>NC_091958.1:40335390-40635390 GCF_031021105.1 Erythrolamprus reginae | reverse complement strand
GCCAGTCTGCCTGGCCCCACTTTTGGGCCTGGGTCTATGCTGTGTGGCCGGGCGGTGGCTGTGTGTGGACCTCAGTCCGTGCCAAGAGCTTCTGGGTCTGTTTCAGTTCCTGGCCCCTGAGGGTCCGCAGGAGGATCTGGCTGGTGGTCGACCCTGGGGGAATCATGCTGGGAAGGAGGCCCCAGCGGAGGTGGATCCCTCGTTCGGCAGCTGGGAGCTTGTTGTGGTTGGCGTGGCTTCCCTCTGTTGGGGCGGGGGGCTCCTCTGCCTCCTGCTCTGGGTGAGTGGCCTTCCTCTGGAATTCTTCTGGTTTTCCATGCTTTGGGGGGGGAATTGCAGGGGCCCCGGGGCCAGGGCCAGGAGAGGCTCTCATCGATTCCTGCCAGCTACTAAAGGAGGCACTCTCCATGGCCTCTGTCAGGAATTTAAAATCCCTGGGTAATATCTGAATATAGAAAGTAGGCCTGAGTCATTCAGAGGCAGTTGAGCATGCAGCAACCTAGCAATTATGTGAAAAGTATTTAACTAGGCAACAGCTCCCTGCCCTTTCTCTCTGACTGTTCACTGTTAGCTGTGTGCTGTTGCTGTTCGTGGAAGTATGCTTTGAAGAAGCTGTAATGTTGTAAAAGTTGGTTCCTGTGAGTTATTGAACTAAGATAGTTGTAGCAAGGTACTATGACGATACTAGTTTATTGTATGTATAGTATAGACAGTAGTAGTAATAGTAAAAAGAAGTAAATATATTTTTCCACAACTTCCTACTGCTGCTGTGTTTCATTGAAGACTTCAACTCCATTTCTACTGGTCTGTGGCTGGCTGGTTGGGTTGGTGGGCTGGCTGGACTGGTTTGCTGTTTGGGCACAAATGCAAGCTCTGATAGCCACCACTGGGGAGAGGTCTGTGCCAGGGCGTAGCCAGTCTTTCCCCCAGCCTGATGATGGGCCCTCGACAGTAAAGGCAGGTGGTCTCTTCCCCTTTTGTTCCTGCTCCTGCTCTCCCCAGAGGGTCTCTCTTGAGCGCAGCTCCAGCCAGCAGCCTCCTGGGCCCTCCGGCCATTCCCCAAGAACGACTCCTGAAGGGTCCCTGGAGCTGGATCAGGGGGCAGAATTGCCCTCCTCCTCAGCCTCGGCAGATAAAGACACTCTCCAGAGCCCAGATCCAGGTGCGTACCTGCCCAGCTTGCAGTATTGGGGAGGGGGCTGTCAAAGGGGGACTTCCTCTAGAGGGAAGCCTATTCCTGTCTTCTCTCTCTTGGGTAGGTGTTCCCCTGGAAACGGTGACCGTAGGGAAGCTCTCCTTCAAACCCCAGGAGGTGCTGGGCCGGGGGGCCGGGGGCACCTTTGTCTTCCGGTGAGTTGGAGGTGCCGAATAAAAGAGCCCAGGAGGCAGAAGCCCTGGGCATTCTCCCAGGTGGCCCAGGGGGCTTCTGGTGCAGGCAGAGGCAGAGCGAGGGCCCAGAGGAGGGGAGATGGACCGCCTGGGCCCAGAGGAGACACCATGCCTCCACAACCCCTCTCCACCGGGGTGGCTTCCTCCTTCAGAGGCCACTTCGACAGCCGCGACGTGGCTGTGAAGCGTCTGCTTCCGGAAAGCGTCCGCTTGGTGGACCGCGAGGTGCGGCTGCTGCGAGAGTCGGACGCGCACCCCAACGTGGTGCGCTATTTCTGCACCGAGACCGACGGGCAGTTCCACTACATCGCCCTGGAGCTGTGTTCTGCCACCCTGCAGCAGGTGAGGAGGCAGGCCAGCCTGGACCCCCTTGTCCACACACACACCCCTCGCATCCCTGCCATCGTTTTGTTCCAAAGAGGAACAAAACATGTTAGAGAGAATATCAGAGAGACCAAGCTATGATCAGAAAGAAAGAACTGTGATCTCTAGCTCCCTCTTCTGGCAATTTGCAACACCATCAGCCAATCAAACAGAACATATAATTAAAGCTACCTTACATACATTGTTGGTTCATATATTGCCAACCCAACCGTTTGGACAGAGTCCTAACATCCTCCAGAAGCTGTCCTGAGCCAGGAGCTGCCCGTTCTCAGCATGGAGGCCCCGACTGACATTCCCATCAGTCAAAATGTTGGAAAATGATAGGAAATCCAACTGTTAGAAATAGCTTTTGCTTAAGTGTGACTTGCTAAGGTGGAACGGTGGCGCGTGCTCCCCCCCCCCCCCCCGTGGCTCTGAGTGCTGGCGGAGTCCAGTACAATTATGCACCTGGGCAGGTAGCGAAATCACGCACGGACACTGTTCCTGCATAGCTGGGGGTAGATGGGGGAGGGGGATATGGTCTTAATGTGGGAGGGAGGGCTCCTGGCAAAGATTGCCCTGTCCTCTTCCCTTCTCCTGCCACCCCAGTATGTGGAGAGCTCCATCTTCCCTGGGAAGGGTGTAGATCCACTCTCCTTGCTGACCCAGACTATGTCCGGACTGGCCCATCTGCACTCCCTCAGCATAGGTGAGACCTCCCCACACCCCATCAAGGGCCGCTGCCTGCCCTCCCCCTTTCAACGGAGGGTGGGTGTTGTTCGGGCTTGCACTAAGCATCTTTTCTGCCCAGCTCATCGCGACCTGAAGCCCTGCAACATCCTGATCTCGGCCCCCGATGGGCAAGGGCGGCTCCGAGCAGTCATCTCCGACTTTGGCCTGTGCAAGAAGCTGCAGAGGGGGCATCAGAGCTTCAGTCTCGGCTCGGGCATCCCTGGCACCGAGGGGTGGATCGCGCCTGAGATTCTCAGGGAGGACACACAGGAGAGCCCGGTGAGTACAGCCGACTGTCTTGCTTTTGGGGTGCAGGAGCAGAGAGTCCTGGTTCCCTGAGGACTTTGGAGGCTCCACCCTGCCCTGCTCTCCTCCCAGGGTATCACCCCAGGGAACAAGAAGGCCAGACGACAGGTGGGATAGAAATGTAACCTTGAGCCACCCAAGAACCATGGAAACCGCTGCATCTTCCCTGGCTTCCTGCTCTCTTACAGACCTGCAGGGTGGACATCTTCTCCGCCGGCTGCGTCTTCTACTACGTCCTCTCCCAAGGGCAGCATCCCTTTGGGCACAGCTACCATCGCCAGGCCAACATTCTGGCGGGCACCTATCAACTGCCGAGGCTCCAGCAGGACACTCACAGTGAGGGGGGTGCTGTGGGAGGCTTTGCCCCTGTGGGAACAGGGGTGGGGAAGCCCCCTTCCTGTTCAGGGTCTCCAGCCAACCCCACTAAGCCTCTCTTGAGTAGCAGGACCTGGGATGGTTCCGTGCCTCCCTGGAGCTCCTGGATCACCTCTTCCTCAGCCACGGACGACCCCTTTTCCCTCGGCTTCATCCTGCTACCTGCTATGCTAGCCTTCCTTGCAGGGGGTGTGGTAAAGGTAGTGACAAAGGGCAGGTGAATCCTTGTACGACCTGCTGAAGGTCCCTGCCTGCTTGCTCTCCCAGGCCACCTGGTAGGGCGGGACCTGATAGAAGCCATGATCAGCAGTGACCCCCACCTGCGCCCGTCGGCTTCACAGGTGCTCTGCCACCCCTTCTTCTGGGGCCCCAAGAAGCAGCTGCAATTCTTCCAGGTGAGTCCAGGGCGGTGGACCTTGCTCCTGGCTGCCCTTCTCAGTCGTGCTCTGCCCCGCTGCCCATTCTCCCTCCCCTCTGCAGGATGTCAGTGACCGCCTTGAAAAGGAGCCAGCAGACGGGCCCCTGGTCAGCACCCTGGAGGCCGGGAGCCTGGCGGTGGTGCGAGGGAACTGGCAGGTGCATCTCTCTGCCCCACTACAGGCAGGTAGGCGCTTACCCTCTGCGCCCAGTGTGTAGCCTGGTGGAGGGAAAGTACTGACCCTCTCACTCTCCCCTGCAGACCTCAGGAGGTTCCGGAGATACCAGGGCAGCTCAGTCCGTGACCTGTTGCGAGCCATGAGAAACAAGGTACGCTGCCAACCCTGGCTGGGCTCCTTGGGAAATGCCAGGACCTCTGCGGACGAGTGGCCCATGAGTGGTTGGTTGGCTGCCCCCCCCATTCCCTCGGACACCTCCTGTCTCCTTTCTGTCTGGGAGTGTGGCACTGTCCTTTGGGGTTCCTGGCATCCGGACTCTTTCTCCTTCAGAAGCATCACTACTACGAGCTACCCAGCAACGTCCAGGAGGCCCTTGGCAGCCTTCCCCACGGATTCGTCCAGTACTTCCTGGACTGCTTCCCCTGCCTGCTGCTGCACACCCACCGGGCCATGCGCCTATGCGCTGCCGAGCGGCTCTTCCAGAGATACTACTGCCAGGAGGAGTGAGGAGCATCCCACAAGGATGGGGCATTTGTTGACCCCTGCCTTCCAACTCCTCCGTGTGTTTGGCACATGCCAGCCTGCTCTGCTCTGCAGGGACCAATTCAGCACAGGGCATCCGAGCCCCACCTGCTCCCTGGAGAGAGGTGTTCATGCAGAGCCAATTTGTGGGGCTTCTAGGCGGCCTCAGAAAGAGGGGAGCAGGGAGGGGACACCCTTCCCCGAGAGGATTTGCTGCCTTCCATTGAATTCCCACCGGAATTCCCACCGGTTGCCTTGGGCTGCGCTGCTAAAACACACTGTGCCTTGCGTAACCGGAAACATTTTGGTTCCTGCTGTGGACATTCCAAGGAGTGGATTCTCCTCTAGAGGCAGCCAGAGATGCTCAGGCTGGGCTTTGCCCACCCCTCTTTTCCCCTTAGTTCCCTGCAGTTTCCTACAAAGCCCAAAGTCTACTGAGCAGTTGCGCACTAACTACTGTGTTGTATGCCATTGAGGCTTGGACTGTATACAGGAGACATGCTAGGCAATTGAACCACTTCCACATGACCTGCTGCCATAGAATTCTGAGGATCTGGGGGCAGGATAAGGTCCCTGACACTGAGGTCCTCTCCAGAGCAGGCCTGCTATCAATGCCCACCCTGCTGATGAAAGTCCAGACATCCTGGGGCGGCCATGTTGCTAGGATGCCAGACCACCATATCCCTCAACAACTCTTCTATGGTGAGTTGTCTAGCAGTGTTTCCCAACCTTGGCAACTTGAAGGTATCTGGACTTCAACATTAGCTGGCTGGGGAATTCTGGGAGTTGAAGTCCAAATACCTTCAATTTGCCAAGGTTGGGTGTTGTGGTTAGCTCTGGCCCAACTGCTGCCCCAAGGACTGTGGATGTGGGGGAGACATCCACATGCCGCAGGCCTGTTTTGCTCCCGGTGGAGTCTGATGATGAAGGCTCCTCTGACCAAGAAGACATGAGTGACAGGAAGGAGGAGAGTGTGGCAGTCAGCTCAGAAGGAGATCAGTTATCTCTCTCCTCCTTGGATTCGGAACAAGAGTTAATGATACAGCCACGCATGCGGAGAGCGATGCATAGGCAGCAACAACTGAGAGATTATTATCAAAGAAAATGAGGCCACCTGTGGTTGGGTGGGGCTGTGGTAATTAGGGAGGCTGCTATAAATAGCAGCGTGTGGGTTTGGCCATTGTGGAGGATTATCTGATCATTGTGTTTCGTGCCTGCCTTGCTGACTTCGACCTTAGTGTGTTGCTTTTTCCCCGCTTTGAAACTAAAGCAGAGCAAAGGGTGTTTCACTTTGTGAAAGAAGGACTGTGAATTGCCTCACAGCTGCAAGCAAAGTATCTCAGAACTGATAAAGGGACTTGTACCAATTACCAGTTTGTTTGGAGACGAGTGCTCTTTGCTATATACAAAAAGAGGGCTTAGTTTAAGTGAATTTTCATTATAAAGAACATTGTTTTGAATTTTCAAACGTGTGTGTGTCTGAAATTTGTATCTATGAATTTTCGGGAGGATTCTACCAGAGAGCCCAACAGAACATTGGGAAACACTGGTCTAAAGGAAAGTGATCACATGGGGGACAAAGGAGGTGATACAAAGACACATTGAAAGCTTCCTTCAAGTCCCTGGATATCGACACCACCTCCTGGGAAACCCTGGCAGAAGGTCAACAGACATGCTGTATGCTGATCCACCAAGGCTGCCGGACATCATAGGCCAGAAGGACATTCACAGCAGAAGAGAAGCGAGCACTTAGCAAAGCTTGAGCTGCAAATGCCGCGACACTGGTGCCCACACGTCTGCTCAACACGTGGCAGAACATTTCGTACCCATGTAGGCCTTACCAGCCACTTGCAGACATATCGCATACAGCCCACGACCCATCAGATGTCAAGGTCCTCTTTGAACACGATGGACGAGCATCATAGAAACATAGAAGACTGACGGCAGAAAAAGACCTCCTGGTCCATCTAGTCTGCCCTTATACTATTTCCTGTATTTTATCTTAGGATGGATCTGTTTATCCCAGGCATGTTTAAATTCAGTTACTGTGGATTTACCAACCACGTCTGCTGGAAGTTTGTTCCAAGGATCTACTACTCTTTCAGTAAAATAATATTTTCTCATGTTGCTTTTGATCTTTCCCCCAACTAACTTCAGATTGTGTCCCCTTGTTCTTGTGTTCACTTTCCTATTAAAAACACTTCCCTCCTGAACCTTATTTAACCCTTTAACATATTTAAATGTTTCGATCATGTTCCCCCTTTCCCTTCTGTCCTCCAGACTATACAGATTGAGTTCGTGAAGTCTTTCCTGATACGTTCTATGCTTAAGACCTTCCACCATTCTTGTAGCCCGTCTTTGGACCCGTTCTATTTTGTCAATGTCTTTTTGTAGGTGAGGTCTCCAGAACTGAACACAGTATTATTCCAAATCATCAGTTCCCTGCCCCACGACATTTTATTCCTCATGAATGTGGAAGCAGGGAGCATCTCCCGTTGCATCAGAAAAGTCCAAGTGTGGGCTGGTTTTAGCCATCATTTGATGTACTGGCAGGATCAGATCTGAACAGCGACAGTCAGTGTTCCCTCTAATTTTTTTTGGGGGGGGGGGCGGAAAAGTATAGTGTCTGAGCGGCAGTCCCTTTGGGACTGGGCGGCACAGAAATAATAAACAAGCAAACAAACAAATAAATAAATAGAATTTCAAAATAAAATACTGTACTGTGTGTCTATAAGTGAGCTCATAATAGGGCAACTCTATCAATATCAAAATGCCACTTAAATAGTTGAGCTAGTTTCAAACTAGATTTTGATTTTCTTTCTCTCTTCCTTACTCCCATTCCTTTTCTTTCTCTTTTCCTTCCTCTCTTTTTTCTATCTGTTTCTCTCTCTTCCTCTCTTCCTCTCTCTCTCCTTCCCTCTCACTCTTTCCCTCTCGGCTTCTGGGCAGGTTTGGAAAACTCTGAGTTGATGATTTTTAAGTGAGCGATTGCTCACTGCTCAGCTTAGAGGGAACTATGGTGACAGTGTTATTTTTGTAATCGGATAATTTTAAAGGATTGAGGAAAGGTTGACAAACTGTAGCTTGACTTCAGGAAAACATTTGCCTGAATTTGGATGGTGACCTCCACTGAAAGAGGACCAGGAAGGGGTCTTGGGGCCACCCAGAGATCAGCCAGTCTTTTATGATCATTAATAAGCTGGATGACATTAGCTCAGGAGCAAACATGGCTGCCAATAGAGATTTGCTCTTGCTGCCGCCGTCATGTTTGATGAAGGCCCAGTCTTAGAAGATATGTAAGGCTGATTGACGTAGTCTTTGAGTTGTGATGTGGTGAATCATGGTACTTCCATCAGGGTAAACCAGAGGTCTTCAAACTTGGCAACTTTAAGCCTAGTGGACTTCAATTTCCAGAATTCTCCAGCCAGCTTAGCTGGCTGGAGAATTCTGGGAATTGAAGTCCACTAGGCTTAAAGTTGCCCAGTTTGGGGATCCCTGGGGTAAACCATGGTTCTTTGTGACAGCAATCATAAAGAAATCATAAAATCAAATATATCATAAAATAAAATAAGACAATAGCACTGCTGCACCCGGATGCTCCCTGTCCAAGCGGAGCCACTCTGGATACAAATGAGGCCTTGAGGTAGGGAGGGCTTCCACGTGACAAAGGCCCTCCTCCCCGAGTCCTCCATCCTGGGGTTTGCTGGCCCTCAAGCCTATTCCCCCTCCCATCACTTGAGAGTCGCTCTCCTGTGGGTGCACCCAGATGTGGGCTGCTAAGGTGGAACAATGGCGTGTGGTCACCCTTGTGGCTGAGTGCTAGCGGAGTCCAGCGCATGCATGGAAGCAAAAAACCGTGCCCTCTGTACGTGATTTTGCTACCTGCCCAGGTGCAGAATTGTGCTGGACTCTGCTAGCACTCAGAGCCACGGGGGCAAGCACACATCACTGTTCCACCATTAGCAGCCCACCTCTGGGTGCACCAAAATGACCCAGCTGTCAGGCAATGGTGTAGAAGGGGATAAATCAATGGCTTGCCAGACTATAGAAGGCCTGGTGTTTATGGGAACTTGGGAGCAGTGATTTCATGAACAGATGCAGCCACAAAGCCTTTTCAAGTGGTTCAAGGTCATCCTATGCCCACCCACCTGGTTGGAAGCGGACGTCGGACTTGCCACACTGGCACAATCTGAGTGGGCAACATGACAGGTTTGTGGGTGGGTGGGGGGGGACAAGTGATGTGAACTTTAACTGGGTGGGAAATTCAATATTGTTTCTCAGTATAGGTGCCAGAAGGGCTCCAGAAATAAATTGGAACTTTTGAGTACTTTTACTCTGATTTAGTTCGGATGTTACCTGGAAACACCAGGATCTCCCTGGGAAAGTTCAGTTAAAGGCTGCTGTTCATGCTTGGGGGGGGGCGGGGGGGGCGCCTTCAGGAGCAATTGCAGGAAATTCCCAGCTCAGGGACCCCAAGGGGAGGGGGGGAGATGGATCTCAGAAAATTGGCCCACTGCTTGGCCAAGAGGGGGTCCCTGCCTTGCTTGGGGGTGGTGATGAAAGCTGGTCCCCCTCACCTCCTTCTGCCTCAACTCAAGCTGCCTGGGCAACATCAGTGCTGTGAGCTGACCTCCCCACAATCACGCTCCCTCCCAAGAAGGCAAGGTGGGCTGGGGTAGAGCCAGAGTGAAGCAGTGGTTAGAGTGCAGCACTGCAGGCTCCTTCAGCCAACTGCTAGCTGTAGTTCAGCAGTTCAAATCTCCCCACTGGCTCCAGGTTGACCCGGCCTTCCGAGGTGGGTCAAGTGAGGACCCAGATTGTTGGGGGCAAGACGTGGACTCTGTAAACCGCTTAGAGAGGGCTGTGAAAGCACTAGGAAGAGGTATATAAGTCTATTTGGTGGAGGTCAAGGCAGAGCTCCTTCAGCTAGGAACGGAGGTGGTCCGCCTGCCTCTGGATTCTCTCCGTTGCAGGGTCGCCTGGCCACACACCACCACCTTCTTCCCAGGTCTGGCCAGCTGTGGGAGGCCTTGGGGGGCTCAAAGGAGTTTGAAAAGCTCAGCTGCAGGAGGGCCGCCAGTCCTGACACAAAGGCCTGGTTCATCATTGCCCGAAACAAAAAGGCAATGGTTAGCATAAGCTCGGCCTGACGCTCCTCGTCCCTTAATGCAGTGATTTTTAACCTTTTATGAGCTGCGGCACATTTTTTACATTCACGAAACCCTGGGGCACATTGAGCGGAGGGGGGGGGGGGCTAAAAAAAGTTTGGACAAAAAAATTCTCTCTTCCTCCCCTTCGCTCTATTTCTTTCTCCCTCCCTTCCTCTTTCTCTCTCTCTCCATTCCTTTCTTTCTCTTCCTTCCTTCCTTTTTTGCTCCCTTTATCTCTCCCTCCCTACTTCCCTCTATGTCCTTCTCTCTCTCTCCTTCCCTCCCGCTTTCTCTCTCTTGCTTTCTTTCTCTTTCTCTCACTTCTCTTTCTCTCTCTTGCTTTCCTTCTCTCTTTCTTTCTCTCTCTCTTGCTTTCTTTCTCTGAGCTTCGCGGCACAACTAACCATGTCTCGCGGTACACTGGTTGAAAAACACTGCCTTAATGCAGTGTTTCCCAACCTTGGCAACTTGAAGATATCTGGATGCTGGCTGGGGAATTCTGGGAGTTGAAGTCCAGATATCTTCAAGTTGCCAAGGTTGGGAAACGTTGCCTTAGTGCAGACATTGAGCTGCCCCCTCCAGAAAAGGAATCCGGCTGGCTTAAGTCCCAATCAAAAGGCAACGGCCAGAGGCTTCTCTTTATTCAAAGTGAGTATAAAACAGTTTAGTCTGAAAGAGGGAGGGGGGGCAGAAAAGAGGGGGGGGGCTTATTTATCAGAATCTGGAGAGAAAAATCATCCTGTTAAGTCAACAGTTCATTTGTAGCCAAGGGCCCTTAAACCCCCATGGGCCATGGAGGGGCATCCAGGGAGGGTTGGGGGCGCATAGTTCCAAGCCAAGTGGAGCCTCCCCGCTCCCCGGCTCTAGCTTGGGGCCTTGGTGGCCGGAGCCCCCGATTTGGAGCACAGCAGCTTCTCCACCATGGTGTGGGCGTAACGCAGGCGGCTGGCCAGCTCCTTGGAGCAGCCAAACTCCTCGATCAGGGCCAGCTTGAAGGTGTGGAACTCACGCCGCTCGTTGATGTAGGTGACGGCAGCCATCAAGGGGCAGAGGATGACCTTGGTGTGGTCCTGCGGGGGAAGAAATAATAATAATAATAATAATAATAATAATAATAATAATAATAATAATTTAATAATTTGTTAGATTTGCATGCCGCCCCTCTCCGAGGACTCAGAGCAGCTCACAACAATACACAATGTACAAATCTAATGTTAAAAAAACAATTTTAAACCCTTAATATAAAAAATAATCACACAACCTAACATACATAAAAGCATAGTAGCTAGGGGTATATCAGTTTCCCCATGCCTGGTGACATAAGTGGGTCTTCAGGAGCTTTCGAAAGGCAAGGAGGGTGGGGGCAGTTCTAATCTCTGGGGGGGGGAGTTGATTCCAGAGGGCCGGGGCCGCCACAGAGAAGGCTCTTCCCCTGGGTCCCGCCAGACAGCATTGTTTAGTGGACGGGATCCAGAGAAGGCCAACTCTGTGGGACCTAATCGGTCGCTGGGATTCATGCGGCAGAAGACAGTCCCCAAGATATTCTGGTCCGATGCCATGAAGGGCTTTATAGGTCATTACCAACACTTTGAATATGTGATCGGAAACTGATCGGCAGCCAGTGCAAGCCGTGGAGTGTTGGTGTGACATGGGCATATCTAGGAAAGCCCATGATTGCTCTCAACCGCATTCTGCACGATCTGAAGTTTCCGAACACTCTTCAAAGGTAGCCCCATGTAGAGAGCGTTGCAGTAGTGGAACCTTGAGGTGATGAGGGCATGAGTGACTGTGAGCAGTGACTCCCTGTCCAAACAGGGCTGCAACTGGTGCACCAGGCGAACCTGTGCAAACGCCCCCCTCGCCACAGATGAAAGATAGTGCTCTAATGTTAGCTGTGGATCGAAGAGGACGCCCAAGAAAGGACAGCGGGCGGGCAAAACGCAAGCCTGGGGCCCCATTCCGAGAAGGGATACAGGGTTCCAGCCAGGAGGACCCCCAGAGCTAATTCAGAAATGTTGTTCCCAATCCTCTGGTCTTTCCTCCCAAGAAAGCCCGGTCGCTATGAGCGTGTGCGCATGTGCGTCAGTGCAGGGGGGGGGGGGGGTGCTAAGGTGCAACAGTGATATGCATAGTTCCCTCTAAGCTGAGCAGTGAGCAATCGCTCACTTAAAAATCATCATCAACTCAGAGTTTTCCAAACCTGCCCAGAAGCCGAGAGGGAAAGAGTGAGAGGGAAGGAGAGAGAGAGGATGAGAGAGAAACAGATAGAAAAAAGAGAGGAAGGAAAAGAGAAAGAAAAAGAATGGGAGTAAGGAAGAGAGAAAGAAAATCAAAATCTAGTTTGAAACTAGCTCAACTATTTAAGTGGCATTTTGATATTGATAGAGTTGCCCTATTATGAGCTCACTGTTATAGACACACAGTAAAGGATTTTATTTTGAAATTCTCTGAGGCAAAACAGGGTGGGTTTTTTATTTGTTTGTTTATTTATTTATTTACTTATTAATTATTTGTGCTGCCCAGTCCCAAAGGGACTGCCGCTCAGACACTATACTTTTCTGCCCACCCCCCCAAAAAATTAGAGGGAACACTGGTGACATGTGCTCACCCCCCATGGCTATGAGTGCTAGTGGAATCCAGCGCCATCCTAATACTGCACCTGGGCAGGTAGCAAAATTCCATGCAGACACGCAGGTGCTAGGGGAGTCCAGTACAATTCTTCTACTGCACCTGGGAAGAGGGCGAAATTGCACATGGACACGCAGGTGTGCCCGTGCTAGGGGAGTCCAGCGCAATTCTCCTACTGCGTGTCCGCGCATGATTTCGCTCCCTGCCCAGGTGCAGTAGCAGAATTGCGCTGGACTCCGCTAGCAATCAGAGTCACGGGGGCGAGCACGCGTCACCATTCCACCTAGCCGGCCCCCCTCTGCTTCTGTGTCCCGAGAGACTGAGCACCAGCACTGGGAGGGCCAGGTCCTGACAGATCAGCCCCCCAAAGGAGTTTGAAAAGCTCAGCTGCAGGAGGGCCGCCAGTCCTGACACAAAGGCCTGGTTCGTCATTGCCCGAAACCAATAGGCAATGATTAGCACAAGCTCGGCCTGACGCTCCTCGTCCCTTAATGCAGTGTTTCCCAACCTTGGCAACTTGAAGATATCTGGACTTCAACTCCCAGAATTCCCCAGCCAGCAGTTGCTGGCTGGGGAATTCTGGGAGTTGAAGTCCAGATATCTTCAAGTTGCCAAGGTTGGGAAACGTTGCCTTAGTGCAGAGACTGAGCTGCCCCCTCCAGAAAAGGAATCCGGCTGGCTTAAGTCCCAATCAAAAGGCAACGGCCAGAGGCTTCTCTTTATTCAAAGTGAGTATAAAACAGTTTAGTCTGGAAGGGGGAGGGGGGCAGAAAAGAGGGGGGGGGCTTTTTTTATCAGAATCTGGAGAGAAAAATCATCCTGTTAAGTCAACAGTTCATTTGTTAGCCAAGGGCCCTTAAGCCCCCATATGGGCCATGGAGGGACATCCGGGGAGGGTTGGGGGCGCATAGTTCCAAGCCAAGTGGAGCCTCCCTGCTCCCCGGCTCTAGCTTGGGGCCTTGGTGGCCGGAGCCCCCGATTTGGAGCACAGCAGCTTCTCCACCATGGTGTGGGCGTAATGGAGGCGGCTGGCCAGCTCCTTGGAGCAGCCAAACTCCTCGATCAGGGCCAGCTTGTAGGTGTGGAACTCACGCCCCTCCCTCCCTCCCTCGCAGAAGCCCCACCATGTGAGCTAGGGCCCCTGCAAGACCAGCGTTTGCTCCCACCGGCCCACCGGCCTCCCGAGAGGGCTCTGTGACCCACTCCTTCTCACCTGGAAGAAGTTGACCTGCACGGTGCCGTTGCTCAGGTGCAGGACGATGGCGCTGCGGGTGCGGAACCAGTTCAAGAGGTAGGGCAGCCGAGCCAACTCGTCCCCTTCCCGGGGAGTCACGTTGGCGCCCGCTTTCAGCAAGTGCTCACTCATGTAGTTCTGGAAATACTCCAGCAGCTTAATCTGAGAAGAACGGAGCAGAGCGGGTGAGCAGGGCAGGGCGGAGATGAGCCGAAGCACAACCAGCCCCCTCCCAGGAAAAAGCAAGACCCAACCACCCCTGCATCCCTGGCTCTGCGGCATTGCCGATCTGCACGAGACAAAAAGGGGGCTGTGAAAATATTTACTGGCAATAGACTTTAGGAGAACCCTTCCCATCCTAGCACTCATAATACTAGACAACACAGTATCAACAGTAGCGACCTTCATATTTCTAGCTTCTATCACATCTCAAGACCTAAAATGGACATCTAACGTCAATAACATCATCAAAAAAGCACAACAAAGAATGTTCTTTCTGCACCAACTCTGGAAGCTCAAACTGCCCAAAGAGATGCTGATATAGTTCTACAGAGAGATCACTAAGTCCATCGTCTGCACCTCCATAACTGTCTGGTTTGGTTCTGCAACCAAACAGGACCGACACAGGCTTCAGAGGAGAATCAGAACTGCCAACCTGCCTTCCATTGAGGACCTGTATACTGCACGAGTCAAAAAGAGGGCTGTGAAAATATTGACTGACCCCTCGCATGCGGGACACAAACTGTTTCAAATCTTAGCCTCAAAACGTCCCTACACACCAAGACAACTAGACACAAGAACAGTTTCCCCCTAAAAGCCATCACTCTGCTAAACAAATAATTCCCCCAACACTGTCAAACTATTTCCTAAGTCTGCACTACTAATACTACTAGTTTTTTCTCATCATTCCCATCACCCATTTCCTCCCACCTATGACTGTAGCTTGTTGCTTGTATCCTTAAGATTTTTATTAGTATTGTTTCCTGATTGCTTATTTTACCCCTGTGATCATTAAGTGTTGTACCACATGATTCTTGACAAATGTATATATTTTTATGTTCACTGAGAGCATCTGCACCAAAGACAAATCCCTTGTGTGTCCAATCACACTTGGCCAATAAAGAATTCTGTTAAATTATGTTAACACATATTTAGTGATGTTACTATGTATAAATTTGATGTACAGTGATACCTCATCTTACAAACTTAATTGGTTCCGGGACAAGGTTCTTAAGGTGAAAAGTTTGTAAGACGAAACAATGTTTCCCATAGGAATCAATGGAAAAGTGATTAATGTGTGCAAGCCCAAAATTCACCTTTTGCCAGCCGAAGTGCCCATTTTTGTGCTGCTGGGATTCCCCTGAGGCTCCCCTCCATGGGAAATCCCACCTCCAGATTTCTGTGTATTTGCGATGCTGCAGGGGAATCCCAGCATCAAAAAAATGAGCGCTTCTCTGGCAACAGAGGTCCGGAGGTGGGGTTTCCTAGCAAAGGGAGCATCAGTGAAATCGCAGCATCGCAAAAACACCAAAGTTCTCGAAACCCCATTTCCGGACCTCTGTGTTTTTGTGATGCTGCGATTTCACTGAGGCTCCCCTCGCTGGAAAACCCCACCTCCGGACTTCCGTTGCCAGCAAAGCACCCGTTTTTGCACTGCTGGGATTCCCCTGCAGCATCACAAAAACACGGAAGTCCAGAGGTGGGGATTCCCATGGAGGGGAGCCTCAGGGAAATCCCAGCAGCACAAAAACGGGTGCTTTGCTGGCAACGGAAGTCTAGAGGCCGGGCATCCCAGCGGCGGCGGCGGGTTTGTAAGGTGAAAATAGTTTGTAAGAAGAGGCAAAAAAATCTTATACCCTGGGTTTGTATCATGAAAAGTTTGTATGACGAGGTGTTTGTAAGACGAGGTATCACTGTATTTATAAAAATCACTTCTTATAGTCACAATACTAAGTTTGCACCTTTATGATGTGTATCAACTATAGTTCACATTATGGAAATGTTTATTCAATGTTTTGTTACGTGTTATTTTCCTTTCTTTTTTTTCATTTTAACTTTATATAATCAATAAAAACCATTTTTTTAAAAAAAGAATTCTATGTCATTTATGGCAGCATCTGCATCCCAAGCCTTCTGAGACCCCCCCCCAAGTCCCCCCCTCTGACCTCAGCTCTTCCTCCAGTCCAGAGGGAATGCCCCTTCAAGCAGACTCCAGATGGCAACGGAGGGGGACCCTCTTCCCTCCTCCTGCCCATCAGACACAGAAGGGGAAACTGAGGCAAAGGTAGAGCCATGCCCAGAGAGCATTTTCTCTCTCCGTCTCACCTTCTTGCTGAAAGTATCCGGGTAAGAGAGCACGTTAAAATACAGTTCAGAGCCGTTCTGGTTAATGTATTGCAGTTTGTCCCCATCGCTGTACATGAGAAGTCGAGTCGAGTCGTTGAAAAGGACCCCAACACTATTGTCACACAGTTGGTAGCCTGCAGGAAAAAGAGGCCAGGGCAGTGATGGTGAACCTATTTGAAACTTTATTTAAATTTTCCAATACAATAGAAAGAGAAAACATATACACATGCAGATCATAACCCATTTCTGAATCAATATGCAACAATTTCAAGTTTAGTTTAAGTTTAAGTTAAGGTAAAGTTTTATTAGATTTGTATGCCGCCCCTCTCCGAAGACTCGGGGCGGCTCACAACAACAGCAATACAATATACAAAGTACAAATCCAATATAAGTTAAAAGCAATTTAAAACCTATAAATATTAAAAAACGATCATTACTACACAATCATACCATTCTCATATATTACAGTCAGAAAAAAGGTGGTGCCGGGGGGACGAGATAGTTATCCATCCATCCCTAAAATTACCCCCCCAATAAATTAATTTAAAATATAAAATATAAAAAGTATAAAAATTAAAATGGTTAACCGGTTAGCTGTTAAACCTGCCTGGGATAAACATAGATCCATCCTAAGACAAAATACAGGAAATAGTATAAGGGCAGACCAGATGGACCAATTAGTAATATAATAAGCCCGTTTTCCTGGGTTGGAGGGAGGCAGTTTGACAGACACAAGCGTTGACAGCCTGACAAATTGTCAAGCTCCAACTGAATTCTCTCTATGTTCTATATCTGATCACAGGGCGTCCAGGGGGAAAGCATTGTGAAATTCCCTGACATTTCCCTGTAACTTGCGATCTAGTTAAGATGATGCCATACCAAACGGCTCAGCCGTAGAGAAATATCGGTAGCTGAGGAAGCAAGTTGTTGCCACAGTTATGCTCATTTTTGCTTGACTCAGCCAGGCAGCGCGATCCTTTTTTTTTTTACTACATGATTTTTCCCTGACTTTTAAACATTTTAATACAGGTTGGTTTTTTCCCCTGATTTGTTCCGGGGTTTTTTCACGGATTCCCTGATAATTCCGATTTCCCTGTTTTCCAGTTTTGCTGGACACCGTGTGATCAAATCAAAGCACTTGGAATTTCAGTTCACCCAGTATCAATTCCACATCCCCCGTCCCTCGTACACATCTCTGAAGGGCCTTTGGGATACAAGCCCAGGGCAAACCAGCCCTCCCACCAAGGGGGTCTTGCTCTGTCCGAAAACCCTTCGTTTCGTTCACACACAAGACAGAAAAACCCATCGTCCTTGCAGGGGGAAACACGGCTGGGGAGACGGAGGCTGTTCCCAGTGTTCCCACCAAAGTGCCCACCCCACCGTGCCGAGACCCACTACCTACCTAGGCCATACTTGTCAGAGTAGTCCACCCACTTGCTGACCCAGAAGATGGGGATGCAGGCGGGGTCTTCAGCCTCCTCTGGGGGTGGAAAAACAAAACAAAACAAAGAGACACTGGAGTGAAGAAAGGCACCCAAATGTTTGGCAAAAAGTATATATTTGGTGGGATACAAAGAAAAAGAGATAATTCTATTGTTATTTTACTTTAAATGTATCAGCACTTAGTAGTTATATTGTAGTAGATGATGATTATTCACAATATAAATGTGAACTCCTTTTTTTTCTTCCCTTATTCTTTCGTCTTTTTTTCTTTCTTTTTTCTATTTTAGCTCAATTTAAGTTAGAATTTTAAAATTTTTACATATGTTGCTAAATATTTTAGATGTGTTCTTATCTACCACTTTATAATTGATATTTTAAAATATTTTATAGACGGTGTTAAACAACAAGGTTTCCCCCCCCATTTTTTAATGCTTAAATATAAAGATGACTTCTACTCTGAGCGGAGCGACTGTAGCTCCACTAAGTGTTGCATGTTATGTATGTCATGTTTGTCTATGAAATTTAATAAAAATATTATTATTATTTTTTTAAAAAGGCACCCAAGTTGGCCGGCTGGAAAGTTTAAGTTTTGTTAAATTTATAGGCCACTCTGGGTGGCTTACAATAATAAAAATTATATACAACAATTAAAATCCCCAGGCAAAAACAAAGCAAAATCTGAGCGCGAATCCCAGCGACCGGTGAGGTTCCACAAAGTCGGTCTCCTTAGGATCCCGTTGACCAAACAATGTCAGTTGGCGGGACTTAGGGGAAGAACCTTCTCTGTGGGGGGCCCAGCCCTCTGGAATCAGCTCCCCCTGGAGATTTGCACTGCCCCCACCCTCCTCGCCTTCCGAAAGAATTTAAAAACTCATTTTTGCCGCCAGGCCTGGGGTTCCTCAGATCTGCCCCAATGAATTTTCTTAGAATGACTGTTGAATGAATGGTATTGATAGTTTTTTAAATTAGAATTTTAAAGATTTTTAAAAAATGTATTAATTGGATTGTTATTACTGTTTCCTGTTTTTTCTGTACATGCTGTGAGCCACCCCGAGTCCTTGGAGAGGGGCGGCATACAAATCCAATTAAAACTAAACTAAAACTATACTACATGAAACAAAAAACCAAAATAATAATCCCTTCTGGGCCAGAGCAGGGTGCTTATAGCTCAACAGCCCTAGGCCTGCTGGCTAGGAGGGTGGTTGCAGTGCAGATATCCGGGGGTAGGTGATTCCAGAGCAAAGGGGCCACCACAGAGAAGACTCTCCCCTGTGGTCCTGCCAGTCGGCACTGTTTGGCTGATGGGACCCAGAGGCCAACTCTGTGGGCTCTGATCAGCTTCTGGGTCACAGGGTGTCCAGGGGGGGGAAAAGCATTTTTGAAATTCCCTGATATTCCCCTGATGTTTCCCTGTAACTTGCAACCTAGTTAAGGCGCGGTTGTAGATGACATCATACCAAATGGCCCAGCCGTGGAGAAATAGGAAGCAAGTTGTTGCCACAGTTATGCTCAATTGTGCTTGACTCGGCCAGGCAGCGCGATCCGTTTTTTTAAATATGATTTTCCCCTGACTTTTAAACATTTTAATCATTTTTTTCCCTGACTTATTCCATTTTTTTCCACAAATTCCCTGATATTCCCGAACCGCTGACTTCCTGGTTTGCTGGACACTCTGCTGGAGGCAGAAGGTGGTCCCGTAAATCATCTGGTCCAAGGCCATGTAGGGCATTATAGGTGAGGACCAACCAGAGATTGATAGGAAGCCAGTGCAGCTCACAGAGTGTTGGAGTTATGTGGGCACATCCAAAACAGTTCGTGCGGCTGCGTTCTGGGCTAATCAGAATTCTATTCTATTCTACTAGTTTTTTCTCATCATTTCTTTCACCCATTTCCTCCCATGTTGACTGTATGACTGTAACTTGTTGCGTATATCCTAAGATTTTTATTAATATTGCTTCTTCATTGCTTATTTGACCCCTATGACAATCATTAAGTGTTGTACCACATGATTCTTGACAAATGTATATTTTATTTTATGTACGCTGAGAGCATACGCACCAAGACAAATTCCTTGGTGGCAGCATTGGATAAGGAGTTAACACAGAGATGAAAGGATTAAATTAGATATTGAGTTAAGATGTTAATGTTTTATTATAAGTAGAAACAGGGAATATAAGGGACTAGATGTCATAATATTGTTATTTGTTGATTAAATATATCTCACGTGTGGTTAATTTTAATTAACGTAGCAAACAAGAGGATAAAAAGTACATATTGAAAGTATTATTAGCGGGTTTTTTCTCTGAATGTTCAACGCAGCGGCCCCCAAACTATGGCCCGCGGGCCATTTATCTGGCCCACCGGTGAGTGACAAGAGCACAGGGAAAAGAGGGAGAGAAAGAAAGAAAAGGGAAAGAGAGGGAGGGAAGGAGAAGTGGATAGGAATGAAGGAGGGAAGGAAGGAAGAATGAAATGAATGGAGGGACAGAGGAAGGTCTGTTTGGGGGGGGGTGTAATTTTTTAAAATTTTTCTCTTAACATACATTCAAACAACAGTGTACCATCTAATTTTCCATGAATAAAATGCAGTGTTTTGTTAGTAACTAATCAATCATCAAAAAAGTTGCAAAAGTTTTTTTTCTAATTTTGTCATCCAGTTACATTCATTTTCTTTTAATTAAATTTCCTCCTTAATGGTCCTTCAAAAAGTGCAACACCAATTATATTTCTAACTTATTAACCATTATGCCAAAGTGCTTCCTTCTTTCTTTATACATTTTTCATAAGCCAAGAAAACCTTGCATAGCCAATCAGATGTCAACAAAAGAAAATTAAAAACAAAACATAAACATATATGAATTTCAGACCTTCCCCCTCTAAATAATACATTCCCATTTTGTTTTTTATTTTAAAACAAGTTATGTGCAGTGTGCATAGGGATTTGTTCATAGTGTTTTTTTATAATCTGGCCCTCCAACAGTCCGAAGGACAGTGAACTAGCCCCCTGTGTAAAAAGTTTGAGGACCCATGGTTTAGCGTATCGAAGAAAGATTATCAATTATTATTTTAAGCATTGATTTGTATTTTTATTGCTCATGTTGTTTTATTGTATGTTGAAAGAAAAATAAAGATTTTATACCCAAAAGGAAAAAAAAAAAGTGGTGGCCCCATGTAGAGAAAGCGCAGCCTCCAGCCGGCTGCCCTCACCTTGCCTGACGGGAGTTTTTTCCGCGGGCCGGCAAGCGTTGACTCGCGTCAGCTGCTGCAGCAGGTCATCCAGGTAGAAGGGCAGGGGCTGTCCAGGCTCCTGCAGGGGGTTGGCCTTGTCCTCTTTGTCGGCCACCTTCTCCATGGCCGGATTCTGTGGACCTGCGCCAGGGGGAAAAGACTCAGCCGGGCTCAGAAGCCGCGTGGCCCGGACGGAAGGGGGGGAGGGACTGTGAAGCCTCAGTCAGCTCACCTTTGTTCACCACCGCAAGGGGCTTCCGGTTGCTGGGGTCAAAGCTGGTGGGGGGCAGAGAGAAGCGGGGAGGAACCGTCAGGCAGGTGGTGGGCAGCCGCGCGGGCATGTAGCCCTTGGTGAAGAACTCCTCGTTCAGCAGCTCGTCAATGGTGGGCCGGGCGGCCGGGTCATGTTGCAGCATCTTCTGGATCAGACTGGCCGCCACGGGGTTGATGTGCTGGATGGGCAGAAGGTCCACAGGACATTCCCACACAATCCCCACCCCCCCGCTCCTGCCCCAGGCTAGTTTGGGTTGCATGATTGTAAGTCCGAATCCGATCGAACGCTTGTAAGAGCTCATATTAAGACTTACAAAGTGGCGCTCAAGGCGGCAAGATGCACCTATCATGCTTCCTTGATTGCATCAGCGGTATCTCACCCGGCCGCTCTGTTTAGGGTGACCCAGTCCCTTCTTAATCAGGGGGGAGTTGGGGAGCCCTTGCAGAGTAGTGCCGAGGACTTTAACACATTTTTCGCTGATAAAGTTGCTCGGATCCGGGCAGATCTCAACTCCGATTGGATAACAGAGTCGACTGACAACGAGTCAGTCGAGGTGACTGGGGCTCGTACTTGTCCATCTGTCTGGGACCAGAGTTTGATCTGGTGACACCTGATGAAGTGGACAAGGCCATTGGAGCTGTGAGTTCCGCCACCTGTTTACTGGATCCGTGTCCCTCCTGGCTGGTCTCGGCCAGCAGGGAGGTGACACGGAGCTGGGTCCAGGAGATTGTCAATGCTTCTTTGAGGAGGGCTCCCTACAAGGAGGCACTTGTGCGCCCCCTCCTCAAGAAGCCTTCCCTGGACCCAGCCATTCTCAACAACTATCGTCCAGTCTCCAACCTCCCCTTTATGGGGAAGGTTGTTGAGAAGGTGGTGGTGCTCCAGCTCCAACAGTCCTTGGAAGAAGCTGATTATCTAGGCCCTCAGCAGTTAGCATTCAGGCCCGGCTACAGCACAGAAACTGCTTTGGTCTCATTGATGGATGATCTCCTGATAATTCCCTGATTTTCTGGACACGCTGAGAAATGCAAAGCTGCCCCAGCCCCAAGTCCGAATGAGCAGCACCCCCAGGAACACCCCCCCCCCCCCGCTGGGAGCTTTGAAAAGAACTGACCGTCGGAATCGTGTATGCGTTGTTCTTAATCCGAATGTAAGTTTCTTTCAAGCAGGAGGTTTCAAAGGGTGGCTTCCCCACCAGGAGGGTGTACCTGTAGGGAGAAAGGCCTTCAGAACAGTCGCCTCCGCCTATGGTGCCCCTGTCTATCTGCACGCGATTTCGCTACCTGCCCAGGCGCAGCAGCAGAATTGCGCTGGACTCCACCTGCACTCAGATCCACGGGGACGAGCACAGGCCACGGTTCCACCTTAGCAGCCCACCTCTGCTCTCAGGTCCCTGGTGTCTCAGGCTTTTGCCACCAAGCAGCCACGCGTGGCAATCATGGGAAGCCACAAGCTGAGGTGGTTGAATTGTCTCGCCTGTCCGGGGAGCCCCACAGGTGTCTATAGAGCAGTGTTTTTCAACCAGTGTGCCGTGGCACAGTAGTGTGCCGTGAGACATGGTCAGGTGTGCCGCGAAGCTCAGAGAGAAAGCAAGAGAGAAAGAAAGCAAGAGAGAGAAAGAGAGAGAGAGAGCAAGAGAGAGAAAGAGAACAAGAGAAAGAAAGAGAGAGAGAGCAAGAGACAGCAAGAAAGCAAGAGAGAGGGAAAGAGAACAAGAGAAAGAAAGAGAGAGAGCAAGAGAGAGAAAGCAAGAGAGAGAGAAAGAGAGGGATTGAAGGAGAGAGAGAAAGAGGGACATAGGGAGGGAGAGAGAAAGAGAGCAAAAAAGAGAGAAGGGAGAGAAAGAAAGAGGGATGGAGAGAGAGAGAAAGAAAGAGGAAGGAAGGGAGAGAAAGAGGGAGGGAGAAAGAAATAGAGCGAAGGGGAGGAAGAGAGAGAGATAATTATTTTGTCCAACCTTTTTTTAGCACACACACACACACCCCCGCTCAATGTGCCCCAGGGTTTCATAAATGTAAAAAAATGTGCCGCAGCTCAAAAAAGGTTGAAAATCACTGCTATAGAGCCCCTGGGCTGCCCAGATCCTGACTTTCTTCTTTTGCTACAAGACCTCTTGCTTCTCAATCCAAGAAGCTTCTTCCATTCCTCGGGACGCTTTCGGAGAGTCATCGAGGCCATTCGGAAAGAACCCCAATGACCAGATGAGTGCTGGGAATATAAAGCCTTCCGTTCTCCACCGTTTGGTCAGAACTGAAGAAGCTTCTTGGATCGGCAGCGAAACAGCTTCTACAAAACAAGGAAGTCCAGGTGCATTGGAAAGAAAACAACTTTGGGACAAGTCCTGCAGGGTCCCATGGAACCCCTATTTGTCCTTCCACTGGGACAGGTGGGGAGTGTCAGGAATTAAACATCCCTAGGTAATATCCTAATGCAGAAAGTAGGCCCAGGTAAGAATGCTGAGTCATTCAGAGGCAGTTGAGCGAGCAGCAACCTAGCAATTATGTGAAAAGTATTTAACTAGGCAAGAGCTCTTTGCTCTGTCTCTCTGTCTGTTCTCTCTGTCTGTTCGCTGTGTTCTGTTGTTGCTCCGGGAAATATGCTTTGAAGAAGCTGTAACACTGTAAAAGTTGGTTCCTGTGAGTTATTGAACTAAGATAGTTGTAGCAAGGTACTAGTAAGATACTAGTTTATTGTATGTATAGTATAGACCAGTGTTTCCCAACCTTGTCAACTTGAAGATATCTGGACTTCAACTCCCAGAATTCCCCAGCCAGCTGGCTGGGGAATTCTGGGAGTTGAAGTCCAAATATCTTCAAGTTGCCAAGGTTGGGAAACACTGGTATAGACAGTAGTAGTAGTAGTAGTATAAAGAAGTAAATATATTTTTCCACAACTTCCTACTGCTGCTGTGTTTCATTGAAGACTTCAACTGGTCTGTGGCTGGCTGGCTGATTTGGTTGGTGGGCTGGCTGGACTGGTTTACTGCTTGGGCACAAACAGGCTAGTAGCTTCCGCAAATGCAAGCTCTGATAATTTTCCTCTTATCTTCCGGTAGCCCCAAACTTACATGATGCAGCCGATGGACCAGATGTCCACTTCAAAGCTGTGACCTTTCTTGCCCAGCACTTCGGGGGCAATGTAGTTTGGCGTCCCGCATAAGGTCTTCTTCCGTTCCCCGTCGTACTCCACCCTGGTGGCCAGGCCGAAGTCACCTGGACAGACAAAAGGGGTAAGCTATACCGAGTCCAGCTTGGCTAGGGACCGAAAGCCATCAGGTAGACCCCCACAAGACCGCTCCTGGACCGGTGGGCCCCTATATCCCCACTCAGCCGCGTCCAGAGAAAAAGAACCGCAGCCCACTCACCGATCTTCACCTCCATGTCATCGTTCAGGAACAGGTTGCCCAGTTTGAGGTCGCGATGGATGACGCGGTTGCTGTGCAGGTACTGGCAGCCCAGGATGATCTGGTGCAGGTAGTAGCGGGCCTCAGGCTCCGTCAGCGCTTTCCGGCGCTTGTGCAACTCCAAAAGGGACTGGAGGGTGAGGGAGAAAGAGGGGAGATCAGGCCGGGCAGCGTGGTGAGAAACGGCACTCGGAAGAAGCATGTGACCCCCCCATGGCACTGGACCAGAATATCTCCGGGACCGCCTTCTGCTGCACGAATCCCAGCAACCGGTTAGGTCCCACAGAGTTGGCCTTCTCCGGGTCCCGTCGACTAAACAATGTCGTTTGGGGGGACCCAGGAGAAGAGCCTTCTCTGTGGCGGCCCCGACCCTCTGGAACCAGCTCCCCCCAGATATCAGTTGGCCCCACCCTCCTTGCCTTTCGCAAGCTCCTTAAAACCCACCTCTGTCGTCAGGCATGGGAGAATTGAAATTTTCCCTTCTCCCTAGGCTTATAGAATTTATACATGGTATGCTTGTATGAATGATTGGTTCTTTAAATTGGGGTTTTTTAGATTATTTTTAATATTAGATTTGTTCACATTGTCTTTTTTATTGTTGTTAGCCGCCCCGTCTTCGGAGAGGGGCGGCACACAAATCTAATAAATAAATAAATAAATAAATAAATACATACATACATACATACATACATTTAGACTTTTAAAACCCACCCTTTGCATTAAACGGTCATTCTATAATGTTTCTCAGCTGGAACTACATGTGATAGCCTACCAGTTTCTTTAATAGAACAAAGTAGTTCTGTAGAAGAATTTTATGAACTTTTAATGGATTTAAAATTTTCAATGGATTTAATGGATTTAAGCCGTCCTTGAAAACCAGTGAAGTAGCAAATCCGCAAAAGATGAACCGCGAAGTAGCGAGGGATTACTGTATAGGAAACACGAGGAGGGTCTCGTAAAAGCATCCGGCATGCTGCTCAGTCCCTAAACCAGCGATGGCAAACCTGATTTTCCTCGGGTGCCGAAAAGTGTGTGCATGCGCTATCACGCTTGCGCGAGTGCCCACACTCATAATTCAATGCCTGGGGAGGGCAAAAATCGCTTCCCCCACTCCCTGGAGAACCTTTCGAGGCTGTGAACGGCCTGTTTCCCAACTTCTGGTGCGCCCAGTAGGTTGGTGTTCCACCCTGCCCAGGCTCCAAAGGCTTCCCTGGAGCCAGAGGAGGGTAAAAATGCCCTCCGTCATTCCCTTCGTAAATAGCCTCCCAGAGCCTCTGTCTGAGCCAAAAATCAGCTGGCCGGCACACACAGGCACGTTGGAGGTGAGCTGGGGCAACTGCTCAAATGCAGCAGATATAGCTCCGCATGCCAACTGTGGCATTTATTTATTTATTCATTCATTCATTCAATTTTTATGCCGCCCTTCTCCTTAGACTCAGGGTGGCTTACAACATGTTAGCAATAGCACTTTTGAACAGAGCCAGCCTATTGCCCCCACAATCCAGGTCCTCATTTGACCCACCTCGGAAGGATGGAAGGCTGAGTCAACCTGGAGCCGGTGATGAGATTTGAACCGCCGACCTACAGATCTACAGTCAGCTTTAGGGGCCTGCAGTACTGCACTCTACCTGCTGTGCCACCTTGGCTCTCACCCGTGCCATAGGTTTGCCATCACTGCCCTAAACTGACAAAATAGAAGAACGGATTTGAAAGATTTCACTACTCGCCCACTTAAAGAAACACCAAGTGGGTTTTTCTCAGCCGGCTCTAGCTCCTCTCCAGAGGGGGGGCTGCTAAGGTGGAAGCGGGAGGCGTGCTTGCCCCTGTGGCTCTGAGTGCTAGCGGAGTCCAGCGCAATTACGCTACTGCCCCTGGGCAGGTAGTAAAATCGCGTGCAGAAATGCAGGGGGCATGTGTCCATGTGCGATTTCACTACCTGCCCGGACACAGTAGCATAATTGCGCTGGATTCCGCTAGAGCCACAGGGGCGAGCACACGTCACCCTTCCACCTTAGTTGCCCACCTCTGCCCCTCTCCCCTATAAGAGACGGGATTCCTACAGCAGAGTCATCACACAAAGGGCCAGTCAGTCCGGCTTTATCACTGAGAAACTGACAGGAGACCCTGCATAGAAACCCACCCTTAGAGGGAGTAAATCTGGCAGGTTTTCGCCTGAGCCCAGTGGCTACGGAAGGACACGAACCCAGAACTCATGAAGCAGAGGAAAGAACGAGCAGACCTTTTGCTCTGGAAATCAGTGTAACCTCTGAGCTGGTCAGCCTCTAAATTGGGGGGACGGGGGGACACAGGATGTCCAACATGGTGGCTTTGGAATGCTGGGAGTTGAAGTCCTTTAAGTCTTAAAAATTGGGATAGTTGGAAACCCCCGAAATGAACTCTCTCAGGGTGGGGCTTCTCCTCCAAGGCTGTTTTCATAGAAACAGAAAATTGACGGCAGAAAAAGACCTCATGGTCCATCTAGTCTGCCCTTATACTATTTCCTGTATTTTATCTTAGGATGGATATATGTTTATCCCAGGCATGTTTACATTCAGTTACCAACCACGTCTGCTGGAAGTCAAATAATATTTTCTCACATTACTTCCAATCTTCCCCCCAACTAACCTCAGATTGTGCCCCCTTTGTTCTTGGGTTCACTTTCCTATTAAAAACACTTCCCTCCTGAACCTTATTTAACCCTTTAACATATTTAAATGTTTCGATTGTGTCCCCCCTTTCCCTTCTGTCCTCCAGACTACACAGATGGAGTTCATTAAGTCTTTCCTGATAGGCTTTATGCTTAAAAGTGGGAGAAGTGTGTCAGCACACTTCTCCCACTTCCTCACCAATGATTGTGAAAGCGACACCAGCAGGGACTCCTCTGAATTCCATACCAGCCATGCTGCAGGAAAATCCTGCCACATGAATCCCAGCGACCGGTCAAGTCCCAGAGTCGCCCTTCTCCAGGTCCCGTCAACTAGGCAATGTCACTAGACAGGGAGACTAGGGGGAGAGCCTTCTCTGTGGGGGCCCCGGCCCTCTGGAATCCGCTTCACACACACACACACAATATTCACACTGCCTTCATCCTCCTCGCCTTCTGCAAGAGTCTGAAGACTCATTTAGGCCGCCAGGTTTCGGCTGATTAGACCTTAGCTCCTGGCCAAGGAATGATTCTATGCTTGCTGTATGAATGGATGTGACTGGTTTTAATATAACCAGGGATTTTAGATAGTTATGTAATTTTAATTTAATTGGACTTAATCTTATTGTAACCATCTGTTTTTTATATGTTGTAAACCGCCCTGAGTCTTTGGAGAGGGGTGGCTTAGAAATCCAATCAATCAATCAACCAATCAACCAATCAAATCAGGTAATCCCCATGTCCAAAAGAAACTGCCCTGCAGACACTGCAAAGCACCCCGCCCTCTGGAAGCAATATAGAAACCCAGTCTGGAGACATAGCCTCCTCGGCCTCCAAAACTGGGAGGGGGGCTTCCTCTGCCCCCAGAAGAAACAGCCCCACCCCACTTCTTTTTACACTGGACACGTAGGTTTCCCTGGCCAATGACGACACCCATGACCAAAACACAAATCCCTCCGTCCCCAACAGCGAACATGATGGATTGCTCTTAACCCTTTGCTCAGAAATCCAAAAATTAAACTTGGCAGGTTTCTCCCTGGTACAAACAGAACCTCTGAATTCCAAAGGGTGTTCTCAAAATTGAAACCATCCAGCCCAATCCACCTCCAGAATGAGTGATCAGTCCCTGTGCAGAGACCGTGGGAGGGTTCGTCCTAAATTTGCAAGCAACCCCTTCCTAAACCTGCTCCAGTTAAATGCCTTCTGTTAAGAATCGCCTCCTGCCGCCAACCCCGACTCAGGCCAGCCACAGATTCCCCCAAAGGTGGGCTGCTAAGGTGGGACGGTGGCGTGTGCTTGCCCCCTGGCTCCGAATGCTAGCAGAGTCCAGCGCAATTCTGCTACTGCACCTGGGCAGGTAGCAAAATCGCGCACAGATAAGCAGGGGCGCTGGGCATGGGGGCCGTGAGTGATGGGACTGTCTCTAGCCGATACTGGGTATGATTGAATTGGATGAATGGATATGACCGTGTAGGGGGTTTTTAACGCTTTTTAGTAATTTGTATAATCCTTTGATAGTAATTTAGATTTCTTTACACAATGTTACATTTAGGATGTTGTACGCCATCCTGGGTTGCCTCAAGGACAGCACAGAAATCTAATTAATAAATAAATTCGCCACAACCCAAGTTGCTTCCACTCAAAGTGGGCCCTCCAGGAGCCCAGGGAGGCTTCCGGGTGGAGGTGAGGAGGAGCAAATGGGCACTGGGGGTGGGTGAGTGTCTCTTTAGGGCGGCCTCCCTTCTCTCCCTACCCCAGAGGTGGGCTGCTAAGGGGGAACAGTGTGCCCGCCTCCCTGGGTTCTGAGTGCTAGCGGAGTCCAGCGCAATTCTGCCACTGCACCTGGGCAGGTAGCGAAATCGTGCACGGATACGCAGGCGCAGCTGTGGTTTGGGGTGGTCGCCACTAGGGCTCTGAGTCTTAGTGGAATCCAGCACAATTACGCTACTGCACCAGGGCAGGTAGTGAAATTGGTCACGGACATGCAATTGCACCCACGTTTTGGTGCGGTCGCCCCCATGGCGCAATTTTTCTAGATTTCTTTTAAAAAGATTTTTCATTAGTTAATTGGATTAAGATATTGCATATTGTATATTTCATATGTTGTCAGCCACCCTGAGTCCTCAGAGAGGGGCGGCATAGAAACCCAATAAGTACATAAATAAATTCTGGCACTGCACCTGGGCAGATAGAGAAATCGCACACGGACGCATAGGTGCGCCAGTGGAGTCCAGCGCAATTCTCCTACTGCACCAGAGCAGATAGCGAAGTTGCCCGGGGACACGCAGGGGAGGCCCTGCCTGTCTGGGACGATTCTGCTACCTGCCCAGGTGCAGTAGGAGAATTGCACTGGACTCCACTAGCACTCAGAGCCACTGGGGCGAGCATACATCACTGTTCCACCTTAGCAGTCCCCCTCTTTGGCGAGGGGGATAGACCTGCCCAAGAGGTCACAAGGTCTTTGCCACTCCAAGTGAGCCCCGGAGGAGCCCACTGAGGCTTCCAGGTGGAGGTGAGGAAGAGGAGCCGTTGGGAAGTGGGGGGGAGGGAAAAGACCTCCCTTCTCTCCCTGCCCCCTCCCCCGCTGACGTCCAGCGCCGAGCCCGCGAGCCCAGCCGTTGCGGCCCCGGAGGAGCCCAGGCCGAGAAGGGCGCGGCCTTTCCCGCCCGCCTACCCGCCGCCGGCAGAGCTCGAGCACCACGAAGACGAAGTGGCTGTCCTCGAAGAAGCCCTGGAAGGCCACCACGTGGCGGTGCTGGAGGCTGCGGTGGATGGAGATCTCCATGGTCATCTTCTCCTTCTGCGGCGCCTTCAGCAGCAGCGTCTTGGGCACCACCTTGCAGGCGAAGGCCGCGCCGCTCGACGCCTCCGCGATCTCGTAGCACTTGGCGAAGCCGCCCTTGCCCAGGAAGCGGCCCAGGCTGTAGCACCGACGGCTCCGCGGGTCCACCAGCACCTCCGGCACCGCCCGGCTCGACTCCGACGAGGAGCCCGGAGCCGCCGCCGCCGCCGGCCGCCCGGCCCCCGCCACCGCCGCCGCCACCGTCGGACGGGAGCCCTTGCCGGGCACCGCCGCGCTCATCCCGCCAACGCCTCGCCCGCCGCCGCCGGAGCCTTCGAAGCTGCAGTCGGAGCGTTAGGGGCGGCCGAGCGCGCTGCTCATTGGCCGGCAGGATTTAAACTCCGACCCGCCTCCCGCGCCGCTAGGCATCACGGGAGGGAGGGGCGGGGGAAGGAGGAGGAGGAGGCGGGAGGGAGGGGTGGGGCGAATCAGGGAAGGAACCGCCTGCCGGGCGCGCCCACCAGGGAGGGGCCGCCCGAGTCCTTCCGCGCAAACTTCGCGGGCTCCCTGCGCGCCTCCTCCCCTCCCCGCCAGGCGATGGAACCCTCCGCGCGCCTCAGCCGCGGCCGCCGGGACCTCGCAGGGGCGTCTCGGAGAACGCGGAGAGCGCCCCTCCCTGCTGAAGGGTCCCCGCAGGGCAGGTTGTAGGCAAAGTTGCCTCTTCCATGACTTGTGGACTTCAACTCCCAGAATTGACCCCTATGACAATCATTAAGTGTTGTACCTCATGATTCTTGACAAATCTATATTTTCTTTTATATACACTGGGAGCATCTGCACCAAGACAAATTCCTTGTGTGTCCAATCACACTTGGCCAATAAAGAATTCTATTCTATTCCTTTTAAAAAAATAAATTAATTAATAAAGGGTTTTTCTTAAAAAATATCTATTGAATAATTACATTTAAAACGACAGAGACACACACAAAGAAAAAAATATACAGTACAAACAAAAACATAACATAAAATAGCATACCATTTTATGCTATATAGCACTGATGGCGAATATTTTTCTCCTCAGGTGCCGAAAAAGCATGCACGTGCACTATCGCACATGCACAAGTGCCCACACCCATAATTCTATACCTGGGGAGGGTGAAAACAGCTTCCCCTGCCCACCCAGGCCCTCTGGAGCCCAGAAACGGCCTGTTTCCCAACTTCTGGTGGGCCCAGTAGGCTCATGTTTCACCCTCCCCAGGCGCCAAAGGCTTCCCTGCAGCTTTGGGAGGGTAAAAACGCCTTCCCCCATACCCCTCAGTGGCTCTATGGAAGCCAAAAACGCCCTCCCAGAGCCTCAGTCTGATCCCAAAATCAGCTGGCCGGCATACACATGCACTGGAGCTGAGCTACGGCAACAGCTCATGTGCCAGCAGATATTTATTTATTCAATTTTTTTGCCGCCCTTCTCCTTAGACTCAGGGCGGCTTGCAACATGTTAACAAGAGCACTTTTTAACAGAGCTAGCCTATTGCCCCCACAATCCGGGTCCTCATTAAACCCACCTCGGAAGGATGGAAGGCTGAGTCAACCTTGAGCCAGTGATGAGATTTGAACCGCTGACCTTCAGAGATCTACAGTCAGCTTCAGTGGCCTGCAGTACAGCACTCTACCTGCTGCGCCACCCCGGCTCTTAAGTGCCATAGGTTTGCCATCATTAGTATATGTTACTTTGGTATCAGAACTTAAGCTTCTAACAATTAATGTATATGCCAGCTATTCTGCTGGACCTTATTCCTTACAGCCTATCCAGGTTTTTTTCTATTTTGTTTTGTGATTTTATTTGTATCTCTTTGTGTTTCTTTTTTCTGGGTTACCTTATTTCTCATTGCTGTGAATCGGTAGTTCAGTAGGCATCAATAGGTGAGTTTAGCAACAGTTTGTCTGCTTGCTTAGTTGACCATAATTAAAAGGATTTATAAGATTACTTTTTACTTTTATATTTTAATGACATTTTATTTATAAACATATAGACACATGATACACAAAACAAAGTTGGATATTTGTGTAGCAAGTCTTATTGTGCTCATGATCTTATTAAAATTTGTCAGAGTTGCGTTTAGAAGCTGCCCGCCCAGAAGTAGAAAGGATATCAGGAACTGGAGAGGTTTCAGAATGTAGATACTATAGCAGGAATTCTTCAGAAGACTTTTATTTCTTCTTAGTATCAAAACTATACTCTCTATTCTATATTACAGAACACCAAACTATCTTACTAGCGACTCTACCATTACTAAGCATACACTACAATAAACCACCACAAGCCATAAGCCACACCTACGCAAAGGTGCATGGACAGCCTAGAAAAAAGAAGGTCTAGAGGGGACATGATAGCAGTTTACAGATACTTGAGGGGTTGCCACGGTGAGGAGGGGGTCTCTTTATTCCCCAGGGCACCAGAGGGCCGGACGAGGAACAATGGTTGGAAGCTGACCAAGGAGAGATTCAACCTGGAAATAAGGAAGAACTTCCTGACGGTCAGAGCGATCAACCAATGGAACTGCCTGCCAGGGGAGGTGGTGAACTCCCCAACTCTGGACACCTTCAAGAGGAGATTGGACTTCCATTTGGCTGGGGTGCTGTAGGGTTTCCTGCTCAGGCAGGGGGTTGGACTCGATGACCTAACGGTCCCTTTCAACTCTATTAATAAAAAAATAAAAAATAAAAAAATAAAATAAAAAAAAATGTGCATTACAGTATATACAGATCTTGACCAATCAGGTCGTAGCATATTCTGCTGATCCACCATGACTCAGCATTCCTTTTACTTTAAACTAATTACAACTGTTTTCACTGTAACTATTTATTTATTTATTTATTTATTTATTTATTTATTTATTTATTAGATTTGTGTGCCACCCCTCTCCGTAGACTCGGGGCGGCTCACAACATATAAAAAAACAATTCACAACAAATCTAATAAATTTTTTTAAAAATTTAAAAACCCCATTATTAAACCAGACATACACACAGACATACCATACATAAATTGTATAGGCCCAGGGGAGGGGGGAATGCCTCAATTCCCCCATGCCTGACGGCAGAGGTGAGTTTTAAGGAGTTTACGGAAGGCAAGGAGGGTGGGGGCAGTTCTAATCTCCGGGGGGAGCTGGTTCCAGAGAGTCGGGGCCGCCACAGAAAAGGCTCTTCCCCTGGGACCCGCCAGACGACATTGTTTAGTCGACGGGACCTGGAGAAGGCCAACTCTGTGGGACCTAATCGGTCGCTGGGATTCGTGCGGCAATATTAATTAATTAACTTGAATATTACCTCAGGTACTAATCCTGACAATGTTTTTATCTGAAATATCGGTATAGGACACACACACCCATTCTCTGTAGAGTCAAACTACCATGGTATCCTCCTGCGACGGCTGGAGGGGTTGAGAGTGGGAGGCATCATTTTACAGTGGTTCTCCTGCTACCTCTTTAGTCGATTGCAGTCGGTATTAGTGGGAGGACAGAGATTGACCCCTAGGCCCCTCCTTTGTAGGGTGCTTTAGGGGTTGGTCCTCTCTCCTATTCAATATCTACATGAAACCGCTGAGTAACAACATGGGGTGAGTTACCAACAGTATGCTGATGACACTCAGCTGTACATTTCCACCCCATGTCACTTCAGTGAAGCAGTAGAAGTGATGTGCTGGTGTCTAGAAGCCGTGAGGGTCTGGATGGGAGTCAACAAGCTAAAGCTCAACCCTGACAAGGGTGGGGTCCTTCCTCCTAAGGACTATTCCATCTGTCCATCTTGGGTTCTGGAGGGGTGTAAGATATTTCCCCCTCAGATAGGGTTCGCAACTTGGGTTTCTTCAGGTGAAATTAGAGCAACATCCCTCAGCTGTGGCTAGGGGGCCTTTTGCGCAAGTCTATCTTGTCTACAAGTTGCAGCCCTACCTAGACCAGGAGGCACTCCACACGGTCACTCACGCCCTCATCACCTCTCGCCTTGACTATTGCAATGCACTCTACATGGGGCTACCCTTGAAGACGTACCGAGGTACGCCCATATTACTCCAACTCTACGCAAGCTGCATTGGTTGCCAGTTGGTCTCTGGATGCAATTCAATATATTGGTTATCACCTTTAAAGGCCTAAATAGTTCAGTGCCAGACTATATACGGAACCGCCTCCTGCCTCATACCTCACAGCACCCCAGAAAGGCCCACAGAGTTGGCCTTCTCTGAGTCTCATCCTGAAATGTCGGCTGGCAGGGCCGTGGGGAAGGGCCTTCTCTGTGGCGGCTCTGACCCTTTGGAATCAACTGCCTTCAGAGATCCCCACCCTAACGGTCTTCCAGAAAGACCTTAAAACCTGTTTTTTTCTGGCAGTCCTTGGATTAGGAATGATTGAGTTTATGTATGGTTTTTAGAGTTTTTATGTATTTTATATCAATTGTTGTTTTTACTATTGTCATATTTTTATATGGTTTTAGTAACTCTGATTATTGTTAGCCACCCAGAGTCCTGTTAGAGTGGGACGGCATATAAATATCACTAATAAACAAACAAACAAACAAACAAACTGAACCTGAGGTCACTCTGGACTTCTGGGAGGGTCAAATCCTTTCCAAGGAGACTCTGCCTCTCCCAACCTTTTAAACTTTTCCAGAGGCTCCATCAGAGCGGAGGGCTTGTCTTTAGCCTCTTCCAGGAATGTGGATGGCCCACAAATCACCATTTGTTTCATACAGAATGGTGATAAATTTCTCTATGGAGATTCTCATTCATCCAGGTCATGGCTGCCCCAAAGGTGCTTTTTGAACTGGACTTTCTGTTTTTTCTTTGAAGACGTTTCATCCAAGAAGCCCCTTCAACTGTCCCTGTGTTAAATTGTTTCAAGATGCACTGCCCTATAGTGGCGTCCTAAGCGGAGACGTTGAAACAGTTGATGTTCAGGAGTGGAGGGGTCTGTAGGCACTTTCATAGTGCTCCGTCTGACCTGCGCATTGCACAGGTCTTCTGTGGACGACAGGCTGGTTGCCATGGTGGTGCAGGGGTTGGAATGCAGTATCACAGGCTGACTCTGCTCACCGCCAGGAGTTCGATTCTCACTGGCTCCAGGTTGACTCAGCCTCCCATCCTTCTAAGGTCGGTAAAATGAGGACCCAGAGTGTTGGAAGCAACATACTGACTCTGTAAAACCACTTAGAGAGGGCTGTAAATCAGTATATAAGCGCTATTGCTATTGTTCCATTTGCAGTCTTGACTATCTGTTGGAATCTATGTGTTCTGTTTGGCTGCTATACCAAATGAGAGTTATTTAGAGTTAGACATTTATTAAAAGAGAAAGTATACACATCCAGCACATCTTTCTCTTTTCTATTGTTGCTTCTTTGTTGTCATCTCTTTTTTTAATATTTTGATCCCTTTGGTTTGTTGTAAAGCATCTCTTTGCAACATGTTCTACTTTTAAATTGCTTTAGAAGGGAATTCAGTGGAGATAAACAGCTAGCTTAAACTGGCAGATTGAAGGTCAAGCAAGATATACTATTTTACATCAAGACTACATTGGATTAATTTATTTTGTTTGTATATAAATGTCTCTCTTAATTTGAAAGAAAGAGGGAAGCTATTCACTTAGATTCATCATTGGAATTCTGTGGTTTGTCAGTTGAGAAGCGACAGTTGGAATTCCCAGTGACAGTTGAAGACAAACGTTTTGGAGAAGAATAGAAGAAATCCTGGCCATTTGGCATTGGAGACCATGAGAGACAACTGCAACTATCTGTCCGTGATCACCTATTGAGGGGATATCATTTTTTACTTCAAATATAATTCCAGTGCTATTGTGTAAGCTACCTGTTCCATGTTACAGTGATATCAGCTCATCCCAACTATACTGCACTTAAAATTGCTATTCTAAACTGTACCACTTTAGAATAATTATTTGTGAGAACCATCATAAACATTTATCCAAAAGAAAATTGTTCCTACTATGTCATAATCTTGTTTATGTATCCTCAGGGATCTCTCTCTCTCCCTCTCTCTCTCTCACACACACACAAACACACACACACACACACACACACACACAGACATATACATGAAAGTTAAACTATTCTGCTTTTTGTTTCAGTAAACTTACAGTCACCAGTTTGAGAATGAGGCATAATGAAGATCTTCGGACTTCGAGGTAGGTGGCTTCCATTTATATGAACTTTTATTGTTATTCTAAGTGGTATTTGTATTTAATGCTTAAATGATATGTCCTGTTCAATTTGTAGTATGTAGAAAGAATAATTAAACTATGGTATGTTAATGGGGGCAGGATTTCTTCTGTTTTGATATTCATAACATGTATGACATTTGTATACATCTCATAAAGTTCTGTAACTGTTAAAGTAACACCTTACTTATTTCTTGACAATTGGCTGAATATTATTTTAATACCAACATGTTGGATTTAAACTTTTTAAAGGTTTAATAAATGTTTTTTTAAGAAGGAACTTAAATATTTTCAGAGAATTGAATTGGAAAAACAATATTTATTCTTTGTATTTGTAAACCATTCAGAGTCACTTAGATAGTGTGATGGGTGGCATATACATTTGATTAATAAATAAATTTATACTGTAAGAAATTAGTTGGAGAAATTTACTTCCAATAGAATCAATTATGAAAGCCCTTTACACCTCTAGATAATTCGTGTATTTATGTACAAGTGTCAGAATAATAGCATACATAGACTGTATGTTGAGCTATTTTGTTTTGATTTTATTTCAACAGTTCAAATTTCATGTACATGTCCAATAAATCACTTAATAGGCAAGTGCCAAGTGAAACGGAATCCATGATAACAAAATGGTCCGTCTGGATTAATAGCGCCCAGTTTGGTAGCTATTTGCTTTGCATCTTAGGATGGATCCTGTGTATAACCTCAACAGCCACTGATCGTTGGAGAATATGGCATGTTAAAAAGAAAGGCGAATTGTATTTTGGCTTGATGAAGATCGGAATCTGGAGAGCCTGTTATACTTACAACGTACAGTATGAAAACAGTTATGAGGAATGTGAACAATTCACTCCAAGCATGCAGACGCTGCCCAAGGAAATTTTTCTGGCTCAAGATATGTTGAGTTTGGGTTGCATTATGGGAGCCGTGGGGGTGACTTTCATGAGCTTTGCCTTATGGAATATTGTCAAAGCCATAACACAAAAAACTTTTTTGCTCACTCTTTTTAACCTTGGAATCTTAATGAATTTCCTAACAGGAATCTTCATCATAATTCCCATTTCCTGGAACACTTATTCCATCATGATTAATGCAGACATTAAGTTTCCTGACGACTTCAAGCTACTGGTACCTCCTTCTCCAGAGAAGCAGGAGATTGGAGCTGGTATTTATATTGGCTATGTTGCTGCAATTTTATTATTGGTGAGTGGTGTTATGATTTTCTGTTATGGATACGTTTTTCGAAACTCTCAAGAAAATCGTGTTTTATCCCCAGCAGTTGGACCGCTGGCACCAGTTGACATTTTTAGAAATACTGGTTCTTCTGGTTCTTCTTTGACAATCGATGAACAGAAGGAAGAGGAGCCTGAGGCCTGGACTGATGCGGTAACAACTGCGAATTACGCAGATATAAAAGAATCTAAACAATCCATGCATCAGCAACTGCTTGAGGATGCTAAGATGGTCCCTATTGTATTAGTTGCTCCATATGTTGTGAAATCCCAGGTTGAAGGGGAGGAGGCAGTTCAGAGGCTGGACAGCAGGGAATCACATTCAAGGAGGAAGAATCACCAACCAGACTAGGAAATCCTTTTCTGCTGGTGCCCAAGATCTCCCTCCCTGCCTGCCTTGAAAGTAACTGCTTTGGCTTATTCCCAGAGTTGATCTGATCCCTTGCACCTGATGCCATGCCCAAAGCATCACCCTCCCAAGGACCAAGATCTTGAGATGCTCAAATAGATGCAGCCCCTCCGTCTTTCTCTCTGACTCACAGCCATTCAACTGATATCTATCTCACCTCAAATGAGAAAAAAATGTTATTGAACAATATTACATAGTAAACAATATTTTTAAACAATTGTAATATATTGTAAACAACATATTTAAATATTGTAACATTTAAATAGGTTTTCTTGAAATGGTATATTGTTATAATGCTATATATTGTAGAACGTTGTTTTTTATATTCTAGTCACAAATACTACTGTATTTATTTTGAGCATTCTCTATTTTATTATTGTTTATGCACTGTATTGTGTTTTGGTTCCACTATTCAATGTGCAATTACAAAATAATTCATTTCCTGCTGAAAATAAATACTATTAGTAGCACTGACTGTGTTCTTCTAGCGCAGTGATGGTGAACCTATGGCACAGGTGCCACAGGTGGTCATGAAGCCCTCTCTACTGGCACGCGAGCCGTTGCCCTAGGTCAGCTCCAATGTGCATGTGTGTGTGTAGCGGATTTATGGCTTGTACAGAGGCCCTGGGAGAACGTTTTGGCTCCCAGAGAGCCTCTCGGGGGGGGGGGGGTAGGGGAGTGCATTTTACCCTCCTCCGGCTCTAAGGAAGCCTTTAAGAACCTGGGGAGGGCAAAACATGAGCTTACTGGGCCCACCAGAAGTTTGGAAACAGACTGTTTCTGGCCTCCAGAGGGCCTCCAGGGAGGTGGGGGAAGCCGTTTTTGCCCTCCCCGGGCATTGAATTATCGGTGTGGACACTTGTGCTTTTTCGGCACCTGAAGAAAAAAAGGTTTGCCATCACTTCAGTAAGGTCTACTCGAGAGTAGAGCTACAGGCTAATTGGCTACACCCTGAGACTACTTAAGTCTTAATCGGGCTGAGGCTAATTGCTGGCTACAACGCCACTCCTGAATCTTGCATCTTGAATTCTGACTCTTACATCCTATTTCCAGAATTCTGGCAAAATGAATTTGCCTGAATAGTTCCTGAATATTTAAGATCTGTGTTTTCCAGTCTGTATCCTGATTTGAATCTTGACTTCTGTGGTTCCTAAGAAAGATGTCTGTTCCTAGTCTGCTTAGTGACTCTAATTTGTTTGCTTTATTTGGTTTGGATGTTTTGAAGGATTAATTTCTAGGAACTTTGTCAACTCTTGAGGACTCAGTAAAATAACCGGACTTCCTTGTTATTTCTTATTTTCAATTGCTTTGAACTATTTGTACATTAAAGTGTGCTTTTTGTGTTTTAGGCTCCTAAAAGGTCTACTAGGAGTCTCTGCCTTTAATTTCTAAAACCAAACCATGATTATAAGTTTGTGTGTGTTGCGTAATTTTTGGGGGCTTTGATGCTGGGCCACAACAAGGAGCCTAAAGTTTTTATCTGAAATCTTGGTGTAGGACCCCTCCCACGCACCCCCCACCCCCCATTCTCTGTAGAGTCAAACTGTACCATGGTATCCTTCTGCGACTGCTGGAGGGGTTGGGAGTGGGTGGCATCATTTTACGGTGGTTCTCCTCCTACCTCTTTGGTCGATTGCCGTCGGTATTAGTGGGAGGACAGAGGTTGATCCCTAGGCCCCTCCTTTGTGGGGTGCTTTAGGGGTCAGTCCTCTCTCCTATTCAATATCTACATGAAACCACTGGGTGAGATCGTCCGACAACATGGGGTGAGTTACCAACAGTATGCTGATGACACTCAGCTGTACATTTCCACCCCATGTCACTTCAGTGAAGCAGTAGAAGTGATGTGCTGGTGTCTGGAAGCCGTGAGGGTCTGGATGGAAGTCAACAGGCTAAAGCTCAACCCTGACAAGGGTGGGATCCTTCCTCCTAAGGACTATTCCATCTGTCCATCTTTGGTTCTGGTGTGGGGGTAAGAGATTTCCCCCTCAAATAGGGTTCGAAACTTGGGTGTCTTCCTAGATCCCCAGCTGAGATTAGAGCAACATCTCTCAGCTGTGGCTAGGGGGCCTTTTGCACAAGTCCATCTTGTTTACCAGTTGTGGCCTTACCTAGACCAGGAGGCGCTACAGACGGTCACATGCCTCATCACCTCTTGCCTTGACTATGGCAATACACTCTACATGGGGCTACCCTTGAAGAGCGTTTGGAGATTTCAGCTGGTGCAGAAATCAGCGGTGCATGCAATAGCGGACGTACAGAAGTACACCCATATTACTCCAACTCTACGCGAGCTGCATTGGTTACCAGTCGGTCTCTGGACGCAATTAGAATAGAATAGAGTAGAATTTTATTGGCTAAGTGTGATTGGACACACAAGGAATTTGTCTTGGTGCAGATGCTCTCAGTGTACATAAAAGAAAAATATACATTTGTCAAGAATCATGTGGTACAACACTTAATGATTGTCATAGGGGTCAAATAAGCAATGAAGAAACAGTATTAATAAAAATCTTAGGATACAAACAACAAGTTACAGTCATACAGTCCTAAGTGGGAGGAAAAGGATGATAGGAATGATGAGAAAAACTGGTAGAAATAGAAGTGCAGATTTAGTACAAAGTCTGACAGTGTTGAGGGAATTATTTGTTTAGTAGAGTCATAGCGTTAGGGAAAAAACTGTTCTTGTGTCGAGTTGTCTTGGTGTACAGGGCTCTGTAGCAACGTTTTGAGGGTAGGAGTTGAAACAGTTTGTGTCCAGGATGAAAGGGGTCAGTAAATATTTTCCCCGCCCTCTTTTTGACTCGTGCAGTATACAGGTCCTCAATGGAAGGCAGGTTGGCAGCAATTGTTTTTTCTGCAGTTCTGATTCTCCTCTGAAGTCTGTGTTGGTGTTGGTTATCACCTTAAATAGTTCAGGGCCAGACTATTTATGGAACTGCCTCCTGCCTCATGATTAAAATAGAGTAGAGTAGAGTAGAATAGAATAGAATAATTTATTGGCCAAGTGTGATTGGACACACAAGGAATTTGTCTTTGGTGCAGATGCTCTCAGTGTACATAAAAGAAAAGAGACATTTGTCAAGAATCAAGAGGTAAAAAACACAATGATTGTCATAAGGGTCAAATAAGCAATGAAGAAACAATCAATGTTAATAAAAATCTTAAGGATACAAGTTACAGCCATAAGTGGAAGAAAATGTGTGATAGGAAGGATGAGGAAAAAAACTAGTGATAATAGTGCAGACTTAGTAAATAGTTTGACAGGTTGAGGGAATTATTTGTTTAGTAGAGTGATGGCGTTCAGGAAAAAACTTCTTGTTTCTAGTTTTTTGGTGTGCAATGCTCTGTATTGATGTTTTGAAGGTAGCAGTTGAAACAGTTTATTTCCAGCATGCGAGGGGTCAGTATATATTTTCCCCATCCTCTTTTTGACTCATGCAGTCTACAGGTCTTCAATGGAAGGCAGGTTGGCAGCCATTGTTTTTTCTGCAGTTCTGATTCTCCTCTGAAGTCTGTGTCAGTCTTGTTGGGTTGCAGAACCAAACCAGACAGTTATGGAGGTGCAGATGACAGACTCAATGATTCCTCTGTAGAAGTGTATCAGCAGCTCCTTGGGCAGTTTGAGCTTCCTGAGTTAGCACAGAAAGAACATTCTTTGTTGTGCTTTTTTGATGACGTTTTTGATGTTAGGTGACCATTTTAGGTCTTGAGATATGAGAGAACCTAGAAATTTGAAGGTCTCTACTGTTGATACTGTGTTGTCTAGTATTGTGAGAGGTGGTAGGATGGGAGGGTTTCTCCTAAAGTCTACCACCATTTTTACGATTTTGAGTGTGTTCAGTTCTAGATTGTTCTGGTCACACCACAAGGATAGTTGTTCAACTTCCCTTCTGTATGCTGATTCATCATTGTCTCGAATGAGTCCGGTCACTGTTGTATCATCTGCAAATTTCAGTAGTTTAACAGATGGATCGTTTGAGATGTAGTCAATAGTTATAGAGAGAAGAGCAGTGGTGAGAGTACACAGCCTTGGGGGCCACCTGTGCTAATTGTACAGGTATCTGATGTGATTTTTCCTAGCTTCACCTGCTACTTCCTGTCTGTTAGGAAGCTTGTGATCCACTTACAAGTGTATTCAGGTACCACTAGCTGATTGAGTTTGGTTAAGAGAATGTCCGGTACGATGGTATTGAATGCTGAACTGAAGTCTACAAAGAGGACCCTAGCGTAGGTCATTGGAGATTCAAGATGTTGAAGGATGGAGTGTAGAGCCATATTAACAGCATCATCTGTTGATCTATTTGCTCAGTATGCAAATTGCAGGGGGTCTAACAGTGGATCCGTGATGGTTTTCAAGGAGTGAGTATATGTATGATTTTTAGAGTTTTTATGTATTTTATATCAATTGTTGTTTTTACTATTGTCATATTTTTATATGGTTTTTAGTAACTCTGATTATTGTTAGCCACCCAGAATCCTGTTACAGTGGGCCGGCATATAAATATCACTAATAAACAAACAAACAAACAAACAAACAAACAAACAAACTGAACCTGAGGTCAATCTGGACTTCTGGGAGGGTCAAATCCTTTCCAAGGAGACTCTGCTTCTCCCAAACTTTTAAACTTTTCCAGAGGCTCCATCAGAGCGGAGGGCTTGTCTTTAGCCTCTTCCAGGAATGTGGATGGCCCACAAATCACCATTTGTTTCATACAGAATGGTGATAAATTTCTCTATGGAGATTCTCATTCATCCAGGTCATGGCTGCCCCAAAGGTGCTTTTTCAACTAGACTTTCTGGTTTTTCTTTGAAGACGTTTCATCCAAGAAGACGTTTCATCCAAGAAGCCCCTTCAACTGTCCCTGTGTTAAATTATTTCAAGATGCACTGCCCTATAGCGGCGGCGTGAGGGGAGACGTTGAAACAGTTGATGTTCAGGAGTGGAGGGGTCTGTAGGCACTTTCATAGTGCTCTGTCTGACCTGCGCATTGCACAGGTCTTCTGTGGACGACAGGCTGGTTGCCATGGTAGTGCAGGGGTTGGAATGCAGTATCACAGGCTGACTCTGCTCACCGCCAGGAGTTCGATTTTCACTGGCTCCAGGTTGACTCAGCCTCCCATCCTTCTAAGGTCGGTAAAATGAGGACCCAGAGTGTTGGAAGCAACATACTGACTCTGTAAAACCACTTAGAGAGGGCTGTAAATCAGTATATAAGCGCTATTGCTATTATTCCTTTTGCAGTCTTGACTATCTGTTGGAATCTATGTGTTCTGTTTGGTTGCTGTACCAAATGAGACAGTTATTTGAGTTAGACATTTATTAAAAGACAAAGTATACACATCCAGCACACCTTTCTCTTCTCCACTGTTGCTTCTTTGTTGTCATCTCTTTCTTTTATATTTTGATCCCTTTGGTTTGTTGTAAAGCATCTCTTTGCAACATGTTCTACCTTAAAATTGCTTTAGAAGGGAATTCAGTGGAGATAAACAGCTAGCTCACACTAGCAGATTGAAGGTCAAACAAGATTTTACCTTGAGACTACATTGGATTAATTTATTTTGTTTGTATAAAAATGTCTCTGTTAATTTGAAAGAAAGATGGAAGCTACTCACTTAATTCATCATTGGAATTCTGTGGTTTGTCAGTTGAGAAATTATGGTTGGAATTCCCAGTGACAGTTGAAGACAAACGTTTTGGAGAAGAATATAAGAAATCCTGGTGATTTGGCATTGGAGACTGTGAGAGACAGCTGCAACTATCTATCCATGATCACCTATTGGGGGGATCATTTTTTACTTGAAATATAATTCCAGTGCTGTTGTGTAAGCTACTGTACCTGTTCCATGTTACAGTGATATCAGCTCATCCCAACCACGCTGCGCTTAAAATAGCTGTTTGTAAATTATTTCTGAAAACCAACGCAGACATTTATCCAAAAGGAAATTGTTCCTACTATGTCCTAATCTTGCTTGGGTGTCCTCAGGGATCATACACACACACACACACACACACACACACACACACACACACACACACACAAACCCCTATATAAATGAAAGTTAAACTATTGTTTTTTGTTTTGTTTCAGTCAACCTAATCACCAATTTGAAAATGAGGCATAATAAAGATCTTCGGGCTGCGAGGTAGGCGGCTTCCATTTATGTGAACTTTTATTGTTATTCTAAGTGGGATTTGTATTTAACGCTTAAATAATATGTCCTGTTCAATTTGTAGTATGTAGAAAGAATAATTAAACTATGGTATGTTAATGGGGGCAGGATTTCCTCTGTTTTGATATTCATAACATATCTGACATTTGTATACATCACATAAAGTTTTGTAACTGTTAAAGTAACACCTTATTTATTTCTTGACAATTGGATGTGTATTATTTTAATAGTAACTTATTAGATTTAAACCTTTTAAAGGCACTGGGTTTTTTTTTAATAAACAATATTTTCAACTATTGGATTGGGAAAAACAATATTTATTATTTGTATTTGTAAACCACTCAGAATAATTTAGATAGTGTGATAGGTGGAATAAACATTTGATTAATAAATACATTTATACTGTTAAGAAATCAGTTGGGGAAATTTACTTCCAATAGAGTCAATGATGAAAGCCCTTTACACCTCTAGATTATTTGTGTATTTGTGTACAAGTGTCAGAAGAATAGACTGGATGTTGAGCTATTTTGTTTTGATTTTATTTCAACAGTTCGAAGTTCATGTACATGTCCAATAAATCACTTAATGGGCAGGTGCCAAGCGAAACGGAATCCATGATAACAAGATAGTCTGTCTGGAAGGGCCCAGTTTGGTGGCTATAAGTTTAGCATCTTAGGATGGATCCTGTGTATAACCTCAACAGCCACTGATCATTGGAGAATATGGCTTGTTAAAAAGAAAGACGAATTGTAACCTGGCTTGATGCGGGTCGGAATTTGGAAAGCCTGTTATCTTCACAGCACGCATCTAGAAAGCAATTACGGCCAGTGTGAAGAACTCATTGAAGACAAGGATCTGCCCAGGGAAATTCTTCTGGTTCAAGATCTGTTGAGCTTGAGTTGCATTGTGGGAGGTATGGGGTGACTTTCATGAGCTTTGCCTTGTGGAATGTTGTCAAAGCCATAACACACAAAACCTTTTTGCTCACTCTTTTTAACCTTGGAGGCTTTATGAATTTCCTAACAGGAATCATCATAATAATTCCCATTTCCTGGAACACTTATTCCATCCTGATTAATGCAGACATTATGTTTCTTCTAGCTCAGTGATGGCGAACCTATGGCACGGGTGCCACAGGTGGCCATGGAGCCCTCTCTACAGGCACGCGAGCAGTTGCCCTAGCTCAGCTCCAATGTACATGTGTGTGTGTGTAGCTGATTTTTGGCTTGCACAGTGGCTCTGGGAGGACACTTTTGGCTTCCAGAGAGCCTCTGCGGGGATGCGGGAAGGTGTTTTACCCTCCTTTGGCTCCAGGGAAGCCATTAAGGACCTGCGGAGGGCGAAACATGAGCCTACTGGGCCCACTAGAAGTTGGGAACTGTTTACAGCCTCCAGACGGCAGAGGCAGCTATTTTTGCCCTCCACATACATTGCATTATGAGTGTGGGTACTTGCATCTTAGGAAAAAAAGGTTCTCCATCACTGTAGGGACAGCATTCTCAACCTGGGGGTCGGGACCCCTTTGGGGGGTCATGGATAATTTTCTTGTGGGATGTCTTGTTTTGGAATATCTGGTTAGTTGCTTCAGCGGGGTTAGAGGAACTGGACAAAGAGGAGGGAGAGGAGTCCTGCCATGGGACATATCAAACTTGAATAAGAATTGGGGGTGGTGCTCCAAAGCCCCACTTTCTAGACAAGGAGGCTTACTAGTCTTGAAGGTAAGGAGTGACCGTCCCCACCTGTGAAGAAAGCAACGGTGGTTTCTTATGGCTCTTCCTAGTAGCTCTCTTTCTCCTCTTCCCAAGCAGAATGTGGGGGAGAACCTCGGGGTCCTTCTCAGCAGAGAGGCAGCCCCCCCTAATGAGGCTTGGCCCTGCATGGACGCTGGAGGGAGGGGGAGCCCTGCCATCAGGGTGGCAGCTCACAGCCTGGGTTGGCCGGTGGGGGCTTCTGGGCCCCCCAACTCATTTCCTTCAGGAAGGAAGGGAGGGAGGAACAGGGGGGAGTTAAGCATGGTGTCCAGGGGGAAAGCATTTTGAAATTCCCTGATATTTCCCTGACATTTCCCTGTAACTTGTGATGTAGTTAAGTCTGGAGAACATCATACCAAATGGCTAAGCCGTGGAGAAATATTGGTAGCTGAGAAAGCAGGTTGTGGCCACAGTTATGTTCATTTTTGCCTGACTCTGCCAGGCAGTGTGATCCATTTTTTTACATGATTTCTCCTGATTTTTAAAGATTTTAATACAGTTTTCTCTCTCCCCCCTGATTTATTCCGTTTTTTTCACAAATTCTCTGATATTTCCCGAACCGCCAATTTCCTTGATAATTCCCCGATTTCCCTATTCTCTGTTGGAGTAATGTTTTGCAGAAGCTAGCCCACCCAGATAGGCAAAGCAGCTCACCAGTCTGCCTCAGACCAGGATATTGGGAACCTTTGTCTTGAAGATAATTGAAGACATGTACTGCAGAGTTTCTTAGGAAAATATTTACTTCTTTAGTAGCAAACCTACGCTAACTATTTACACTGTAGCTGTCTCTCTAGTAGCTACTATACAAAGTATTCACAATTCTCTATCTATTATTCTCCATTACAATATTCAGCTACAATTCTTCAGCCACCACAGGCCACACTAATTCATAAGCCACTCTAAATCATACTAAGCCACAATGCCTTCAAACCACAATGCTTGTAAGGGGCGTGCCTAAGGGCACTTTTGTGCCTAATGTCCCTATCCTACTGTCTTATTATCCTTTCTATTACTACGTTCTACGTATGTTATGTTAATATATACTATAATACTATACTTGTTTGACAAATAAAACAAAAACAAAAACAAAAAAAAACAAGCCACAAGCCACACCTATGCAAAGGTGCATTATGTATATATACTTTTGTCAGCCAATCAGATTACATTACAATCTGCATATTCACTGTGACTAAGCAGTTATACATTGTTTAAGTCATTACAATTCTTCTCTCTGCAATTTGGAATATTGCATCAGGTAGGCCCCGATCCTGACATTTTTCAGGTTTGCTAGACACCCTGGTTAAGTGGGTAGGGGGCACTTTGAAGTTGCTCCGGGACTCCCAGGGGTGAGCCTGGCCCGAGGTTTCCCATTCGGCTGTTTTCCAAGAGAGAGCAAAGGGGGGGGGGGGGGCGAGCTGCCTTCTCTTTGGGCTTCAGCCTCTGCTGCGCTGCTTTCACCGCATTGCCTTCTTTGCAGCCCTTCACACCTGCAGCCCCTTCCACAGGAAGGCCCCCCCTCAGCCTCTGTCCTCCCGGCTGCCGCGTGGTCATTGCCAGGGAGGGAGGGAAGAGGCTACTCCATGGCTGCTGCCCTGGTTGGCAAGACGTTCGCGCAGAGGGAGGAGAGGGCAGGCAGCACGTGCTCAGTCGGTGCCACCACCTGTCCCTCCTCCACCTGGCAGAGCAGCTGGGCAGTGGAGCTCATTGCCCACCTACTTTTTAAGCAGAGGTCTCGCAAGCCAAGGCTGCCTGGAGGGAGGGAACGAGAGGAGACCAAGGCGCCTCCAATTGGGAAGAGGAGAAAGCAGGGGTACGCAGAGAGCCTTCCGTGCCTACTGGAATCCCAGCGCGCCCCTTTGCAAGAGGGAACTTGGAAAAAAGAAGAAAAGAAAATTCGCTCATTTACAGATATCCCATCTTTAATATTTTCCCATCTCTTCTCCCGCGTTAGTCTTCAAAAATAATTTTTTTTGCTGTGAGCCGCCCAAGTCTTCGGAGAGGAGCAGCATACAAATCTAATAAACAAACATAAACAAACAAAAATAAAACATCAGGCCAGGCACTCCAGATGTTTACTCGGGATGCTTTTTCTGGTAGATGGGAGCAAGGAAATCCTAAAGCATACCTGGAGAAAGTGAAGTTCCAACTTCTTTAGGAGTTTCCACTTGTGGGCAACTCTGGCTCCTTTGTGACCTGTGGACTTCAATTCCCAGAATTCCTGAGCTAGCATGGCTGGCTTAGGAATTCGGGGAGTTGAAGTCCATGGGTCGTAAAGTTGCAATCCATAACAGTAGCCAAACTACAGTCGTGAAGTAGCAATGAAAATAATTTTATGTCACAACACGAGGAACTGTATTAAGGGGTCACGGGCTCATGGCATTAAAAAAAAAAGCTTTACAGACAATCGATAGAACTGCCCAGAATATCACCGGGCTCCAGCTACTAAACTTGGATGATATCTTCACATCTCACTGTTTTAGAAAGGTGCACAACTTTCTCAGAGACTCTTCTCATCCTGCTTACAATCTTCTGCCTTCGGACCACACATTTTCTGAACAGTTTTTATCCCAGAGCTATAATTGCACTTAACAATGTACTAGAGAACTGATGGCAAACCTATGGCATAGGTGCCATAGGTGGCACATGGAGCCATATCTGTTGCCCTAGCTCAGCTCCAACGTACATGTGTATGCTGTCCAGCTGATTTTTGGCTTGCACAAAGGCTCTGGAAGGACATTTTTGGCTTCCAGAGAGCCTCCAGGGGGATGGGGGGGAGGGCGTTTTTACCTTCCCCCAGCTCCAGGGAAGCCTTTGGAGCCTGGGGGGTGGTGGTGAAACACGAGCCTACTGGGCCCATCAGAAGTTGGGAAACAGGCCATTTACAGCTTCCAGAGGTCTTCCGAGGGGTCGGGGGAGCTGTCTTCCCCCTTTCCAGGCATTGAATTATTTATTTATTTATTTATTGGATTTGTATGCCACCCCTCTCCGTAGATGGATGTGGGCACTCTCGCATGTGCAACACACAGTCCCCACAGCACCCACAGGTTCGCCGTCACTGTACTAGGGGGGGTCACCCTCAATGAACTGCTGGACAATACTACTTGGTTTGTTCTGTGGGTGTTGGATGGTTCAGGTGGAAATTGTGGCGGGTTGAGCACTTTCTTTCGGATTGTTATGTATCTTGAGATTGGTCTTTGACTCTATATGTATTTTGTTGCATGGGTATACTGTGTACAGTATATACATACAATGACAATAAAGTATGTATGCATGTATTTATATATGTATTTATTTGAAAGACTTTTTCTTTTCAGGAGGGCATAACCAAATCACTGCTGCATTCATACATCGTTTTTTAAAAAAATTTCCAAGAAGACTTTGGCAGCCCTAAAAATGAAGCTAATTTTCAGTGCTGCAACTTTGTCTTGCAGTACTTTTGTTTAAGTTTTGTCTAATGATAAATACAGTGATACCTTGTCTTACAAACTTAATTGGTTCCGGGACGAGGTTCTTAAGGTGAAAACTTTGTAAGATGAAACAGTGTTTCCCATAGGAATCAGTGGAAAAGCGATTAATGCGTGCAAGCCCAGAATTCACCCCTTTTGCCAGCCAAAGTGTCCATTTCTGTGCTGCTGGGATTCCCCTGAGGCTACCCTCCATGGGAAACCCCACCTCCAGACTTCCGTTGCCAGCGAAGCGCCCGTTTTGCGCTGCTGGGATTCCCCTGCAGCATCACAAAAACACGGAAGTCCAGAGGTGGGGTTTCCCATGGAGGGGAGCCTCAGGGGAATCCCAGCAGCGCAAAAACGGGTGCTTCACTGGCAACGGAAGTCCAGAGGTGGGGCATCCAAGCGGCAGCGGTGGGTTTGTAAGGTGAAAATAGTTTGTAAGAAGAGGCAAAAAAATCTTAAACCCCGGGTTTGTATCTTGAAAAGTTTGTATGACAAGGCGTTTGTAAGACGAGGTACCACTGTACATCTTATTTTAAGATGAATAACCCAGGTAGGTCTGATCATCTGGACACCAAGGAAAGTAGATTAAGGAGTTTGAAATTTATGATCCCACCCCCAAGATTGCGCAATCCTGAATTTGAGAGCCTTTTTTTTTTTGCAAAGGGGTTGCTTTCCCCACCTCAAAATACAAATCATTCAGGCAAAGCAAAAATCATTTATTAAAAGTGGCAGTGGTTGTCTTTTTATAGGGTACAGAAACAAGCAATACATACATTTAGTGTATGTGCTATGTCAGAAGGCAAGAAATAAAACAATAAAAATATTGCCTATCTATCTATCATATCTAATCTACCTACCTACCTATTATCTATCTATCTATCTATCTATCTATCTATCTATCTATCTATCTATCTATCTATCTATGTATCTATCTATCTATCTATCTATCTATCTATCATCTATCTATCTATCTATCTATCTATCTATCTATCTCTATCTATCTATCTATCTATCTATCTATCTATCTATCTATCTATCTATCTATCTATCGGATTTCTATGCCGCCCCTCTCCGAAGACTCAAGGCGGCTATAATAAAAAACAATAAAATACAATGGTAAATCCAATTAATTAGCTAAATATCTAACCTAAAATCCCTAATATTTTAAAAATAAATTACTGTATTTAGATGTCTTAATTGTTTAAACAATAGAAAACATTGATCCTAGATAACACCCCATAAGTGGCAAATTGAGGAGTTATCCCAGCTACAGATGAAAGATCGGATGGAAAAATGGGGCCTTCTCCCAACTGGCACTATTCAAATCACTGTCCATCTTTTACAATGCCCCCTTGGACCGACATGCACACAGAATGACTTGCTGGTTGAACCTAGCCCTGTAATCAATGTGCCCCAGCACTGGGCTAGAGTTATATAAACTTAGGTTTTTATTTAAAAAATTAATCTTTTTAAAATTAATAATTTCCTCCTTCTAGTTCCTTTATTTCTGACGTGGGACAAGATGAGAGATTCCCCAGCTAGTTTCTATCTTTCTTAAAGCCTGCAAGGGCGTTCAAGGGCTTTCGGAATACATTGCCTCTGTCTTGAGTAGTTGTGGGAAAAGCCAGTTAGTAAATGAAAAGACAGGAGTCAGCGAGTTCAAGTCCCACCTTGGCCATTGAAAGCTGTAGGTGGACCTTGGGCCAGTTGCTCCCTCTCAGCCCAGTTCACCTCACAAGCGGATCGTTGTAGGGAAAGTAGGGGGTGGAAGGTGTGTTGGAGAAGTTTGTGATCTATTCTTACATCGGACCAGATTACCTCCGGAACCGCCTGCTACCGCACGAATCCCAGCGACCGATAAGGTCCCACAGAGTTGGCCTTCTCCGGGTCCCGTCGACTAAACAATGTCGTTTGGCGGGCCCCAGGGGAAGAGCCTTCTCTGTGGCGGCCCCGGCCCTCTGGAACCAACTCCCCCCGGAGATTAGAATTGCCCCCACCCTCCCTGTCTTTCGTAAACTACTCAAGACTCATTTATACCGCCAGTTGAGATATTCCTTCCCCCTAGGCCATTACAAGTTATGCATGGTATGTTTGTGTGTATGTTTGGTTTTATAATAAGGGGTTTTAGTTGTTTTATTATTGGATTGTCACATGCTGTTTTTATCATTGTTGTTAGCCGCCCCAAGTCTATGGAGAGGGGAGGCATACAAATGTAATAAATAAATAATAAAGAAAGAAAGAAAGAAAGAAAGAAAGAAGGAAAGAAAGAAATCAAAATAGAATAGAATAGAATAGAATTCTTTATTCAGACTTCAGAGGAGAGGCAGAACTGCAGAATCTGAGGACCTGTATACTGCACAAGTCAAAAAGAGGGCTGGGAAAATATTGTTTCAACTCCTACCCTCAAAACATCGCTAGAGCATTGCACACCAAGACAACTAGACACGAGGACAGTTTTTTCTCCGAACGCCATCACTCTGCTAAACAAATAATTCCTTCAACACTGTTAAGCTTTTTACTAAGTCTGCACTTCTATTTCTACTAGTTTTTTCTCATCATGGTGTTATTTTCTCATTTATGACGTGGTTGGTAAATCCACAGGATTCTATGTTTCTATGTTTCTAAGCCGCCCAGGCAAGATAGAAGCTCCCAACTGCCAGTTCCAAGGAAGTGCTTAGAGGGAAACTGCCAGGTCAGGCTGGCAGGTTGGCTCCTTGAATGTTCTGGAACAGTCTGCCACAGCAAGATGGCTGACGTGATGCCCACAGTGGCCAGAAACACCCTGCTTAGCGCTCTGGAGGAGAGGCGGCGGCAGCAGATGAAGGTACGAGGGGGCCAGTGGCCTTGGGGTGGGGCCTTCTGGGCATCAGGGGTTGGGTGGGTTTCGGTTTGGCATCTTGCTGAGTCAGTTAGTCACAGTTATTGAATCCCACAGCTTGGTGGGCTATCAAAACCTCACCAGTAGGTTATCTGCCTAACCCTAACCCTAACGTCCAAAGATACTTCACCAGAAGAGCCCTTCACTCCTCCTCTCGAAACAGAATACCTTACGAAAATAGACTAACAATCCTGGATCTAGAAAGCTTAGAACTACGACGCCTAAAACACGATTTAAGTATTGCCCACAAGATCATATGCTGCAACGTCCTGCCTGTCAATGACTACTTCAGCTTCAACCGCAACAACACAAGAGCACGCCACAGATTCAAACTTAATATTAATCGCTCCAAACTTGACTGTAAAAAATATGACTTTAGCAATCAATCAAGTTGTCGAAGCGTGGAACTCATTACTGGACTCAGTAGTGTCAACCCCTAACCTCCATCATTTCTCCCTTAGACTATCCACGATTGACCTCTCCAGGTTCCTAAGAGGTCAGTAAGGGGCGTACATAAGTGCACTAGTGTGCCTTTCATCCCCTGTCCAATTGTCTCTCCTTATCTTATATATCATATATCTTTTCTTCCTTTCATATGTCTTCGGAGAGGGGCGGCATACAAATCTAATAAATAATAATAATAATAATAATAATAATAATAATAATAATAATAATAAATCTTCTCCTCTATTTTTATATCTTTTCTTCTATCCTTTTCTTTATATACAATACTTCATGTCTATTCTCTTCAATATGTATTGTGTATTGGACAAAATAAATAAATAAAAATAAATGTTGTGGCTGCGAGAGTTGCCCCACAGAGTCTGTGGATGGGGTACCACTCGGAGATCCCAAGATTCTTGGCTAGACTGGAGATCCAATCCTGGAGGAAGGCCATGCCTGGATGTGTCTGGAAGTCAGGTTTCTTCTGGCTACCTCGCTCCCTGTTTTACTGCCACCTTGAAGGTTTTTTTCTGACCTCCTAAGGTTTGGATGGGTTTTTCTCTCTATTTGGAGGTTTCCGGGGAACCTTTTCTGCTGGTCAGGGGCCATCAGAAAGGCCGTTTGTTCCTTTTCGTTTCCTCTGCTCTGGCTCAAAACACAGATGGGTCTGACTACTTCTGCGCATGGGGGCTGTAATGTTTCCTGAGCATCTCTGGTTTGGTCTCCAGGCTCAAGTTAGAAGATGTTAGAGCAGGGATCTCCAAACTTGGCAAATTTAAGACTTGTGGACTTCAACTCCCAGAATTCCCCAGCCAGCCGCTTTAATGCCACAAGTCTTAAAAGTTGTCAGGTTTAGAGACTCCTGCATTAGAGCATGTAAAACTATATGTATAGAGCATGGTTTATAGCCTAGCACAGTGATGGCAAACATTTTTGGGTGTCAAAAGGGTGTGCGTACATATGCTAGTGAACATGCACTCAGGTCCCCACACTCATTCCTTCCCCCTTCACGCATGCGCACCTGCCCGTGCTGCCCATGAGCATGTGCACAATCGCCCCCATCCCTGTGCATGCGCACAGGCCTCACTGAAGCCTGAGATGGAGGATAAACAGTCAAACGAGCAAACAGGAAGTTCAGAAAAATGGACTTCCGTTTTGTCTGTTGTGCTGTTTCTCAAACTCCGGAGTCTCCATGGAAGCTTCCTGCGTAAAACAGCACAACAGGCAAACCGGAAGTCTCTATTTCCAAACTTCCTGTTGGGCAGTTTTTTGCACTCTTCTCTGAAGCCTCTGGAGCAGTGTTTCTCAACCTTGGCAACTTGAAGATATTTGGACTTCACCTCCCAGAATTCCCCAGCCAGCAAATGCTGGCTGGGGAATTCTGGAAGTTTAAGTCCAAATATCTTCAAGTTGCCAAGGTTGGGAAACACTGCTCTGGAGGGCGAAACAACCTTCCCCAAGGCCGAAAATCAACTGGCTAGCACACGTGTGCTGGAGGTTGACAAAGAGCAATGCCTCGCATGTCTTCACATATGGCTCCGTGTGCCACCTATGCACGCGTGCCATAGGTTCGCCATCATGGGCCTAGCATTTTGTCTGGATTCAGCCACTGGCTGAGTTTGACTCAGGTTAATCAGGGCACAGCCATCTACTCCAGTGTACAGGGACATCTGCAGAACATGAATCCTCCCACGCCCAAGATTATGGCTGCCATCTCTTGGGGCTTCATCCATGTGGTAGCAACCACCATCTTGAGTTTTTGGGCCCTCTCCTACTTAGACATGTCTGCCATTTGCTTGGATTTGCAGGATACACGGACCTAGAAACTCACCACAGATTGCTGTAATGTTAGGCTAAAATCCAACTGCTTTCTTGTTGATTCAGTGTTCTGAGGACAGAGGGATGAATCTCCAGACTCTGTCTCCCAAGCTGTTTGAGCACCCTTTTGAGCACCCTTTCTAGAGTTTTCTCTTTTGAGCACCCAAATTTTCTAGAGTTTTGCTTTAGTTTTTCTGTATCCTGTATCTTGATGGATTTTGGGGAGACCTACCAAAATACACTGCTCAAAAAAACAGAATATAACTCCCAAGTAAATCAAACTTCTGTGAAATCAAACTGTCCACTTAAGAAGCAACCCTGATTGACAGTCAATTTCACATGCTGTTGTGCAAATGGAATAGTTGTACAAATGAAATATTGAATGGGAATATTTCATTTATTCAGATCTAGGATGTGTCATTTTAGTGTTCCCTTTGTTTTTGTGAGCAGTATATTTATAAAGATAAATTTATAAAGATATTATTTATGTATGGTACGAGTGTACTAGAGGTATACTAGAGGTATAACAAGCAGGAAGATGGAGATTATGATCCCGCTATATAGAGTGCTGGTGAGACCCCATTTGGAATACTGTGTTCAGTTCTGGAGACCTCACCTACAAAAAGAGATTGATAAAATCAAACAGGTCCAAAGACGGGCTACAAGAATGGTGGAAGGTCTTAAGCATAAAACGTATCAGGAAAGACTTAATGAACTCAATCTGTATAGTCTGGAGGACAGAAGGAAAAGGGGGGACATGATCGAAACATTTAAATATGGTAAAGGGTTAAATAAGGTTCAGGAGGAAAGTGTTTTTAATAGGAAAGTGAACACAAGAACAAGGGGACACAATCTGAAGTTAGTTGGGGGAAAGATCAAAAGCAACATGAGAAAATATTATTTTACTGAAAGAGTAGTAGATGCTTGGAACAAACTTCCAGCAGACGTGGTTGGTAAATCCACAGTAACTGAATTTAAACATGCCTGGGATAAACATAGATCCACCCTAAGATAAAATACAGAAAATAGTATAAGGGCAGACTAGATGGACCATGAGGTCTTTTTCTGCCGTCAGTCTTCTATGTTTCTATGTGTGTTGTATGGTTTCTAAATAATGGGTTTTAGACTTCTTTTAATGTATTAGATTTGTTACATTGTTGTTATTGTTGTGAGCCGCCCCGAGTCTTCGGAGAGGGGCAGCATACAAATCTAATAAATAATAATAATAAAATAAAATGACAGATTATTTCTGCAACATTTATTGCACTGTTGACAGAGCTTCACATAGTGAAGGAAAAGCCCTGAAGCGCAGAGGCTAAATCTTCTGGTTGCTTTCCCCCCACAGAAGTATCTGCTTCAGCGGATGATCGTTGTTGCGATACTGCAAGAAAATGCCAGTGAGGATGAAATCACAGGTATCGCAGTCAGTCTCACCACGACCTCCGAAAGTCTGAGCTTCCTTGTGAAGGGCCACGAAGTCCCTGGATGCTCTCCCTGAGGGAAAGGTTCTAAGGTCTCCCTGAAATCTTTGCTTGCCCTGGGATGGTCCTCTTCCATGGCTCTCTGAAGCTTCCCAGCTGGTGAGATTTCCCCAAATGGGAGGGCTTTCACGAGCCTTGTCTGTAGGGCCGAGGTCTGCCTATCTCACTCTCACTCGCTCGGTGTTGGTCACCATGAAGACAATGCAGGTATTAACCTCAGTTTTGAATCCAGCCCAAACATGTAGACCAGATTAAGAAACAGACACCATGTAGACCTAATATTACTCGTATCAGAACAACTGTAGTAACGCCGCCTTGCAAGGTTGAAGTGTTTCTACAACACTCCGTGGCCTGCACTGGCTGCCGATCGGTTTCCGGTCACAATTCAAAGTGTTGGTAATGACCTTTAAAGCCCTTCATGGCATCGGACCAGAATACCTCCGGAACTGCCTTCTACCGCACGAATCCCAGCGGCCGATAAGGTCCCACAGAGTTGGCCTTCTCCGGGTCCCGGCGACCAAACAATGTCGTTTGGCGGGCCCCAGGGGAATAGCCTTCTCTGTGGCGGCCCCGGCCCTCTGGAATCAACTCTCCCCAGAGATTAGAATGGCCCCCACCCTCCTTGTCTTTCGCAAGTTACTCAAGACCCACCTATATCGCCAGGCATGGGGGAATTAAGACATCTCCCCCAGGCTTTCTTATATTTTATGTTTGGTATGTATGTGTTGTATGGTTTTGAAATTGTTGGGGTTTTTTAATGTAATTTTATTATTAGATTTGTTCCATTGTTATACTGTTTTTATTGTTGTTGTGAGCCGCCCCGAGTCTTCGGAGAGGGGCGGCATACAAATCTAATAAATTGAATTGAATTGAAGGGACTCTCTTTTTTATCTCCATAGGAATTGGAGTGGGTGGCTGTCCTAGGCATTTTTGTGATTCCCTTTTTGGCCTGGGCTCATCTTAGCCTTGCTGGTGGATCCTCCCTTTGTCCTTCAAGCCAATCCTCTCTCTTCTCTACAGGTGGCTTTTAGTCCAGATTTATCACGGGGTTAAAAAAAACCCATTTAAACCAATACTTAAGGTTTGCCACATCTATTTGTTCCAGTGCAGAGGTGGGGAACAATTGCTTGATCACAATGCCCAGAAGTCACTGCCAGCATTGCCCTTCTACTTCAGCAAGCTTACCTAATTCATAACTGGCCTTTTGCATCACATGCTCAATTGGGAAATTGTTTTTTGAGACAGGTTAATAATCCATTAGTATGATGGTGTATCTCTGAATCATCAGGCATGACACCCTGTCTCCTCCACAGCCTACAGGCCAGTGATGGCGAACCTATGGCATGGATGCCACAGGTGGCACACAGAGCCATATCTGCTGGCATGCGAGCCGTTGTCCTAGCTCAGCTCCAATGTGCATTGGTGTTCCAGCCAGCTGATTTTTGGCTCACACAGAGGCTCTGGGAGGGGTTTTTTGGCTTCCAGGGAGCTTCCAGGGGAATGGGGGAGGGCATTTTACCCTTCCCCAGCTGCAGGGTAGCCTTTGGCGCCTGGGGAGGGTGAAACATGAGCCTACTGGACCCATCAGAACTTGGGAAACAGAAGGCCTCCAGGGGGTGAGGGAAGTTGTTTTTGCCCTCCCCAGGCATTGAATTATGGGTGTGGGAACCCACGAATGCACGATAGCACGCACACACACTCTTTCAGCACCTGAGGAAAAAAAAGGTTCGCCATCACTGTTATAGGCAAATTTATTTATTTAATTGGATTTGTATGCTGCCCCTCTCCAAGGACTCGGGGCGGCTCACAGCATATACAAAAACAGAACAATAATATAAATCCAATTAATACTACATTAAAAACAACCATTAAATTCAATTAAAAGAAAGTAAAACCTATCAAACCAATCATTCAACACTCATACTGAAAATATTCATTGGTCAGGGGGAAGATCTAAAAGTCCCCAGCCTGGCGGCAAAGATGAGTTTTTAAGCTCTTTAGGAAGGCGAGGAGGGTGGGGGCAGTGCGAATCTCTGGGGGGAGCTAATTCCAGAGGGTCGGGGCTCCCACAGAGAAGGCTCTTCCCCTTGGTCCCATCAGCCAACATTGTTTTGTCGACAGGACCCTAAGGAGGCCAACTCTGTGGAACCTCACTGGTCGCTGGGATTCATGGGGCAGAAGGCGGTCTCGAAAATGAGGCAGGTCCCGCTGACACCAGTGAGAAAGCTGGGAACAAGCCCCATCCAGCAGGAACTGGCCTCCTACCCTTCCTCCTGCTCCCTCTGTTTTTTTTTTAGGGGGGGGGGATTCTGAGCTGATCTCTCTGTTGATCTTTCCCGCTTCCTTTTACAAGACTACCACGAACAGCTTTTCCAGAAGATTTCACGATCCCATTTGGGGGAAGGCGCCTCGGGGATCCTTCTCATCTACTCCCAGTGCATACTCCACATTCTGGAGGTAGGTCAAGCAACTATTTAAGAGCATCAGAAGAAAATGAAAAATCCTTTCGTTAAATTGCGGAGGGATTTATAACAAACGGTGACAAAACCTACATCCAATTTAAGCACCAGTCCGTAATCATACATACCGGTATTACGAGCCGCACAACGTAGTTTGGTCGCTTGCAGAATTAAGAAAACTCCCCAGCAGAAGTTTCTGAACACTTCCAATCAGGGGTGGGCTGCTAGCCAGAATGTTAAATTTTATTTATTTATTTATTTGTTTGTTTGTTTGTTTGTTTATTTATTTAATTTATTGGATTTGTATGCCGCCCCTCTCCGTAGACTCGGGGCGGCTAACAACAACAATAAAAAACAGCATGTAAATCCAATACTAAAACAACTAAAAAAACCTTATTGTAAAACTAATCATACATACAAACAAACAAACATAGCATGCGTAAATTGTAAAGGCCTAGGGGGAAAGAGTATCTCAGTTCCCCCATACTTGACGGCAGAAGTGAATTTTAAGAAGCTTAAGAAAGGCGAGGAGGGTGGGGGCAATTCTAATCTCCGGGGGGGGGGGGAGTTGGTTCCAGAGGGCCGGGGCCGCCACAGAGAAGGCTCTTCCCCTGGGCCCCACCAAACGACATTGTTTAGTTGAGGGGAGCCGGAGAAGGCCCACTCTGTGGGACCTAACTGGTCGCTGGGATTTGTGCAGCAGAAGGCGGTCTCTGAGATAATCTGGTCCGGTGCCATGGAGGACTTTATAGGTCATAACCAACATAACCAACCAAATTGTGCTCGCTGCGGCGGCTCGTGAGTGCTTGCAGGGCCAGCGCGATTTTGCCTCTGCGCCTGTGGAGGTAGCAAAATTGTGCACGGCGCCGCAGGGGCACTCGTGTTTCAGCAAGGCTTTTTTGCTTCCGTGCATGCCGAAACACGGGTGCACCTGCAGCTCCGTGCACGATTTTGCTACCTCCACAGGTGCAGAAGCAAAATCCGCTGGCCCCGCCAGCACTTGCAAGCCGTGGTGGCGAGCGCAATTTAGCGTTCCGGCTAGCAGCCCACCCCTGCTTCCAATGCAGAATAACAGAACTGAGTGAAAACGCTTGCAGAACTTCATATCCTGATGCTCTCCCCTTCCCCTCAGGCCTCCAGCGGCACCCTCTACAACATCCTCATGGACCTGAGCCTCTTTGAAAATCAGGGAACAGCGTAAGTCAAGCATTCCCTCCAGGGAAGAGAGCTGTGGGGAAGCAAGAGGGAGGCATCTCAGATTTATTTATTTATATTTATTTATTAGATTTGTATGCCGCCCCTCTCCGTAAACTTGGGGCGGCTCACAACAATAACAAAGACAATGTAAGAACAAATCTAATAATTTAAAAAACACTAAAAGCTCCATTATTAAAAGCAAACATACACACAAACATACCATGTATAAACTGTGTAGGCCCGGGGGAGATGTCTCAGTTCCACCATGCCTGACGGCAGAGATGGGTCTTAAGAACTTTACGAAAGGCAAGGAGGGTGGGGGCAGTTCTGATCTCCGGGGGGGAGCCGGTTCCAGAGGGTCGGGGCCGCCACAGAGAAGGCTCTTCTCCTGGGTCCCGCCAAACAACATTGTTTAGTCGATGGGACCCGGAGAAGGCCAACTCTGATCGTGCAGAATGCAGCTGCGAGAGCAATCATGGGCTTCCCTAAATATGCCCATGTCACACCAACACTCGGCAGTCTGCATTGGTTGCTGATCAGTTTCCGGTCACAATTTAAAGTGTTGGTTATGACCTATAAAGCCCTTCATGGCACCGGGCCAGGTTATCTCCGGGACCGCCTTCTGCCGCATGAATCCCAGCGACCAATTAGGTCCTACAGAGTTGGCCTTCTCCGGGTCCCGTCAACTAAACAATGTCGCTTGGCGGGGCCCAGGGGAAGAGCCTTCTCTGTGGCGGCCCCGGCCCTCTGGAACCAACTCCCCCCAGAGATTAGAATAGCCCCCACCCTTCTTGCCTTTCGTAAGCTTCTTAAAACCCACCTCTGTCATCAGGCATGGGGGAACTGAGATATTCTTTCCCCCTAGGCTTCTACAATTTATGTATGGTATGTTTGTATGTATGTATGATTGGTTTTAAAATAAGGGTTTTAAGCTGTTTTAGTATTGGATTGTCGCATGTTGTTTTTACCACTGTTGTTAGCCGCCCTGAGTCTATGGAGAGGGGCGGCATACAAATTCAATAAAACTAAACTAAACTAAACTAAACTCTGTGGGACCTAACCGGTCGCTGGGATTCGTGCGGCAGAAGGCAGTCCCGGAGATATGCCCAAGTTTCTCTGCACGGTTCCGTTGGAAAGGGGCTGTCTGAATATGATGCCCTTGGCTGAAAGACTGCACCTAATGATCTTGTACTATATTTGGTCTGTAACTTGGGTGTCTAATCCTGCGTTGAAGCTATCAAGGCTGACAGCTGTCACAACCTCTTCTGGAAGTGAATTCCATCAACCAAGGACCCTCTGGGTGAAGAAATATTTCCCTTTATTTGTCCTCACTTATGCAGGATGCCCTGCATTTTCTTTCAACATCTTCCAGTGCAAATTGGGTGCTCTGGGGTGGAGCTCCATTTTCTCTACCCCACTGCGTCGTCGTCCCCATCCGGGCAATAGCCCACCCCTGCTTGCAGAGGCCCATTAGATCGCACAGAATCGGCCTCCTCCAGATCCTGTCGATTACATTACATTATTTATATATTTTACCTGTGCTTTTGCTATTAAAAAAATGCAAGGTAAAAAGTTTAAAAAATACATCTGTATAGTAAGTTAAATGTAAGGTACAAATTGATAAACAGAACATCAGGTGTTTACACTTACCGTAGTTTTTTCTCCAGCTTTTACCTTGTTTTCATAATTATTGTAAACCCCCTCAGGGGTTTTAGAACAGGAAGCGCTATAAAAATACTTGGAAGGAAGGGAGGCAACCTCCCATGTCCATGGGCAATGTAACTAGTGCCTCTGATGTGAGTCATGTGACCCCTTCATTGGTAGGTAGCTGCAAGCCTTAAACATCTTGATTTGGATAGAACATGGATGCAAGTGTATGCATAATGGGCGTGCAGAGACCTATGGGTTTAATAGTTTCTCTCTTCCTTTTAGGGCTTTACTACAAGATATTAAGATATTGGTAATGTCTCATAACATCCCCACCAGACTTTTTCCTCAATGGAATGCCACCAAACTGGAAGTGCCTGTAACTTTGGAAGACGTTACCCAGACTCAGACCATAGAAGAGGTTATTAACGAGTGTCTTACACTCATTCTCAAGATGGGGGTGTATCTTGTAACCCTCAAGGTGAGTGAGAGCAGATTCCTTCAGCAGTTCTCTCGCTGGCATCAGGTTCATTTCCCCAGGACCAGCATCTGGTCCAAAATAGACATTATTATTATTATTATTATTATTATTATTATTATTATTATTATTATTGTGTTCCCTCTAATTTTTTTTGGGGGTGGGCGGAAAAGCATAGTGTCTGAGCGGCAGTCCCTTCGGGACTGGGCGGCACAGAAATAACAAACAAACAAACAAACAAACAAACAAACAAACAACCCACCCTGTTTTGCCTCAGAGAATTTCAAAATAAAATACTGTACTGTGTGTCTATAACAGTGAGCTCATAATAGGGCAACTCTATCAATATCAAAATGCCACTTAAATAGTTGAGCTAGTTTCAAACTAGATTTTGATTTTCTTTCTCTCTTCCTTACTCCCATTCTTTTTCTTTCTCTTTTCCTTCCTCTCTTTTTTCTATCTGTTTCTCTCTCTTCCTCTCTCTCTCCTTCCCTCTCATTCTTTCCCTCTCGGCTTCTGGGCAGGTTTGGAAAACTCTTGAGTTGATGATGATTTTTAAGTGAGCGATTGCTCACTGCTCAGCTTAGAGGGAACTATGATTATTATTATTATTATTATTATTATTATTATTATTATTATTATTATTATGTCAGTACAACACAGCAAACGAGATCACTATGCTGGATTTCGTATTTCATCACCAGTCGGGCGCTTCCCAAGCACCTAGGACTGTGTGATGTAGCGGTGAATTATGTTTGCCGATCCCAGTAAAGCGGCCTTTTGCAATTGACAGATGGAGATTTTGTCAATTCCGATGGTTTTCAAATGTCCGCTGAGATCCTTTGGCACTGCGCCCAGCGTGCCAAGTACCACTGGGACCACTTTCACTGGTTTATGCCAGAGTCATTGCAGCTCGATTTTTAGATCTTCGTATTTCACTAATTTCTCTAGCTGCTTCTCCACAATTCTGCTGTCGCCTGGAATTGCGATGTCGATGATCCATACTTTCTTTTTCTCCACGATCACAATGTCTGGTGTGTTATGCTTCAGAATTCGGTCAGTCTGAAGTCGGAAGTCCCACAGTAGTTTTGCTTGCTCATTTTCGACCACTTTTTCGGGCTTATGATCCCACCAGTTCTTTGCCACTGGTAAATGGTAGTTCCGGCACAAGTTCCAGTGGATCATCTGTGCCACAGCATCATGTCTATGCTTGTAATCAGTCTGTGCGATCTTTTTGCAGCATCGCACAGACTGACTACAAGCATAGACAAGCATATTATTATTATTATTATTATTATTATTATTATTATTATTATATTTTGTCCAATACATAATACACATTGAAGAGAATAGATATGTAATAATATAAAGAAAAGAATAGAAGAAAAGATATAAAAGTATAGATGAACACATTTGAAAGGAAGAAAAGATAAATGAGATAAGGAGAGACAATTGGACAGGGGACGGAAGGCACACTGGTGCACTTATGCACACCCCTTACTGACCTCTAAGGAACCTGGAGAGGTCAATCATGGATAGTCTAAGGGAAAAATGTTGGGAGTTAGGGGTTGACACTACTGAGTCAGGTAATTACTGTAGTTCCATGCTTTGACAACTCGGTTGCTGAAGTCATATTTTTTACAGTCAAGACTTGGCTGCATCTAAGGATAATACACTGCTCAAAAAAAATAAAAAATAAAGGGAACACTTAAACAACACCAAATAACTCCAAGTCAATCAAACTTCTGTGAAATCAAACTGTCCACTTAGGAAGCAACACTGATTGACAATCAATTTCACATGTTGTCAGCACATTCAACTTTGTACACAACAAAGTCCAGTATTCAATGAGAATATTTCCTTCATTCAGATCTAGGATGTATTATTTGAGTGTTACCTTTATTTATTTTTTAGCAGTATACATTTCAACCATGGATCTCCTTCATTTGGGACAAAGTTGGTAGAAATGTACACTTCTGTAGCCAGAACATTTCTCCAGTTTTTTGCTCAAGACTCTTAGATGTCTTCAGATAGCATAAGTATACCAAATCCTGATAGATCAAAAAATCTGGCATTTCAGTCGCTTACACCTCCTTACTTTGGTCACGATACTACTAAGTGTCTCCTCCATTTCTTCAGAAGTCTGTTCTTTCCTGGTCTTATGTCCAGGTAGGGGCTTACATTGTTTTGACATATTCTAGGTTAACAATGCCAGCATGTAGGGAACAATTTGGGGAGCCAGTGCTAAGGGCATGATGGGCTTCTAATGCATGAATGTGATTTACGTGAACATAACTAATGAAAAACAATTACTGATTCATTTATTTTTTAAGAGCAGTATCCTGGTCACGGAAATAAAGAATCTGGTTTCTCTTGGGTTAGAGTTCGGATTATTTTTAAAAATATATAAACAGAGGTACCTCTACTTATGAACTTAATGTATTCCAGGTTCTTGTGACCAGTAGAACAGCTTGTAAGAAGAAGCAAATTTTCCCATAGGAATCAATGTAAAAGCAAATAATGCGTGCGATTGGGGGAAACCACAGGGAGGGTGGAGGCCTTGTTTCCTCTCAGATTCCTAGAGAGGCCCCACAGAGGCTTCTCCCCGTCTTTTCCAGTTATAGTTTCGGAGGCTCAGGTTTGTAAGTGGAAAATGGTTCTTGAGAAGAGGCAAAAAAATCTTGAACATCCATTTATCTAGAAAAGTTCATAAGTAGAGGTGTTCTTAGGTAGAGGTATCACTGCATTGATGACTCATCTTATGTCAATTCTGCACAATCCGAATTGGGAGCTTCCTTTCAGCTCCCAGTCCCCAAGCTTTGAAAAGTCAGTTGCCTGAGCAGCATTGGCGGAAGTAGAAAAGCCTGACCAAGTCAACGTATACACTAAATCCAGAACAAACGCCACGGGATTAAATCCACCAGGCTTCCTTTCTCCTCTCAAGGTGGGCAACAAAGGCCTGGGCGAATGCCTCCAGACGGCTGTGCCGGAGCTGCTGATCCCAGCGGAAACCATACAGTATTTGTGCAGGAGCCAAGAATGTTTGAGCCCGGGGAAATTCCTGAAGATGTACAACAATCCTGTGCAGCCACAAATGGACGCAGGTACCTCTTTTGCTCAGAGAGGAACTCTCCCCCCAAGGCTGACCAGACAATTCGCAGCCCGAAAGGAAAGTCTCCCTCCTCAACCGGGCTCTAAGCCAGTGTTTCCCAACCGTGGCAACTTGAAGTCCAGATATCTTCAAGTTGCCAAGGTTGGGAAACACTGCTCTAAGCCACAGCCCCTGGTCCAATGGGAGCTTTTACAGGATTCCCCTGGAACCAAGCAAAACATTTTAAAAACGTTTTAAAATGTTTTTAGTAAAATTTCATATTTTATAGTTATTAAATTTCATATATATTGTCATATTTAATGTTGTACGCCCCACTGAGTCGCCTCGAGAAGGGCGGCATAGAAATCTAATAAATAAATAGATAAATAAAACCATTTTGGTAGAAAGCTGTAGGTTCTACTTGAAACGGAAAATGATTATAAACAGACCGTAGACATAGCTGCTTACGAAGCTGGTGCTACAAAATAGGTAACATTAAGGCTTGTGGACTTCAGCTCCCAGAATTCCTCACCCAGGATGAGTTTTCTTAATGGCTGGCTAAGGAATTCTGGGAATTGAAGTCCACAAGCCTTAAAGTTGTCAAGTTTGGAGATCTGTACTTTCAGCGGGGATGCAGTGGTTCAGTGGCTAAGATGCTGAGATTTATGATCAGAAAGGTCGGCAGGTCAGCGGTTTGAATCCCTAGCACCGCTTAACAGAGCAACCTCCTGTTAGTTGTCCCAGGTTCAGTGCCAAAATGTGGTTATGTGCTTATGTTCAAAAGCACATAAAATGCAAGTAGAAAAATAAGGACCACCTTTGGTGGGAAGGTAACAGCCTTCCACGTGCCTTCAGTGTTTAGTGATGGTCACACTAAACCACATGACCACGGACAGTGCTGGCTCTTCAGCTTTGAAGCGGAGATGAGCACTGCCTCCTAGAGTCGGGAACGACTAGCACATATGTGCAAGGGAAAGTTTACCTTCACTTTTTGTGAAATTAGATGACCTTGGCAATATATTCGATTTATCCTACCATCCCTACCCCATCTTGTTTTTAACACCCCAACACCTTTCGGTTAAAAGAGGTAGGTGAGTGGGGAACAGGGAGCCCCCAAAGAAATTGTTTGATGCAAAGAAAATGTCTGCATTGGTTGCCGATCAGTTTCCGGTCACAATTCAGTGTTGGTTATGACCTATAAAGCCCTTCATGGCACCGGACCGGAATATCTCCGGGACCACCTTCTGCCGCACAAATCCCAGCGACCGGTTAGGTCCCACAGAGTGGGTCTTCTCCGGGTCCCGTCAACTAAACAATGTCATTTGGCGGGAGCCAGGGGAAGAGCCTTCTCTGTGGCGGCCCCGACCCTTTGGAACCAACTCCCCCCAGATATCAGAGTTGCCCTCACCCTCCTTGCCTTTCATAAGCTCCTTAAAACCCACCTCTGTCATCAGGCATGGGGGAATTGAGACTTTCCCTCCCCCTAGGCTTATAAAATTTATGCATGGTATGTTAGTATGTATGATTGGTTTCTAAATTGGGGTTTTAAATTAACTTAAATATTAGATTTGTTTACATAGTATTATTATTGCTGTTAGCCACCCCGAGTCTGCGAAGAGGGGCGGCATACAAATCTTATTAATAAATAAATAAATAAATAAATAAATAAATAAATGAATGAATGAATGAATGAATGAATGAATAAATAAATAAAGGAGCGTATTGAAATAGTTAGCAAGAGTACTGATAGTTCTTGAGGGAGCACAGGTTGCTTAACAGTTACAAGAGATGCCCACAAATTACACGACCATTTCAAACTATGAGAGTTATCTGGAAATAGGTTACAAGGCATGTAGCTCTCATGGCGAATGTTCGCGGGGGAAGTTGGCATTACTATTGTGTAGTGGGAAGTGAGAGGAAGAGAACGAGCCGTGCCAGTGGTCAGTAGGTCATTGACTGGCGTTGTGGTGAAGGTAAGAGATGAGCGTCCTCATTCCGTTTCCCTCCAAGTGCGAACTGCAAAATGGGTATGGAATTTCAATTTCGGAAGGACGGAAATACACAATGAAGACAGAAGTGGATGGTCATCCACTGTGACTGATGATATGCTACAGAAAACTGACCTATTTTGTCACATTGCTGTCTTGACATTACATCCTCTCCATAAGCTGAAACTATTTCAAGATGATTCACAGTAGCATTCATGCCCTTAGCATTTGAGTAGTTGGTCATCACCTATAAAGCCCTTCATGGCACCGGACTAGGGTATCTATGAGACCGCCTTCTGCCACACGAATCCCAGCGACCGGTTAGGTCCCACAGAATTGGCCTTCTCCGGGTCCCGTCAACAAAACAATGTCGCTTGGCGGGGCCCAGGGGAAAAGCCTTCTCTGTGGCGGCCCCGGCCCTCTGGAACCAACTCTCCCCGGAGATTAGAATTGCCCCCACCCTCCTCGCCTTTCATAAGCTGCTTAAAACCCACCTCTGCCGTCAGGCATGGGGGAACTGAGATATTCTTTCTCCCTAGGCCTTTACAATTTATGCATGGTATGTTTGTTTGTATGGATGTTTAGTTTTACAATAAGGGTTTTTTAGTTGTTTTTAGTATTGGATTTACATGATGTTTTTTATTACTGCTGTTAGCCGCCCCGAGTCTACGGAGAGGGGCGGCATACAAATCCAATAAATAAATAAATAAATAAATTACAGCGCACACTTCACACTTGGTGGAAAACGGCGGGAAACGGAATGAGGATGCTCATCTCTAACCACAACGCCAGTTGATGATCTCCTGACCGCTGGCACTGCCCACTGCCTTCCTGCTACATGAGTCATACCAACCTCCCCCACGAACATTCCCCACAAAAGCTACATGCCTTGTAACCTTACTTTCCGGATAACCCTCACAGAATGGCTTCAGCAGCCCTGTGGCCATTTACCCTTCAGACCCACTACAGGGTCACTACAGCACCTCCCGTCCCCATCGCATTCCGCTTGGGCCTCCTCCAAATATGCCAATTGTGCCCCACCCTTGACTTCTTCACGCTGGGGGAGGAGGACGGGACAAAATGGCCGTCACTTCTGGAATTGTTCCCTCACGACCAGCTACAGGGGTGCTGCAGGGCTGCTCTCCCCCATTCCTATCCCATCTCACCAGGACTCCAGAGCGCTTGGCTCTCCTCCCCACACTCACCTTTCGAAGCTCTCCAGACCTTACGTCGTGGAAGGAGGGCAGCCCACGACCATACAGAGGAGATCCAAACGTGGCAGCCATTTTGTGCTGCCTGCTTATGGGTGGGGACAAAATGGCAGCTGCCAGAAAAACTGAATCTTTTTGCTGCCTTAACGACGCCTCCACAGCGGTGCCGAGGTTTCTGAACAAGCCTTGTGTAGACTTTGTAAAGGCAGTGAAACTAAGCAGTGTCCCCAGCCATACAGCCGGGACCCAAACACAGCTGCCATTCTGTCGCTGGGACAAAATGGCAGCCACTTCTAGAACTCTATCATGCAGCTTGCTTATTTATTTTATTTATTGGATTTATATGCAACTGTAATGGGCAGGCTCCATGAGCCTTACCTTGAAAGTAGAAACCTTGAAACCTATAATTAAGAAAGCTGATAAGCAAACCTTTAGCCCAACTATGTTGAAAAAAAAAAGCTGTGTGTAATACTGGTAATCCCCGCTTTAGGACCAGTCGCTCAGCAACCATTCAAAGCTAGGGTGGGCTTCCCAAAAGATCCTTATGACCCAGTTCCAAATTTTCAACATCTACTCCTCCTCCCTCAGTCATATGGCCAAATTTTGGGCACTCAGCAACCAGCTTGCATTTACGGCCAGCTGCAATATCCCACAGGTACATGACTGAAATTTATATTTCTGCTGAAAACAGGCATTTACGTCTTGGTTTTGGCATCCATGGCTTTGGGCAGGGACCAGGAAGCTTGGAGAGGCTCTACTCTCAGCCTCCTGGTCACATATGGCACACTACTAGAGTGTGCATGCACACTTGACATGCACATGAGACAACTCCATTTTAGCCAGCCCAAGATACAAAGGCAACATGTAAGCATTCTCTGATTATCCTTTGGGATAGATTGTACATGTACACACACAACATGGGTGCATGAAAGAAAATACAGATGCTCTTCTGGTTATTGCTTGTAAAAGCGTTGGAAAAATGATGTTTCCTTTTTCTTCCACTTTTCTCTCTCCTCCCCAGAAACAGTATGGCCTACTCCTATTCATATGTCTACATGAAACCCTACAGACAAGCTATCTACCAATGTGTCTACAGATGCATTTACAACTCCCAAAGCCCTGGGATAGAGTTGGCTTGAGAACTTTAATGTCCACCTCTTCACTCCTGCAAAAGGGGAAACAAAGCAAGCAATAAAGTTGTCAGGAAGACGAGAGAATGGTGTGCTAGCGTTCTTTCAAACCAGAACTAAGGGATTAGTGACTCTTTAGAAGTTGTTGAACTTCTCATTCGTTGGGACTTGACCCCTTGTGACTAAAAGTAGCTGGGAAGGGGATAAATTGGGGGCAAATGCTTATTGGTGGACTGCACAATCTAGCATTTTCCAGGTTCTTGCCAAACTATTCCCTTTTTCTATCTGGGGTGACTCTGCTTCAATTCTCAAGCAATTTTGTTCACTAGTGGATTAGGGGAAAAATACAGCTCTTTGGGTAAGAAAATTACAATAAATTGGTTTTACAGTGACAAAAAGAGAGAATAATTTTACTCGTAGATGAACCCAACACGATATCCAAAATAACTTTTCAAAGTTTAACTCATTTATAGCAATACACGTTTTCCAGAGTTCAGCTTGACAGCAGCTCCCTATGGAAGTTACAGAAACCAGAGCAGAAGGGTTAATACAAATATCTATGAAAAATAAAGGGGTAAAGAACCATATTTTAAAAAAGAATAGCACTGAAATGGTTATAGAGAGACAGTACGTTTCCTTCTACAGTGTCAAGTCCATCAAGGCACAAGAATACATCCACCGTTGAGAAAAGTGACCGATAACCAGCAGTCATCTTCTGCACCTGTAGCAATTTTTTGGTTCATACTTTTAACGAAGTCTGCAGCATGTCAGAGATAGCATGTCTCTTGCACACCTCTCTTTGATACGGACGACGAAGAAGAAGAGCTCCACAGAGGTCTTGAAAGGGTTATGATTTCCATTACACATGCATTGCTTTGGATTCTTCTCGGAACGCTCCGGCAAAGGCCGTCATGGTTAACAGCAGCAATCAAGCTTCTCATATAAGGTTTAGCAACAGCCAGAACACCCCAATGTTAGCTTAGGCAGCTTTGTCAGGATACAGGTCATCAAACTCTCCTTTCAAAGTTCACGTGTCTTCTCAGAAGACATGAGGCAGGCAGTGGTACCATTCCTACTTTGTCGTCTTCTTTGTTTTAAAGCTCCTCACTGAATCCTGGACTGGTTAGGTTTTCATTGGGATGGAACGGGCTGCTTTGGAGTGATTTTATTCTTTTGTTTTTATATTTTACAAAGCAGTGCTTTCAGTATCATGATCGAGATCAAGCACAAGGTGGTTGTGTGAATTCTGATTCGGCGAAGTCACCGATTCTGTGGCAGGCAGTTCCACGCCAGGGTTGCCCCGTGTTTGCTCTTTAACTTCGGAACTGGTATCTGTGCAGAAAAGACATCAAACACACACAATACAAATGCTGAAAGATGAACTCAGGGATGGCTGCTGATCCACAAGACTCCCTCTGTTGCCAATACTACGCTAAAATGTCTTACCCAAAATTTTTTAGGTGTTTCGTTTATTCATAGATTTATATCATTTCATCTTTGGTAGGGCATGAATTCTAGAACCAATTCTCCAAGGAGAGCAGGAATTATAATTCAGCGTTGGACTTCAGAATCCCCTACACAACGTACTTTATTCAGTCTATCATGTGAGCCAAAATGGCTAATAACTTTGTTGTGGAAGGAGCCTGACCTCCTCAGAGGTGACAGGATATGCTTTCACCTTAAAATTTGAAATTTGAGCAGCATACTGTGTTTCCCCAAAAATAAGACACTGTCTTATATTAATTTTTGCTCCAAAAGTTGTGCTAAGTCTTATTTTCGGGGGGTGCCTTATATTTCTCAAATAAGACAAATTCACAGGCAGAAAAGCTGACACCCCCAAAGAAAGTGTACCGTACGGTACACTGATTACGGTACGGTACCTGTCAGTATGGCACACGCACACACAAACGATGGCACTTATATGGTACAACAGTATACTCCCGCTATTGCAGCTTCCGGCCACCAGAGGAACTACAGTCTACGCACTGTAGTGGAGACTGTAATGGCGGTGAGACAGCAGCAGACTGTGTCTGCTGTACTGGACAGTACAAAGTGATGGTAGGGGCCAGCAGGGGACGCCACACTATTACCGTACCGCTATGAACAGCTTTGAATGGTACCGTATGTTTTTCCACCCTACCGTATGTAAACTTGACTACGCCTTATTTTCGGGGGGTGCCTTATATTAGCAAATTCTGCAAAACCTCTGACATGCCTTACTTTTGGGGTACGTCTTATTTTCGGGGAAACAGGGTAGCTCCTGAAAAACATGGAGAGTTATTCTCAGCCAAAGTTTCTCCATGTCATTCAGAGAAACTGATTTTGGCACAAGCTAGAAGTCCAACGGTCAGGACCCAGCTAGTGTAAGGTAATTCTGGAAAAGCACAAACTGCTTTAGTAAGAGAGCATAATTTGAAGAAACAGAATTTTCTTCGTTTGTCTGAACTTGCCACATTCTGGGCAAAGCAGATTGGGCCTGGGGCTTTAGTGCACCTGCAAAAGAGTAAAACTCCATGGTACCTGGAAGTGGGCAGAGAACCCATTAGCACAAACAATTATGTTGTAACTATTTGGGAGACTGGGAATTGCCTGTCGTGGCTACCTAGCTGTCTTCCCCATTTCAAAATCCAAAAAACATGAGATGCATGAGCTAGGCTGTTTCTACACTGGCAACCACACTCTCCTCCCCCCCCCCCCTTCCGATGAAAAGGTGAAAAGACACCTGACATGCAGGTGGGACTTCATTTCCACAGATGTGCAGCCCTGGTGGGATGGCTCAAACGTATCCTTTTCCTTTCAATGCAGAAGGACTGCAAAATGGAGCTGCACCTGCTCTTGGACATTTCCTCACCACTAGAGATGCAAATCTAGTCATGGCCCTCTGTACAGTGGTACCTCTACTTACGAACTGAATTCGTTCCGTGAGTAGAAAAGTTTGTAAGAAGAAGCAATTTTCCCCATAGGAATCAATGTAAAAGCAAATAATGCGTGCGATTGGGGAAACCACAGGGAGGATGGAGGCCCTGTTTCCTCCCAGGAGATTCCTAAAGAGGCCCCAGGGAGGCTTCTCCCCACCTTTTCCAGCCCTATTTCTTCCCAGGAGATGATGATGATGATGATTATTATTATTATTATTATTTATTAGACTTGTAGGCCGCCCCTCTACGAAGACTCGGAGGGAGGCCCCAAGGAGGCTTCTCCCTGCCTTTTCCGGTTAGTTTCAGAGGCTCGGGTTTGTAAGTGGAAAATGGTTCTTGAGAAGAGGCAAAAAAATCTTGAACATCCGGTTCTTATCTAGAAAAGTTCATAAGTAGAGGCACCACTGTACTACGTTCTGATCCTGTCTGACAATCACACACACAAAAGTTTAGATGGGCACTGGACAGGCCATCACTTGGCTCTAATGGTCCCAAACTTCCATAGGGTTGGATGAGGGTTGCTGCTAACGCACAATGGAGAATAAAGCAGAGCAGGAGATGGACCAGATTGCCTGCTTTTTAGCCTCTGTGGGTGTGGTGGAATGTTGTCTGGATCCCCAGGAGGGAGAGGCTGCAGGCCGGAGGACCAAGGGACAGGGACTATGTTTAGATACTCTGGTTGGGAGGAAGAGGACCAAGGCAGCTCCTCCCTAGATGTTCTCGAGTAGATCTTACATGATGCCAGCAGCTGCTTCAGTTTGGCAAGATTTCTGTCTGCAGGTGAGGAATGACAAAGTCTCCAGTCTGCTCTTCACCAGAAAGATGCTTTGGCTGCTGTATCTTCTAAGTCAAGGTCACCTCTAGCAAATTAGGCAAAATTTGGAGCTGAGTCTCTACCCATAAATTATTAGACATTGCTAGGCCAACAATACTGCAAAACTAGGGCAGAAGAATGCACAGCAACTTGCTTGGGGCAACGGCTGCTTATTCCAAGATTACGTACACTACCTTATATCAAGAATTCATATAATTCACGTGAGCTTCCAATCCATACAAGAGGCCTTTCTCTCAGATTCTTCTTACCCTGCATGTTAAAGCCCCATGCAGCAATGGGGGAGCCTTGTTCACACTATAAGGGAACAGCAACCAGTGCCAGGACCTGTAAGGTTGCCCTTAGCTCTCTGTGTGAGAGAACACAGGCTGCAAGTTCGTCAGCACAAGGATGGAGGGAAGAACACTTGTGACTCTCTATCTATGTGCACCTTTTACTTCTATCTGGACATGCTATGGAGCTCTGAAGATTTTGAAAAGCAGAAATTCATTCCAGTGTCTGCTGATGGAAGGTTGACAAGTATGGATCAGGGAGGGGCAGTAGACCAGAAGGCATTAAAATGGAGATCAAGATTACAAACGGTGACAAGAAAAGCATTGCTCCTTTCACATGCAGGGTTAGTCCAAGTGCAAGCAAGCCAGGTTAAGGTGCCCAGTTAGTAAGAAACAAAAGCAGCATCCATGATTATGCAACATTTGCAACATATCCGGCCAATCGGAAGGCCTCAATTTCCTCTTACCATTTCCAATTTCAGTTCCTATTGAATAAGGCAGCTCAAACATCTAGATTATTTAATAAAATTCCCAATTAGAATATTATTTGTAGGTACATTACAACCTAAAGATTCAAAGGGTTCTTTGGGCAGCTGAAACCTGCTTTGTTCCAGCAGCCGTTACAAATCTTCAAAGGTTCTGTGGATCAATATGTTAGAATCTGCTAAAATTAAGAGATGGGGGCATGCGCTATTTCATTCTGCCAGAAGTCAAGACTCCGTCCTGATATGCGGCTTAAAATTAACGTTAAGCGTTATTATAAAGCACCCAATCCAGATTAAGAAATAAAAAGAGCTTGTCAATATTGATGCAATCTGCAATAAATGAGGCATGTACACTGCACCAACAGGGAAATTACTTTGTTAGCTAGCAAGGGCTGAGGTTTAAATCAGAGAACAAATGGCTATTCCCCCTCTCTGCCATCTACAATAGGAGTAGGATAAAATTAAGCCAGTCTTCCCATCATCTAACGCAGTGTTTCCCAACCTTGGCAACTTGAAGATATTTGGACTTCAACTCCCAGAATTCCCCAGCCAGCATTCGCTGGCTGGGGAATTCTGGGAGTTGAAGTCCAAATATCTTCAAGTTGCCAAGGTTGGGAAACACTGATCTAACGAACAAGAGCACTGAGATTTTCTCAACGTTTCTGGATGCAGCCTGCGTGAAAAGGCCACCGGCACCCCGTCTGGGCAGCAAGAAAAGAAGAAAGCCCAGAGCGAAAGAGCTAAAACCTGCCTTTCCTCATTGGGCCTTTTATGATCATTGGCTGTGCCGCTACAACAGCCCAGGAAGGAAACCTGACATCTTGGAATATTCTTCAGTGTGAAGGAAAATCAGTTTGATGGCTGAAGAAAATCAGAAAGGAGGCTGTACTGCCACCATTGGTGCGAAGCAGAGGTGGGGTGCTAAGCTGGAACGGTGACGTGTGCTCGCCCCCGTGGCCCTGAGTCCTAGCGGAGTCCAGTGCAATTACGCTACTGCACCTGGACAAGTAGCAAAACTGCACGTGTAAATGAAGGGCCCTGCATTTCCGTGTGCAATTTTGCTACCTGCCCAGGTGGCCGTAGCGTAATTGCACTGGACTCCGCACACATCACCGTTCCACCTTAGCAGCCCCACCTCTGGTGGGAAGGAATGGGGAGTAGCAAAGGACGAGACCCAATAGCCCAGAACCCAAAATTAGGATTGCTGCGGTCCGACTCTCGAGGATGCCTTTGTTCTTCACCTAAAGGAAGCCAAAACCTTGATGTGAACACTGAAATGGGCTCACGTATTCCACATTGATCCCAGTGACCGGTTAGGTCCCACAGAGTTGGCCTTCTCCAGGTCCCGTAAGCCAGACAATGTCTGGAGGCGTCTAGGGGAAGAGCCTTCTCTGTGGCGGCCCCAGCCCTCTGGAATGAACTCCCTCCGGAGATATGTACTGCCCCACCCCTCCTGGTCTTTCGTAAAGTTTTGAAGACCCACCTCTGTCGGTGGGTGTTCAAAACTTTACAAGATTGTCCCCGGCCGACATGAATGATTAAATTAGATGAATGTGGATGATTGCGTAAGGGGTTTTAGATTTTTATTAGCTTTGTATATGTCTTGTAAAACAATTAGATTTCTCATGTATATTATGTTGTATGCCGCCCTGAGTCGCTTCGATAAGGGTGGCATAGAAATCTAATAAATGAATAAATAACAAATAAATTTGCTCCAATAAACGATGTGCTACGCTCCTACCTAGACTAGCTGCTGCTATGTATCCAGTTCATCTGCCTTCATCATCTCCTCCGCAGACTTTGCTAATCTCAAGGGGCAGAAACTGGGCCTTGCAATCTCCCACGGAGGGCTGGCCGACACCTGTACCTGGCTTGCCTGGGGAGGGGGGGGAGCTCCCTTTGCCGCCCCTGCTGGGAGAGAGAGCATTCCTCCACCCAAGCCCAGGCTCCAAGACAGGCCTGGGGAGGCCAAGAGCGTTCTTACCTGTCACAATATGGGATGCCGTTGCCGGAGAGCCCAGCAGAGAGCCGTTGGCAGACAGGTGAGGAGCAGGCGGGTGAGGCGGAGGAGGCACCGTGGGACGGTTGCGAGGTCTGGGCACTGGCCGGGGCCTCGGTAGCGTGCCGGACGAAGGAGGCGATTGAACCGGTGGAATGTCCTGGGCCGACGGCTGAGCGGATGGGGAGGTGGTGCTGTGCTTCTCCAGGGGGGGCGTGTCAGGCGGGGTAGGGGTGTGCGGAGGGGTAGGCGACAGTGGCTCTGAACCCCCCTCTGGGCCGGGCGGAGAGGCTCCAGCACTGCCAGCCTTGGTCTGTGGAGGTGGCGTGACGGACTGCATCGGGGGCTGGGGGGGCGGGTGGCTGGGGGCCTGAATCGTGGAGAGGCTGCTCGAGTATCTCCGGGGCGCAGAAATCTGGGGCAGGGCAGCAGAAGGCTGAGTGCCCCCTTGGTTGGATGGCTGGCTGGGAGGAGAAGGGCTCCTGGTGGGAGGCTTGGGGGCTGGAATGGGACTTGGGGTCCCTGGCTGTCCCGGTGGTGGGTTGGCTGGCTTTGGAGGGGCCGGCGCAGGTTTTTTGACAGCTGGAAGAGAGAGCAAAAGGAAGAAAAAGAAGTAAGATACCTAGTTATACATATACTAACAGCTGCCAGAATAGTATATGCCCAACAGTGGAAAACAGATAAAATACCGGAAGAAAACATAATAATTAAAAAAAATACTAGACTGTGCGGAGATGGACAGGCTATCCAAAAGATTAGAGGGAAAAGAAGAATCAGATTACTATAAAACATGGGCAAAATTTTATGATTGGCTAAAAGAAATAAATAAATAAAAACCTATGCAAAGCAACACGTCAAATAAAAGAATTCAAAAATTAATATTATGTAAAAGAAGTGTAATTCTCTGATCAAATATCCAAAAAAAAATAGTGGGGAAACTTTCATTTCCCAAATGTTGTATATATATATATATATATATATATATATATATATATATATATGTTTTTATGTATGTCTTTTTCCTTTGTCTTGTATATCACATTTGTAAAATTAAAAAAAATATTAAAAAGAAAAAAGAAAAAAAGGAAGACACGTGGCTGAGACTGTGATCAATATAACACAATATAACTCCAAGTGAATCAAACTTCTGTGAAATCAAACTGTCCACTTAGGAAGTGACACTGATGAATAATCAATTTCACATGCTGTTGTGCACATTCAACTTTGTACAGAACAAAGGATTCAATGAGAATGTTTCATTCATTCAGATCTAGTGTGTGTTCTTTGAGTGCTCCCTTTATTTTTTTGAGCGATATATTTTATCCCCCAGAGAACTGATCACAGGCAAATTTAACTGTCTGATTTCAGAGCAAGTTCTGGATTCTCTTGGAGGTGTGGAATAGCCAAAGTAGCCAATGCCGTGCCAAACATGCTCTCTGGCCCTCCTCATGGTGACCTAAACTGAAAAATGAGGCCAGTGTTGAAATCCCTTCCTCCCTGGTCTCTCTGCTGACCCAAAAGTGTTGAAAGGTTGTTCCCCAGGAAAGACCTGACGGCTTTCGTCTTGACTGACACCTCTCCCTCTCCCTCCCCCCACCCAAGCCCACCAGGCTGCCAATGTAGCTCCTGAAGGACCAACCTCGCCTGAGGGCGTGTGGGCTGGGCCCGGCGGTGCTCTGGGGCTGCACAACTGAGTACTGGCTGGCGCTGCTGACAGGCTGAGTAGGTCCACCATTCCTGGGGGGTGGCGGTGTGGTTGAGGGCACCGAGTCCTTTGGCTTGGAAGAGCTGCAAGGAGAGAAAGACCTGCATCAAATGCTCTGGATGGGCGACAGAAGCTGCTTCTCCCGATGGCATCTCGTGCATTAAACAGGTGCTATGTGCAGGCAGAGCCCTCGCCCCTCTCCCCTTTGGCACCTAGCCCACTGCTGGCCTGCTTGACCCAGCTGTCTGGGGCCCAGAGAATTCCCCACATCTTAGGAATAAAACCCAGAGGTGCTTAAAGCAGCAGAGCACCAAGGTTAGCCATACCAGTTAGCAGAGGTGGGCTGCTAGGGTGGAACGGTGATGTGTGCTCGCACGTCGGGGCTCGGAGTGCTAGCGAAGTCGAGCGCACTTACGCTACTGCACCTGGGCAGGGAGCGAAACCTTGCGTGGACACACAGGGCCGCCCGTGTTTCGGCACAGTCGCCCCCGTGGCTCAGAGGGCTAGTGGAGTCCAGCGCAATTCTGCTACTGCATGCGTGACCGTGCATGATTTTGCTACCTGCCCAGGTGCAGTAGCAGAACTGTGCTGGACCCCGCTAGCACTCACAGCCACGGGGGCGACCACAGGTCTTCGTTCCACCTTAGCAGCCCACCTCTGCCCGTTAGGAGTGGGATCTTAAAGCTGCAAGAGCGACATCCCTCTAGTTCCTCTGAGATGTACCATCAAGCTTCTAGGCCAAAGACTGCAATTCCCCAGAGACCCCAATGGGTTTCTCTTCAGCTACTCACCAGTCACTCAGGTCCCTTTAACAAGCAACCTTTCTTGCTTTGCCCGTTCGTGTAACCTGGCCTTTGGCTCAACCTGTTTTGGGGAGCTTGTTCGGCAGAGCAAGGCTTTTCTGAGCAGCTGCTTTCGGATCTTCTCCCCAAAGTTAGGCTCTTAGACCAGTGATGGCGAACCTATGGCATGGGTGCCGCAGGTGGCATGCGGAGCCATATATGCCGGCACGCAAGGTGTTTCCCTAGCTCAGCTCTAACATGCATGTGTGTGCCGGCCAGCTGATTTTGGATTCACCCAGAGGCTCTGGGAGGGCGTTTTTGGCTTCCAGAGAGCCTCCAGGGGAATGGGGGAGGGTGTTTTTATTCTTCCCCTGCTCCAAAGAAGTCTTTGGAGCCTGGGGAGGGCGAAACACGAGCCTACTGGGCCAACCAGAAGTTGGGAAACAGGCCTTTTCTGGCCTCCAGAGAGCCTCCAGGAGGCAGGGGAAGCTGCTTTCGCCCTCCCCAGGCATTGAATTATGGCTGTGGGCATTCGCATATGCACAATATTGCATGCACACACTGTTTCGGCACCCGAGTGAAAAAAAGGTTCACCATCCCTGTCCTAGGCTGTCCAGCAAGGGCCGTTGGGCCCAGAGACTGTGGAGACAGAATACTATCAAGTCTATCACTGGCAAACCACAATAAGACAAGGACGTGATATTCTATAGGCACCAGACGTGACAATCCACAAAACCACCTTTTCTAAACAGACAGACTTCCTCCTTGATCAGCCCTGGAGAGAAGAGTTACCCCAATAGCTGCACGTAGGCAATGAATAACATGAATCATGCATTGAACTAGCCATTAAGGTTCTGTATTCTCCAATACCCCAATGAGATGTAACTTGATGGCTAATGGATGACAATAAAAAGAGGTGCAGGGCCTTGTCCAGGACAATATGTGCCTTCCCCAACAACATGCATTCTTGCCTCCTGTCTCTTTGATTGTCATCAGAGACAAATTGGTGGAAGGCTCTGGAGGAGGAGCAAATCTCTCTTTTCCTCCAAAGGAGCATGCACCGCCAGCCAGCCCCACTTTCACACCCCCTGCTATCCCTGTGGAAGGAAAAGCTAAAGCCCAGGAACACTGTGGCACACTGACCGGGGTGGGTGCACAGCCTACGAAGACGAGACAAACAGGGTCTAGCTAGTGGGTTAGAAGGACAAGCCACCATCTCTCCAGGTCAGGCAGGAGGGAGGACCCCGACCTTTGAGGGGTGCAGCTGGGCTCTGCATTTTCCCTGACTTGGGGGGACGGGGACTCTGGCGTGACCTCTGAGCAACACCTTGGGAGGGAGGCGGGAGGGCGACTTTGCCTGCTTTAAGGCAGGAGGATCGTGATGATTCTGCTTCCGTGGGCGGGGTGTCCTGGGGGAAAAGCATTTTTGAAATTCCCTGATATTCCCCTGACGTTTCCCTGTAACTTGCGACCTAGTTAAGGCGTGTTCATAGATGACGTCACACCAAACGGCTAAGCCATGGAGAAAGTTGTTGCCACAGTTATGCTCCTTTTTGCTTGACTCTTCCAGGCAGAGAATTAATTTTTACAAAGTGGAACAGGAGCAACTTAGATAAATTAATAGGTCCCATGAAAGGGACTATGGAAATTTGGAAAAAATGGCAGGGGAAAATAGGATTATATAAATCTAAACTGTCATCACTTTATGTAATAAATAGAGATAATGAAGCGCGATCCTTTTTTTTAACATGATTTTTCCCTGGCTTTTAAACATTTTAATAGTTTGGTTTCCCCCCTGATTTATTCCATTTTTTTCACAAATTCCCTGATAAGAGCCGGGGTGGCACAGCAGGTAGAGTGCTGTACTGCAGGCCACTGAAACTGACTGTAGATCTCTGAAGGTCAGCGGTTCAAATCTCACCACCGGCTCCAGGTTGACTCAGCCTTCCATCCTTCCCAGGTGGGTCAAATGAGGACCTGGATTGTGGGGGCGATAGGCTGGCTCTGTTAAAAAGTGCTCTTGCTAACATGTTGTAAGCCGCCCTGAGTCTAAGGAGAAGGGCGGCATTAAAAAAAATGAATAAATAAATAAATATTTCCCAAACCATCGATTTCCCTGATAATTCCCTGATTTCCCTTCTCCAGGATTGCTGGACACCCTGCATGGGGCAACAAAACAGACCAGCCTTGCAAAGCGCCTCCCTTTCGCTTTGGGGACTGATGACAGGGAGAGAAGAGCAGGGCGCTGGCCCCCCCTGAGCCTGCCTCTCTGAGCCCCCCCCGTCTTACCTGCTGTCCTCCGTGCCTTGGCCGTGAGAATGCTCTGCTGAGCCAGGCAGGCAGGCAGAGGAAGCACCCGCCAGGCTGGGCTCAGCCCCGGGGACCTGTGGGTGCTGTTCTGCCGTGGCCAGGGCCAGCGGGCCAGCCTCCGTGGGCGGAAGCGGTGGCTGGAAAGCTGGGGCTGTGTGCTTTCTATTCACAGTGCCAACTCTCCGGGGGTTTGCCTGGAAGTCCATAACCTTGACACCAAAGCTACAGAGGAGAGAGAGAGTAAATACTCCATGCAGGCGGGCTACACGTAAACACAAAAAAGAGTCAGTATAACTACTCGGGGAGACTTGGGAGAGTGGGTCCCTGCTGCTGGCCATGCAGAGAAGCAGCAAGGAACACACAGACTTTGCCAGCCAGAGTTTGAAAAGTGCAACACATTCTGGCTCAGCTAGGAAGAGTGTGACAGGCATTGAGGACCGGCAACATTGATTATTCAACATCCACTTTGCTTTGTGTGTGACAGAGATAGAGAGTGGAAGATACAGTATATCCATATGGGACAATTCTTATCTTTGGGCAAACTAATATGTGCCCACTTTATCCCAGGAATTTTGTAGTGGTTTGAAAAAATTTCCCTTCCCTGGAAATCTTGGAGAATTTGTTGGCTGCCAGGCAATGCCATCTGCAGAGCCTTTTTGGTATCATCCCCTCTGGTCCAAATGCCTGGGACACTCCAGCCGAGAACATCCCTGGTTAAGTCACAGACATCCCTCGGTACCTCTTTAAATATTAATGGCAGGGCTGTGTGTATTCAGTGGTCATCTCGGCAATCACAACGGCAGCCACAACAACAGCAGGAAGCTGCCCAGAGTCACTTGACTGTTTGATGGGCAGCAGATACATTTAATAAATCAATAATCAATCCACTTCGTCAGCACCTCAATCACAGGGGGGGGGCATAAACTGCCCCTCGGACCTTGGTGCTCTGAAGAATCTGTTTGCCTTTCCCAGATAGACTGGCGGCAAAATGATTTAAAACAGGTCAAGGTAAACAATATGCGCGGCTTAATTATTCATTTTCTTGTTTTAGATGTCTGAATTTGTAAACGTCCGGAATACACACAACCCTAGTTAATGTGCACAAACTAAAACATGAAAACTGAGTTACTGATGAATCCAACGCAGACCATGTAGAACAAACGTTTGTCTAGCTCAGGGACCTCAAACTCAGATTGGCATCGAAGCCTTTGCATACTTTGCATTTAAAAAAAGGCTTTCATGAAGAAAGAGGGCCACATATAGGGGTGGGCTGCTGCCTGGACCCGGGGGGGACGGGGACGCAGTGGGGTAGTGAAAATGGAGCTCCACTCCAGAGCACCCAATTTGCACTGAAAAGATGTTGAAAGAAAATGCAGGGCGTCCTGCATAAGTGAGGACAAATCAAGGGAAATATTTCTTCACCCAGAGGGTCGTTGGTTTATGGAATTCACTTCCAGAAGAGGTCGTGACAGCTGTCAGCCTTGATAGCTTCAAGGCAGGATTAGACAGATTCATGAATGCCAAGTGTATCGGTGGTTATTGAAATCAATGTCCATATGCCGCCTCTATGTTGGTTGAAGCAGGCAGGATTCCCATTTGTTGGGGGTCCAGGGAAAGGGAGGGTCTTGCCTTGTCTTTCTGCTCAAGATCCCCATGGACAATTGGTGGGCCACTGTGGGACACAGAATGCTGGACTCGATGGGCTTTGGCCTGATTCAGCAGGGCTCTACTTAGGTTCTTATAAGCCACGGCCACAGTGTGGTAGTAAAAAATTTGGTAGCCCTTCACTGGCCACATATGCCATTAAAAGATAATTACACACACCCTCTTTTTATTTTAACCAATAGGCTGATCGGCAGCTGTGGGCTGTGCAGTGGCTGCTGAGGTTGCTATTAAAGGTGCAGTGATGGGATTGTGCCGGGAGCCTGGCCAGGAGGCAGGGGAAAAAGTAGCATTGGGCCACTGAAACCCCAGGCAGCATTTCAAAGAGCCGGCACAGCTCCCTTCCTTGCCAGGGCCCCTCCCTGGAGAGATCTTGCCAACCGTGTCCTGGGGTACCTTTTTCCATTCTGGATACCTGTGCAGGTCATGGCAGCGGTGAGGCCTGGAAGCAGAAGACCAACCCTTCTCACCCCAGAGCCAACATACTGGCCCTCTGCAATGAATGTGGGCAGAGCCATCTCTGTGAGGTCAGGCCTTCTCAACCTTGGCAACTTTAGGATACCTGGACTTCAACCAGGCTGTGAGTTTGAGATCCCTGGTCTAGCTGCTAGGAAGGCAAGGAGAAGCCACCTGACTCACACTGGAAGTCAGGATACAACAGCGTTCAGGGAAGCCCCAAAGCACACAGGTAAATAACCTGTGCTAACTACTCTTCAAACTAAAGTCGCAACAAATTTCCATACTGAAATTTGGTGTTCCAGAGACATGGTAGAATTTCTGGGAAGCCGACTGGCGTAACAAACGAGCTTTGGATAGTTGTGGATTATTTTAAAAAAAGGGGGTGGGTGCAGGAGACCAGGAGCTCGTAGCCGTTTATTGTGAGGGCTGCCAGCAGGGACCCCCTTCTTGCGGGCCCTACGCGGATCCCGAGGGGCGCCTGCTCCTACCGCTTCCACAGCGTGAGCTCTCGCTCGGGCTTCTATCATGCATGGAACACGGCGTGAAAGAGAGAACGGCACGTACGTTACCTTTGGATCTTCCTGAGGCTGCAGTAAGGGGGGGAAAGGCACCACTCAGGGCTGGCTGGCCACGGCCCCAGGCATGCCCAGCTCCCCTCGGACGGAGGCTTCCAGAAAGCCTCTCAACCCACGCGATGCCCTTCTGCAGAATCCCTTAGAGAAACTTCCAGGTTTCCTGGAATGAGGCCTTTGGGCCTGACACAATGAGCACCTTGATACATTGGTGCCTTCCAGTCTTGCTGCTTGAAAGATTGTTTACACAGGTGGGCCGCTAAGGTGAAACACTGACGTGTGCTCGCCCCCATGGCTCTGAGTGCTAGCAGAGTCTAGCGCAATTACGCTACACCTGGGCAGGTAGTGAAATCACGCACGGACACACAGGTGCGGCCGTGGCCCAGGCACAGTAGCGTAATTGTGCTGGACTCTGCTAGGGGGCGGAGCACACATCACATTTCAACCTTAGCAGCCCACCTCTGTGTGTATATTTGTACTATATATTTCATCTTGTTTTTAAAAAATCATTTAATAAAGATAATTTTTTTTTAAAAAAAAGGTGTTTTAGAAAAGAAAGGAACACCATTGATGTTTTTAATACACTGCTCAAAAAAAATAAAGGGAACACTTAAACAACACACTATAACTCCAAGTGATGCAAACTTTTGTGAAATCAAACTGTCCACTTAGGAAGCAACACTGACGGACAAACCATTTCACCTGCTGTTGCGCACATTCAACTTTGTACAGAACAAAGGATTCAATGAGAATATTTCATTCATTCAGATCTAGGATGTGTTCTTTGAGTGTTCCCTTTATTTTTTTTGAGCAGTATACTTTAAACCAGGGTCTCCAACCTTGCCAATTTTAAGATTTTGGGGACCTCCAACTCCCAGAATTCAAGTTTGCCAGGGATCTCAAGTTGGAGATCCCTGCTCTAAACCACTTTGGATGGAGCCTCTTTGATTGGCTGCTAATTTATAGCAGGAAAGTAATCATTCTCAGAGGCACAAGACTGTGCTAAGTGCCAACTAACTTAGAAATGAGTGCCAACTTCTGTCACAATACAAACTTCATTCACTATGCAACATTCGTGGGGCGGGGGGTGTTGAAAGAGCCAAGAGGACTCTTTCATAATAACAATCTGATCTGTTTTCCTTCTTTGGACAAATAAATCTTGATTCCTTATTTGCCAAGGAAGGGACTGTTGATTCAACCCAAGCGTGTGACCTCTGAATGAGCTTGAAGCACCTTTAACTTAACTTAGACAGCAACCAATAGTGCTGCCTACACGGCTAACCCAGGAATAGGACGGAGGAAGGGAAGGAGCGCTCCTTTTACCTTTCCTTTCTCAGGAGCTCCCCTTCCATCACAGCCATGCTGACCGGCCTCTTCCGCTCCAGGGTCCCTGAGTCATAGTCACCCCCAGCTGGAAGGTGGTTGGAGTTCACGGCCGGCTGCCCCACAAACGCTCCGGACACGTTGAAATCCAGCTCTGCAAATTCAGAGAATAAAAATGAAAATCCAAGCGGTTCGGAGGAACACCGCCTTGGGGTCAAGAACTTAATTTCAGAGGACAGAAATACCTTATGGCTTCTGCTTGCAAGCATTAAGGTAAACTCATTTTTATTTCCCTTTCCAGATTAAAACAGTCAGATAAAGCAACGCAACACAATGAGAATGCAGTGGCACGCACAGTCCCGGAGTCGCTGGCGTTGGGTATATAACAATGTGCAAGCTGCATCAGTTACAGCAGTGATGACGAACCTATGGTACAGGTGCCACAGGTGGCACGCGGAGTCATATCTGCTGGCACGTGAGCCATTGCCCTAGCTCAGCTTCAACATGCATGTGTGTGCCGGCCAGCTGATTTTTGGCTTGCACAGAGGCTCCGGGAGGACATTTTTGGCTTCCAGAGAGCCTCCAGGGGGATGGGGGGAGGTGTCTTTACCCTCCCCAGATTCCAGGGAAGCTTTTGGAGCCTGGAGAGGGTGAAACACGAGCCTACTGGGCCCACTAGATGTTGGGAAAGAGGCCTTTCCTGGCCTCCAGAGGGCCTCTGGAGGCAGAGGAAGCTGTTTTCGCCCTCCCCAAGCATCAAATTATGGGTGTGGGCACTCGCGCATGAATGATAGCACGTGTACACACTCTTTTGTCACCCGAGGAAAAAAAGGTTCGCCATCATTGGGTTACAGGTTTGGATCCAATTCAAGATGTTCGTTGTTACCTTAAAGTCCTACACGGCATGGCTCCGGGGGTATCTGAGGAGCCGTCTTTCCCCAATGGGAGAAGCCTGCCTCACTCGCACCGCCAGAAGAGACCTGCTACACATTCCGTCTGCTAAGGGACTCCAGCAGCAGGTTCAAGAAGAGACTTTTCTGCTGTGGCCCCATCCTTGTGGAACACTCCACCACCAAAGATTGCGAACCTTTTTTTCCTTGGGTGACAAAAGAGCGTGTGCACATGCTATCATTCATGCGCGAGTGCCCCCTCCCTTTTGCTCTTCCGGAAGGAATTAAAACTTGTTTTGCTGGTTGGCCTGGGGCCACTCGGGGATGTGTGTGGATTGATTGATTGATTGATTTTGACTTCTATGCCACCCAATCCTGAAGGACTCAGGGCGGCTGTTCACAGCTGGAGGTGCCTGACAGGGTAAGAAGATCTTTGTTCTGGTTTCAGTTTATAATCATAATCTCTATAGTTTTAATGCTTTAATTATTTTTCTGCTTGTTTCAAACCTTGTAAGCCACCCAGTCACCTTACAGCCTTGGTGGCGTAGTGGTTAAAACGCAGTATTGAATGCTGACTCTGCCCATAGCCAGGAGTTTGATCCTGGCCAGCTCAAGATTGATTCAGCCTTCCGAAGAGGTACGTAGGTAAAATGAGGACCCAGATTGTCGGCGGCAAGAAACTGACTGTGTAAACTACTCACAGAGAACTGTAAAGCAATGTAGAGTGCTATATGTCTAAGTGTTATTGTTCTAGTGGAGATGAGTGGCATAAAAATTAATAAACAAACAGAACCTGCAAGTTGAAAAATTACAGTGGCACTCAAAACTTGTAATAAAAGCTGTAAGTTCAATGTTTTGTTAGAATGAATGCTCAAAAAAATAAAGGGAACACTCAAAAACACATCCTAGATATGAATGAATGAAATATTCTCATTGAATATTTCATTTGCACAACTATTCCATTTGCACAACAGCACGTGAAATTCACTGTCAATCAGTGCTGCTTCTTAAGTGGACAGTTTGATTTCACAGAAGTTTGATTTACTTGAAGTTATATTCCGTTTTTTAAGTGTTCCCTTTATTTTTTTTGGAGCAGTGTATATTTAAAAACAAAAGATGTTTCCAGCTCTTTCTTTTCAGTCCTTTACAAGGATGCAAAAATATCATAAGTAAACAGCACAGCAGTCTCACCATTAGCCTACCATCTCTCCTCGGAAGAACAATTGAGATTATATGCTGAGAAGAAAAAGCATTTTGTTTACCTTCGGGGAAGAACCAGGAAGCGTGCTGGATGATGGGTTCAACTACGGCCACCACGTGGACTGAGGTTGCCGCTGCCATTTCTGCAAGGGAGCTGGGGAGAGAAGAGCAGGAGCTTTAAAGATGTTCTCAGCATTCAAGGAAGCTGAGGAGACCGAATCAATCCTGCTCACGGGGGGCAAAATGCAGGGATCGAAAGGCAGAGGTGACATTCAAATTTCCCTCTTACCAATTCTGTGGGTGTGGCTTGATGGGGCCACGTGATTCAGTGGGCAAGGCCAATGTGATGTCACTCACGGCAAAGGGGGGTGGCACCACACCACTAAGCCACACCCACGGCCAAGTCTTCTAGCCTTCAATCTGGCTGCTTCTTGCCTCCTTCTCATGTTTGCTCTGTGTGTACAAGCCAGAGAAGGAGGAGAGAAGGAGTGAGTGGGAGAGGCGGGGAGGGGGCGGGGCCAGTCAGTTGTTGCGATTTATCGGTTCTCTGAACTGCGCATAATCGCTGTCATTGCTGCCAGGAGCAAAAAAGGGCCACAAGAATGATAAAGGAAATGGAGCACCTCCCTTATGAATCCAGATTGCAACGCCTTGGTCTCCTCAGCCTTGAAAGACGGCGTTTAAGGGGTGACTTGATAGAAGGGTATAAAATCATGCATGGGATAGAAAAGGTGGAGACAGAACAATTCTTTTCTCTATCACACAATACTAGGATGAGGGGGCCCTCCCTAAAGCTCATAGGTAAGAAAGTGAGGACAAATCAAGGGAAATATTTCTTCACCCAGAGAGTCCTTGGTTGATGGAATTCCCTTCCAGAAGAGGTCGTGACAGCTGTCAGCCTTGATAGCTTCAAGGCAGGATTAAACAGATTCATGGATGTCAAGTGTATCATAGGTGGTTATTGAAATGGATGTCCATGTGCCGCCTCTATGTTGGTTGAGGCAGGCAGGATTCCCTTGAGTACCATTTATTGGGGGTTAAAGGAAAGGGAGGGTCTTGCCTTCTCTTTCTGCTCAAGATCCCCAAGGACAATTGGTGGGCCACTGTGTGACACAGAATGCTGGACTCATTGGGCTTTGGCCTGATCCAGCATGGCTCTTATGTTCTTATCTACATCAATTCTATAGAACTTGTCTGAACCTGCAGAATTTCACCCCTGGGTCAAGGGATGCCTGGTGGAATGTCTAGGTTTCTGCCAACTATTTACTGGACACAAATGAGAGGCTTAAAGTCCACTCCTTCTGAGGGCTTCTTCTCTTGCCTAGCTTTCAGGGGTAGCTCTTCTGAAGATGCTGCCTGAAGCTTCCAGAGACCAACAGGACAGAGTCTTCTCCTATCTTGCTCTTAGGTGACATCCTCAAGTATTGCCTTTGACCCCTCCATTCTTCCTGTGTTCTGAAAATCTGTGGAGAAGGGTTGCCTCGACAATCTTAGTGTAGTATTCCTTGTGTAGGTCAAAGGTCATATGGATGGGCATGCCCAGATATCACCTGAAGCTGCACAGGAGTGCTTGGTTCACATTATGCTGTTAGCATAAGTTAGCATGTGGTTTGCTCAGGCTTTGCAATTACAGATTTCTGGGTAGGCCTGGAAAGCTCAGGGAAAGTTCATGTTCTCTGGAATAGAGAGTGTTGCATGAGATCATGAGAAGGGATGGGAGTACTAGCTGGTACCATTAGACAAATTCCTTTGCCTGGCTTTCTCACAGGTTTCCTGTAAACCCCTATCATATACCTGCAGCGTTATCTTTAATATTGGCATGCTTATGAATTACAGCTTCATGTAAAACTGCACATGTGTATTAACTGCATAGAGAATAGATTATTATAAAAAGTGTTCTGTGAAATTAGTTAGGATAAGTTAGGATTAGTTAGAATAAGTTGCTGCTTTTAGCTCTTTTGGCTTTCTTCACTAATAAAGTAAGGCCTTTGGCTTTTTTTCACCCTGCAATGATCTTCATCTGTCTTTGAATTCTCCGCAACAACACAACATCTTAGGACTTGCAGAACTGAATAATAAAAATATCCTTTGTGATGCCATAAATTTCTCTTGCACAAAAACAAACAAATGGCACATAAATACTCCGTACTGATTTCTTATGCAATGATTTAGTTTGCGCTGGATCTTTTCTGTTAAAGAACTTGGCAAAAATCTAACCCTACAAATATTGGTTCCTTGGCCAAAGGCCCCCTAGCTGCAGTTCAAAGAAGAGCGGCCAAAGACCAGTGGTGATTTGCCTGAGGATTCTGATGGTTGGGCAATTCCAAGTATTAGAATTAACACTTACCCTTCATTCTTGGCCCATAACAAATTTGGGCCCAGCACAATGGCAATGTTGCTAGGAGTCATCTTGTTAACGTCACTATACTGTGCGAGTTTTGCAAGGAATTTGATCAAATACCTGCAAGGGATAATCAGCGTTAGGCTCTATGGGGAATCAAAGGTGTTGTGAGTGCTCCTTGTCCACCTCAAGTCATGTCAGATTCTGAGGAGGATGAGCCAGGCCCCTCTGGGTACCCTGGGCCAGTGGGGTTGCCAGCTGATGCAGAGAGCAAGAGTGAGGCAGAGAGTGACTTGAGTAAGCCTGATGAACCACTAGAGGGGGCTGATGTGACAGTGGAGGAATGGTCCCAGTCAGAGAGTGAGGAAGACATGAGAGTGGAAAGCAATTGGACCAACTCTTGCTATAGAAGATTGCTTTCAAGGCGAGAGGAGTTACAGAGTAAAAGGTATTAGCTTACAGCCTTAGCCTCTTTGAGGTGTGATGTCACTTCCAGGCTGTATAAAGGAAAAGAATTGTGAGAAATGGGGCGTGGAGAATCAATGCCGCTTTATGGAAGAGACGTGAAATTGGGGGTGTGCTTGAACGAAGCTTTAAAACTATGATTTCTGCTTCAAAAAAGACAATCCTTGTTGGAAGCTGCGCTAGGGAAAACTTTGGTGAGCCGATGCATATGTTTAAGTAAATGAATGGGCTTTATCTCAGGAACGCAGAATAGAATAAGTTTCTGGTGCTCTTCCCATGGCGGCTAACAACAATATAAAAAGACAATGTAAACAAATCTAATATTAAAAACAATCTAAAAAACCCCAATTTAAAGAACCACTCATACATACAAGCATACCATGTATAAATTCTATAAGCCTAGGGGGAAGGGAAATTTCAATTCCCCCATGCCTGACGACAGAGGTGGGTTTTAAGGGCGCTTGCGAAAGGCAAGTAGGGTGGGGGCAACTCTGATATCTGGGGGGAGCGGGTTACATAATATAGATTATGTAGATTACAGCTAGCTCTAAAGAGATAATTAATTGCTTCTGTGCTGTTTTAAAACCTGCGTTTCATTCATGTATGCTTGATTTCGAATAAAGAGTGGGATTTTATCATAAAAAGTGATTTCTGAGTTAGGGTTTGCTCCGGAGGCCTTTGCCCAGAACAAATGATATTACTGATCACAGGAAAACTGAAGCCCTACTATACTCAGCTCAGGCTATCCTAGACGGAAATAAGGTACAAAAATCACACAAAACCATTGTGAGTTTCAATTCTTGCTTGGACAGGAGCACACATACAAGAGTGGGAAACTCTTAGGGGGGCTTACTCATGGTACTTCAGAGCCCAATGGAAAACAGAATCCACTGGGGTCCTTGTTGAAATTTCCTAAGTGACAGTTCCATAGATGGAGGTTTTGAGTTCCCCGTCTCTGTAGGGTTTTATGAAAAGGCTTGGCATCCCCCTTTCATGAGTGAACGAAATGGTTTTCCTTCATATTGGACATGGTAGGACTATCTTTACATTTGTATGATTCCTCTATATTCCACTGGGGATTGAGCCAAACAGAGACTGTGTGGCAGCTCAGGAACAGCCCTGCATCCAGAAGATGGGTGTTCAACCATGACAACTTTAAGACCTGGTTGGCTAGGGAATTCTGGGAGTTGAAGTCCACAGGCCTTAAAGTTGCCATTCCTCTTTTGGGACATTATAAACAGAGTGTCAGGTACCTCCAGGTCAAACCCTTGCTTCATGTCCCAGAACTTAACTGCCAATGGGTAGATCTGGCTCCTAGGATTTTCATTCTCTAGACCAGTGTTTCCCAACCTTGGCAACTCGAAGATATTTGGACTTCAACTCCCAGAATTCCCCAGCCAGTGAATGGGAATTGAAATCCAGATATCTTCAAGTTGCCAAGGTTGGGAAACACTGCTCTAGACTAGCATTTGTACTGCAAACTGAAAAGTGGCAAACAACGCAGAACCCTCCATTTCCAAGGGAGGTCATAATACAGTGGTACCTCGAGATACGAGTTTAATTCGTTCCGGACCTGGGCTCTTAAGTCGAGCAGCTCTTATCTCGAACGACTTTTCCCCATAGGAATTAATGTAAATAATTTTAATTGGTTCCAGCCCTCAAAAAACTCACAAAGTTAGTCTAAATTATGCAGAAAGACATGTTTTTAATGAAGAAATGTACATGTACATATAAATGAATAATGAAGTTTCTTTCACTTAACTTGTAAACTTTCTTAAACTTTTAAATTTACATATGTTCAACTTCTTTGCCACCCAATCCTGTAGGACAGAGGTCCCCAACCCTTTTTGCACCAGGGACCGGCTTTAAGCGATCAAGAGAGGAATGGGTGAATGAATGGACGGAGGGTGGGAAGGAAGGAAGGAAAGAGGGAAGGGACAGGAACAGAGGAAGGAAGCAAGGAAACTTATGAAAGGGGAGAGTAAGAGAGGAATGAGTGAAGGGAGGGAGGGAGGGAAGAAGGTGGGAAGGAGAAAGAAAAGAAGAAATAGAGGAAGGGAAGGTAAAAGAGAGAAAGAAAAAGAGCAAGAAAGAAAGAAAGAAAGAAAGAAAGAAAGAAAGAAAGAAAGAAAGAAAGAAAGGGGGAAGGGACAGGAACAGAGGAAGGAAGCAAGGAAACTTATGAAAGGGGAGAGTAAGAGAGGAATGAGTGAAGGGAGGGAGGGAGGGAAGAAGGTGGGAAGGAGAAAGAAAAGAAGAAATAGAGGAAGGGAAGGTAAAAGAGAGAAAGAAAAAGAGAAAGAAAGAAAGCTGCAAGCACCCCCCCGAGCCCCCCAGGCCGGCTGCAACCTTTTAAAACACGCGCGCCGCTTCGCAGCTGTCTCCTGAAGCCGAACGCGGAAGTTAGCGTTTGGCTTCAGGAGACAGCTCCTTGGCGCTTGTATCTCGAATTTGGGCTTGTAAGTAGAACAAAAATATCTCTCCCCTCCCAGCTCTTATCTCGAGTTGCTCTTAAGTAGAGCAGCTCTTATGTCGGGGTTCCACTGTATTACAATGAATACATTCTTTGAGTTTCTGCATCCTGGGATTTTAAAGTCAAGGAAGAAAGGCAAATCCATTTGGAAAGCCTTCGAGTGCTTGACTTACCTGAAGTTAGCCAGATTAGGCTTTGGCAATTTCTGGCAAATCCTCCACAGGTCTTGTAGTTTCTTATCCTGGTCCTGGATGCTAAGGGAAAACAAAATGTTCTCTTGAGACTCACCTAAAAGGCGAGACTCACCTTTTATTCCCATGTGCAAAAGAGCTTTACTTGCAAAGCTGCTATTAGCTGTTGCTGAAGAAAAATCTAAAATGGGCAGATCCTACATTATCTGCTTAGAAATATTAACCAGTTTGCAGGAAAATAATGCAACAGTAGTCTTTATTTTTGTTATTGTTATCATTATTAAATTAATTTGCTGCTCACAAAATACCAATTGGTCAATGTAGACTTGTCAGAAGTCTTATCATTGTTTATTATTTAATTTTAAATTTATTTGCCACCCATCTCTTTGTGGGGCTACTCTGTGCAGCTTACAACAGTAAGCCAGAAAAAAATGATAAAACAAAATGAAAACATAACATCACTGCTTTAAAAAGAACAGCGAAAGAAATGCAAGGAGTAAATCAAGAAAGTGATGTTCAAGCACAACTTTTTTCAAGTGTTGATAAGGCAAAACCAGAGATCCCAGAAGACACCATCCTTACTTTGCAACCTGTGTCCACTCTTCATACAGGGTATAGGTCATCAGTGGCTCCGGCAGCTCCCTCAGGTAGGACTTCAGGGCCCCTTAAGCAAAAAGGAGGAAGGAGAGTCAAAGGGAACCAGGTTGGCTGCTGCCACTGGACATGCCCTAGCTAGGCTACAAAGGGATACAAGCAGCTCTTACAACAGGAAGATCGGTGCAGCTACCCAGGAGGGCCCCCTATCTCCTGCCCAGAGGCGTTGAAGTGAAACCCCTTCTTTTAAACTCACACCAATTATTTAAAAAAGCATGTTTAAAAATATATTTTTTTATCATTTGCTCCTACACTTGATTTTTAAATGGCAGGAAACTAAGTTTTAAATAATAATAATAATAATAATAATAATAATAATAATAATAATAATAATAATTTATTGGATTTGTATGCCGCCCCTCTCCGTAGACTCGGGGCGCTTGGCTCCACAGAAATAAGAATGTGGGCAATCACTTAAATGTGAGCCAGCCATGAGCTGCAGCTGCTAAAAAAAGCCAATGCCATCGTGGGCCTCATCAACAGAGGGAGAGTGTCAAGATCATGTGAAGAGATAGTACTGCTTCATACTGCACTAGTAAAAAAACACTGGGTATATTGTATCAGGATTTGGTCATCATGATATTAAAAAGATGTTGAGACTCTAGAAAGAGGGCAGAGAAAGGCAACAAAAATGATTAGGGGAACGGTGGCTAAAACATACGATGAACGGTTGCAGGTATGTTTCGTCTAACAAAGAGGAGGACTAGGAGCCATATGATAGTTATTGCTATTAATTGGATTTCTAGGCCGCCCCTCTCTGAAGACTTGGGGCAGCTTACAACATATTAAAACAACAGTACATCACAATAAAATCAATCCCATTAAATTAAAATTACAAAGCAATCTAAAATCCCTAATTAAATTAAAAATCAATCACACCCACTCGTACAGCAATCATACAATCATTCGTTGGCCAGGGGCTAAGATCTAATTGCCCCAAACCTGATGACATAAATGAGTCTTAAGACTCTTACGAAAGGCGAGGAGGGTGAGGGCAGTATGAATCTCTGGGGGGGAGCTGATTCCAGAGGGCCGGGGCCCCCACAGAGAAGGCTCTCCCCATAGGTCCCACCAAGCTACATTGTCTAGTTGACGGGACCTGTCAACTGGATAGTGTTCCAATATTTGAAGGGCTGTCACAAATAAAGTGGTGGCAGGGGGTGGGGATTTAACCTATTCACCAAAACACCTGAAAGCAAGGCGAGAGGTAACAGATGGAAACTACCAAGGAGATCCAACTAGAATGAAAGGCATTTTCTGAGAATTATAACAATTAACCAGCTTGCCTCCAGAAGCTGTGGGTGCTCCATCAGTGGACATTATAAAGAAGAGATCTGATAGCCATTTATCTGGAATGGTATAGGATCTCCTGCTTGAACAGGGGGTTGGACTAGAAGGCCCCCAAGGTCCCTTCCAATTCTATTATTCTATACCTCTTTTGTAAATGCGAGTACACTACAATAAAATCGATCCAGTTAAATTAAAATTACAAACCAATCTAAAAATGCTCCTCTTTTTTTGTTAGCTGCCTTTCTACCAGGTGGTTCAAGGTGGGTGCAGACATTTTAAATCAACATAATATTTACATGGTTTAAAGGGAAAGTCAACATGGCTTTGAAGATTTTGCACTCGGAAAGCAGCTGACAACCAGAAGTCCTGTCAACACGGCATAGCTGGGTCAGCTAGAAGGGAAACCGGTCACCATCTGCTGTGAGCCAGCCATATCTTAGCGGCTTTGCAAGGGCTGCCTATGATCAGTGTCTCCTTGACCCAGAGTCATGTTTCAGGTCACACATTTAATACATTTAATAGTATGAAAGACCCAAAGGGGCCTCCTAGAATATTAATCTTAGTATGTTAAACCCCTCGCATCCTGAACATAATTGTTTCAACTCCTACCCTCAAAACGTCACTACAGAGCACTGCACACCAAGACAACTAGACACAAGAACAGATTTTCCCCGAACGACATCACTCTGCTAAACAAATAATTCCCCCAGCACTGTCAAACTATTTACTAAGTCTGCACTACAATTACTACTAGTTTTTTCTCATCATTCCTATCACCCATTTCCTCCCACTTATGTCCTTATGACTGTAACCTGTTGCTTGTATCCTTACAATTTTATTGATTGTTTCTTCATTGCTTATTTGACCCCTGTGACAATCATTAAGTGTTGTATCTCATGATTCTTGACAAATGTATGTTTTCTTTTATGGACACTGAGAGCATCTGCACCAAGACAAATTCCTTCTGTGTCCAATCACACTTGGCTAATGAAGAATTCTATTCTATTCTATTCTGACTTTTGGGGGAAGAAGCAAAATATTCTGGAACAAACTCAGCAAGTGGAACAGAATCTAATGGAGAAAAACTGAGGACCTCAGTTGTGGCCAATTTCAAAACCAGCAAACAGGTACGGCCACCAGTGGTCTCTCTCTCTCTCTCTCTCCCCACCGCACCCCAAGAAGATTCAGAACCCCTCCAAGCCTGGTGCAGTGCCATGAAGAAGAGGCGTCTCTTATTTTGGGGTCCACCTACCGGCCACAGCATGAGGGTCTGAGTAAAACTCATCCAGGTGCGAGGAGGAACAGTCCAGCGCTGCCTTCAGCTTCTTTAGCTTGGAGGCTCCAGCAGCAATGCGGAATAAGCCCTGGGGAGGACAGAAAACACACCTTTCCCTTAGCCAAGGTCTCTCTGGGATCTACAATGCTTAACTACCCATTTCAAGAAAAAAAGATCTCCCTTGCGAGATGCTGATGGTGCAAGACATCTGGGAGGGAACCAGAGTCAGTTTGGCTGAGCTCATGCACCAATTGGGGACACGCTGAGCAGGGGTTCGGATGGAACGTGACGCCATTTCTTTCAGCAAATCAGGCAAAGGAGGTTCAGCTGTGAGAAAGTTCTGTCTGGCTTAGGCCATTGTGGCAAAAGATGGTTTGGAAACTCATTTCAGCTAAATGACTCTTCCTTATTTCTCTTTGGAATATTCTGTGAGCAGAACTTGCGCTTCAAAACAGGAGCATGTTTTCCCCCCAGAACAAATGGATGACTACCGTGTTTCCCCGAAAATAAGACACTGTCTTATATTAATTTTTGCTCCAAAAGTTGTGCTACGTCTTATTTTCAGGGGGGTGCCTTATATTTCTCAAATAAGACAAATTCACAGGCAGAAAAGCTGACACCCCAAAGAAATTGTACCGTACGGCACACTGATTACGGTACGGTACCTGTCGGTATGGCACCCACACACACAAACGACGGCACTTATATGGTACAACAGTACAGTAGTCCCTCGCTATACCGCGCTTCACCTTCACTTCATCGCGGGTTTTCAAGAAATATTAATGAGAAAAATCATTCGCGGATCTTTGCTGGTTCGCGGGTTTCTGAGGAAGTCGATTGGCAGATTTAAACAGCCCGCCGAACTCCATCGGCAGGTTTTTCAAAAAAAATATATCTAGAATTGTAAATACTGTATTTAAATACTGTATCTAAAATAAATACTGTGTGGGAAGGGTTTATAAACACTTAAAACAATGAAAACTTACCAAACAATTACAATATAATTACTTAAATAAGTACTATCAGTCGATAAATTCCCCATCGCGGATTTCACCTATAGCGGCCGGGTCTGGAACGTAACACCAGCGATAGGTGAGGGACTACTGTATACTCCTGCTATTGCAGCTTCCGGCCACCAGAGGAACTACAGTCTACGCACTGTAGTGGAGACTGTAATGGCGGTGAGACAGCAGCAGACTGTGTCTGCAGTACTGGACGGTACAAAGCGATGGAAGGGGCCAGCAGGGGACGCCACATTATTACAGTACCGCTATGAACACCTTTGAATGGTACCGTATGTTTTTCCACCGTACCGTATGTAAACTTGACTACGCCTTATTTTTTGGGGGTGCCTTATATTAGCAAATTCTGCAAAACCTCTGACATGCCTTACTTTCGGGGTACGTCTTATTTTCGGGGAAACAGGGTGATACTACCACCAGACATGGCCCATCTTGTATGTGGAGGAGAGGACCCCCCCAGGTTCTTCCAGCCCAGCAGTTAAGCCCACCTCACACAGGAAAAATGTGGACCCCTCGCTCACCTCCTCCTTCATCCCTGTTTCTAAGAGCATCATCACACAGGCTTCAATGGGGACGGCGATTTCTCGGCCGCTACGCTTGAGGTGCTCCTCCAGGAGAGTCCCGAAAGCTGGTTTTTCAGTCCACTTGTCTAGTTAGAGAAGCAGAATTAAAAGTCAGCCACACAACTGGGAAACCACCATCCGTGGTGGGTGGGTGAGAGAGAGATCTGCCCAAGGTCATTAGGCATCACACAAGACGATCTGAACCATTTAATGGCAGGACCCTTTAAATTTTGTCCCCGGGAAGAACCAGAAGCCAAGTCTGCAGCCTGGGAGCGGTCAGTCCAGAAGGACACAGCCTGAGAGGGCTGGATTGGCCAGGGCTCTCAGCTCACAGAGGCTTGACCGCTATGTGGAGCTGGACTTTTCCAACAAAACCGCTTGGGGTGAGTGCCAGAATGCCGCCACAGCCACCATGCCACGAGTCCCCGGAGAGGGGCAGCATATAAGTCCAATAAATAAATAATGCTTAGGGAGCAAAATCGGATGACAGATAATCAACCCAGGCAGATGTTTTGCAGTTCTTCAGAAACATTTGATCACACCCCTGTAACACAGTTGCTAGAAAACATGTGATTTGGGACCAGGAACTAAAACAAGATAGTGATGTTGGTTGCAACAACGATTGAGGAATGCTGTCAATTATCAGGTAATTTAATTAAGCAGTAAACCTTCCTCTGTTTTTCTTGTTGGGGTTCCCAGTCCTTGAGGTCTTTATGGCAAGGATGCTAAAAGCAGGTTGGGTTGCCACGGGGGTGAGAGGAGATCACTAAGGCAGGAAGATCCACTCCTCGTTGAATTACGTGGCATGGGGTGAGCTGTCCTTGAGATGAAAGATGATTTCTCAGTGGTCACACTTTTCTCCCAAGAAAAGAGATGGTGACAATTCTGTCCAATGAGGAATAGCAATAGCTCTTAGACTTATATACCACTCCAGTGTGCATTACAGCACTTCCTGAGCAGTTTACAGTGTAAACGTGTTGCTCCCAATAATCTGGATCCTCATGTTACCCACCTTGGAGGGATGGAAGGCTGAGTCAACTTTGAGATGGTCAGGATCGAACTCCTGGCAGTGGGCAGAGTCTGCCTGCAATACTGCACTCTTACCACTGAGCTACCAGGGCTCCTAGAAAGCTGTTCAACAGCTTTTTTTTCATTGCAATATTTTATAATCCAACTGCTGGCAATCCAGCCACCCCCAATTATGGATGACCTCAACTTAGCTGGTCTTTCCCAAAGCTCTGAAACCGGGTCTTCTTCTAAGGCTCTGGGTCAGTATTATGTGTGTGTGTGTGTGTCCGTACCCACCTGGTTGGACTACTTTTGAGTGAAGCTTCTTGGAAGTTCCCAGGGTGCAATTTAATATATATATATCCATTTTTAATTGCATAGGTTACCCTGAACTTCATGCCGATTGGGCAGCTATACACAGAGTAAATAAATAAATATCCTTTCTCAATTAAACTATCTGGAGAGTGACATGAGTTTTGCCAAATGGCCCACACAAATAATTTTAATTCTCTCCAGTCTGCTAAGTACATTTAAGACCATTTCAATTCTCTACTATTCCAAATCACAAGATTAAGATAGAGCAGATTGTTAGTTATTCAGGAAGGACGTAGAAAAGAGAAGTCTGAAAGCTCTCCGACACTGGTGAGGCTTCCCCAAAGCTGCAGACAAAAAGGGTGAATACTTGATGGCCCACTCCGAAGCAGAGTTGGAAGATGCCACCATCTGGCTCCATGTAGCACTGAGTTAAACCTCTCCAACAGCCTGAGATGGAACAGATTGGATGACTTGAGAGAAACTATACCCTGAAGTCCTGCTTTCTGCAAGGCTGTGCTTGTATCACAACCGTCAGCATTGGCGCCCAGCAAGGCCAAAACAACCCGTGCCCTTCTAATGTTGCTGAACTACAAAGGCCAGGAGCCCCAACCGTAAGGTCAGAGGGTGGGAGTTGTTGCTTGGCAGTATCCAAAGGACCACAAAGTCCATCCCTGGAAGGCAGAACCTGCCACTGTCTAGGGTAACTTCCCTCTCTCATTATGCTGCTTCACATAATGAAATCATGAATCCCGCATCAGTGACTTGTAAAAGGTGTTTCATTTTTTTTAAGGTTTAGAACATTAGCAGTACACATGTCATTTCAGGGCTAATTATCCACAACCACGACTAATTTACCTTGAGAAGCTATATACTGTATATTATACAGTAGTATCTCTAGATACGAGCTGCTCCACATGCGAGTATGAGCCACGAGGGGAGAGAAATTTCTTTTTGAGACCCGAGCTCAAATTTGGGATACGAGCCGAGCGTCCACTAGGTGGCGCAAGAATCCTTGCTTCTGGTTATCTCGGAGGGGAAAAACAAAGTCTAAAGCCATTTGTTCCAGATACAAGTTGTTCGAAGTACAAGCTCCCTTCTGGAACGAATTAAACTCGTATCTAGAGGTACTACAATACTTGATTTTTACAGGATTTCATATTTGTTGCCATTTTTATTGTTAGCTGCCTTTAGCACATTTTATGTGATGACAAAGTTGCTTCTCAGAGTGTGTTGGGTGGCATATAAATTTAAAAAACAAACAGACAAAGCAGACAGCAAAACGATTCAGCCTCCCTAGGGCAACGTAGCTCAGCTAACCAGCTGTTTACATATTAAGAGTTGGAAGAAACCTTTGCAGGTCATCTAGTCCAACCCCCTGCCCAAGCAGGAGACCCTACATCTGCCTCTACCTAGGATCGAACTCACAACCTCCTGGTTGTGAGGCAAGAGCTCCACCTCTAGACCGTAGCAGCTCAGAAATAGCAACAGCACTTAGACTTATATACTGCTTCACAGTGCTTTTACAGCCCTCTCTAAGTGGTTCGCAGAATCAGCCTCTTGCCCCCAACAATCTAGGTCCTCATTTGACCCACCTCAAAAGGATGGAAGGCTGAGTCAACCTTGAGCCGGTGGTGAGATTCGAACTGCTGGACTACAACTAGCAGTTAGCTGAAGGAGCCTGCAGTGCTGCACTCTAATCACCGCGCCACCCCGGCTCTTGTACTGGGATACTTGTGGGATTCCTCCATCACTGAAAGGCGCTTCCTTCCCAGCAGCCATGTTTAAAGAAGGCTATTTTGCATGTGCATTCATGCACAATCTTTAAGGACAGAGCTCCGCACAAAAACCTTTGCAGGCAGGAGGCTACAATCCAACTTACCTCCCAGAGACCAATAAGAACACACAGAGTTGGCCTCCCCCAGGTCCCATCGACAAAGAAATGCAAGTTGGCGGGACCAAGGGGGAGGGCCTTCTCTGTGGCCGCCCCGGCTCTATGGAACCAACTCCCCCCCCGGTTGTCCGTACTGCTCCCACCCTACTGGCTTTCCGTAAGGCCACGAAGACCGGGCTCTGTCGGCAGACCTGGGGGGCCATGAACTAACAACTGACAGGGCCACACTGTATGAATGGTATATATGTATGGGATTATGGCTGCTTTATGTTAATTGGGTTTCTTTTAATATGGGGTTTTACATAGTTCAGATTATCCCAGTGACCAGTGAGGTCCCACAGAGTCGGTCTCCTTAGGGTCCCGTCGACCAAACAATGTTGGCTGGCGGGACCTTCTCTGTGGGGGCCCTGGCCCTCTGGAATCAGCTCCCCCTGGAGATTTGTACTGCCCCCCACCCTCCTCGTATTCCGAAAAAGTTTAAAAACTCATCTTTGCCGCCAGGCCTGGGGTTCCTTAGATCTTCCCCCCTGAATGCTTTGGTTTGACTATTGAATGAATGATATTGATAGTTTTTAATTAGAATTTTAAGATTGTTTTTTTAAGGTATAAATTGGATTGTTATTATTGTTTCCTGCTTTCTGTACATGCTGTGAGCTGCCCCGAGTCCTCGGGGCGGCATACAAATCCAATTAAATCTAAATATTCGACTTCTTTTTATTGCTCTGTATCTACTGTATATTTTATTTATATTATTATTGTAAGCCGCCCTGAGTCCTTCAGGATTGGGCGGCATAGAAGTTGAATAAATAATAACAACTTTGGGAAGAGATGCTGATCAGAGCAGACTTCACCAAGAACTTCACTTGTTCCCAAATAAATGATTGAGGAAAAGCGCCAGGTATTGGGAGAGAGATAACGGCTCTGCAACTGGCCAAGGAGTGGGCTGCCATGCCTCACCTGTCCAAGGAATGGTCATGCTTTGGGGGAGCTTCAGACAAGTACCTAAGGGTTTTGTTAGTGGATTAAGAGGGAGCTGGGAGGGTTTCAGGGATGCAACTGCAAAAGGGAAGGGATAATTTAAAGCACCATTAAGAAAACGCCCAGGTTTTCATTCAAGGAGGACAGCATGCGGAAAGGGGGCGAAGAAAACTGGGAGGGGGAGGAAGAGGAGGAGGAGGAAGAGTGCAGAGATGGCACAGGCAAAGCAGGAGGCAGAGCATGGAGTTACTTTACCTTGATGGGCCTGGATTTCAGGGAGCACCTTTTCTAAGACTGCTAATGATTTTCTATGGTAATCTGCTTGGGCTTCTAATAACTGAGAACAAAACCCATATTTTAAAACAAAAGTTAGCACTGAATGAACAGAACAGCACACAGACAGAAGGATTAAGCAGGTCAAATGCATGTCCCAGAACAAGATAATGCGACCCAAGGAGCAGTTTACTCACCGAGACGAAGTGCCTTGCATAGTCACCTTCTTTGGAAATGAAGTTATACATATCTGCAGCAAGTTGGTCCTGGAGATTTTGGGAAGGGGTGTAGAAAAAAGAGGAGGTAAATTTGTAACACAAGACACTGCCTCTGGTGAAGCAAACAGAGGGTTAAAAAGTTATGATATTTATGTAGTTGCTTAACAAGCACTTTTAAATTATATTAAACTAACCGAAATATCTTTATAATCTCCAAGGCATGTCACCCCTAATGTTTTGAAATTGAAAGTTGAAGAATTTGACACACCCTACCACTGCCTCACAAAGCAGCCCTCTGGGATGGGCAGAGAACTCTGGCAGAGTTAATTAAACAGGCAGACAGATCCTGAAGGCAGACTTGAAAAGAAGCCCATTGGATCCTTTGTATTCTTGGTGAAAATGACCACATCCTGCCTAAGGATGAGCATAAGGTCCAGGAATCTATGGCCTCATCTAAGCTTCACTTTCAGAAAAAAACGAATCCTGTATCTCACATCATTGCCTCATGTGCCTGTTTTAAAATGTGCATAATCACAGTTCGTTGCCTCCAATGCGATTAATACAGGAAAACTGATTCAAACTGTCTACCATTTTTACATCATCCAAATAATTTGTGCAAAAAGTATAAACCAAGCTAAACCATATACTTCATTAAAAATCAGATAAAAGTAAGCATGCGGTGATGCTTAAATGTTGGTGAACCCCTTTGAATTTTCAATATTTCTGTAATATAAAACAGGGAATCTGCCCTCCACACAATTTCTATAAGATGATGGTTGAGACCTTGACTCGGAAGGAAGTTAAGAGGAGAATTGAGCACCGGCCCTCTGGAACCAACTCCCCCCAGAGATTAGAATTGCCCCCACCCTCCTTGCCTTTTGTAAGCTGCTTAAAACCCACCTCTGCCGCCAGGCATGGGGGAATTGAGATACGCTTTCCCCCTAGGCCTTTACAATTTTATGCATGGTATGTCTGTACGTATGGTTTTATAATAAGGTTTTTTAACTGTTTTAGTATTGGATTATTATTATATGCTGTTTTATTGCTGTTGTTAGCCGCCCCGAGTCTGCGGAGAGGGGCGGCATACAAATAAAATAAAATAAAATCAATCAATCAATCAATCAATCAATCAATCAATCAATCAATCAATCCAATTCCAGCAATTCAAATATAACTCTGGACAGCAAACCTAAACAAGCAAAAGGGCTAATGGGAGTATTTTTGTTTATTTATTTTTCATTCTTTCCAAACTGCCCATCGGCGTGGGCAGTATAATTCAGCTTGATTGAAAAGCCGCTTCCTACTAGTTCTAGAGCAGGGATTATCAACTTCAGCGGCTTTAAGATGTGTGGACTTTTATCTTAGAATAAATAATTGATTAAGATGCGTGTGGACTTTTATGAATTCAAGTCTTAAAATTGCTGAGATTGAGGAACGGCGTTCTCAGGAGACCAAGAACATTATCCATTTGAAGTTAAGTTAAGCTGGGGTGGCGCAGCAGGTAGAGTGCTGTACTGCAGGCCACTGAAGCTGACTGTAGATCTGTAGGTCAGCGGTTCAAATCTCATCACCGGCTCAAGGTTGACTCAGCCTTCCATCCTTCCAAGGTGGGTAAAATGAGGACCCGGATTGTGGGGGCAATAGGCTGGCTCTGTTAAAAAGTGCTATTGCTAACATGTTGTAAGTCGCCTTGAGTCTAAGGAGAAGGGCGGCATAAAAATCAATCAATCAAACAAACAAACAAATAAGGAAGGAACCTCTTCCTCTGTCCTGAATGAAATCCACCCGTGAGGCTGCTGTGAGAGGCATAAAAGGCATCAATAAATAAGCTCCAGATGCAAAATCCTCTTGGTGACCTTTTCCCTGAAAACCAAGAATATGACCTTGTGTCCTGGATGTTTTTACTAGGAAGTCCCAAAGGTGCTTTATCCCAAAGGCAACTGGACATTCTTTCTCCCTTAGAAAATGTTTCCAAGAAGCTCCTTCATTTCCTTTGAAACGTTTTTCAAAGGAAAAAAAAACAAACCTCAAGATAGTCCAGCTGCTTTTTGGAACAACCATGACTTGGATGATTCAGAATCTCCATTTTAACTAGGCAGGGAAACGTCAAACTTCTCCAAGCATCCACCAATTCTCCATCAGAGACTGAAGCCAGAATCCACTTAGGAACATACCTTGCATTGCTCTACTTTATTTCCAGCTTCGTCCATCTCCTCCTTGAGGGAATCTATCTTAGAGGGGAGCCCTTGGAAGTTAGTCGCTGAGGTTTTGTGGGCCTGGTTCCACCTGTGCGAGAGGAAGCAAACATCCAGAAAGAGTTCCAGGGGAGAAACCCTCGTGAAGGATCAAGGGTCTTTCCTAACCACCCTGCCCGAGTCCTGTTCTTCCATAGTGACTCCTTGTTCTCCATGCAGAGGCATTTTTTTGCAGAACAAGATCTTCCCATGAAACTACAAGGCAAGCAGGAAGTGAAAAAATAGAGTCCAGGAGCTGAATATAAACTCGAGACAGCACTTACAGGAAGTGGTCTGGTCCGTAACTCCAACTAAATAAAGATGCCATGCCAACTGCATGCATCCTATTCCTGACGGACATGGGCTCCTATTCAAAGCATGCCAACGTGGCTGAAGGTAGAGGATCCATTCTATTGCATCCTGGCACAGAAGTGGTGTGGCTGATGTGCGAGGGTTTGTGGGAATGGGAATACAGTTGGGAGCCCATTTGGATATTTGAGCAGAAAGCGGTCTTCTGTGCCAGATTACATTATGGGAGAGTTAATGCTGTCCGAGTGAGCAACAAATCCATCCCACTCGCACACCTTCTTTTACTCATTGCTCAAGCAGGCCTATAGGTACTTCGACTTTAGATGGGAACTTATAATCTCCAGGGCAGCTGAGCTAAGTGAGGAGACACAGCAGACCCTCTCTCCTCCCAGGGTACTGAGTGGAGGACAAAATCTGGAAGGCTGCATGTGGCCTGAAGATCAACTATAGTACCAATAAATGAGAATATTTGTAGCTCCGGGTTGAAATGAGTGGGGTCCTTGAGGGTCCCTGGGTTTGGTTCCTTTCTTGCAGATGTTTCCTTACCCAAATTAGGTGCATTGGTGATGTTACCTAGTTTGGGTAATGAACAGGGTGGATAAAAATCATGGTTTTTTTTTAATTTAAAATTTGATTTTTAAAATTTAAATTTGATTTTTAATCAAATTTATTTAATAATAATAATGATAATGATGATAACAACAACAACAACAACAACAGAGTCCAACTCCCTGCATAGGCAGGAAAGCCTACACTACTTCAGACAGATGGTTATGGGTTGAATGTGTACGATTGTGTAGTTGGGGATTTTATAATACTGGTTATGTTTATTAATGTTTTAAAATTGATTTTTACATTTTATTATTAGATTTGTAATGTATTGTGTTATTGTGTTGTGAGCCGCCCCGAGTCTTCGGAGAGGGGAGGCATACAAATCTAATAAATAATAATAATAATATCCAACATCTGCTTAAAAACTTCTAGCGTTGGGGCATTTACAACTTCTGGAGGCAACTTCTGTTCCACTGATCAACCGTTCTATCAGGAAATTCCTCCTTAGTTCTAAGTTGCTTCTCTCCTTGTTCAATTTCCACTCATTGCTTCTTGTTCTACACTCAGGTGCTATTTTAATAAAATGCTTTTGGTATAAAAATCTACCTACAGATATTTTTCTATTTAAGATACATTAAATGTACATGAATTGGAGCTTAGTTATGTAGCATGAGGCTGTACATTCTGCAATATTGGGACTGTCGGTGAATCGACAGCAGGTCAGAGGAAGAGCTGCTGTGGGACGGAGATGAAGCTCTTTAAAAAATATGATTAAAACAGAGTTGATTTAAATCAAGCTATTTTTCCTAGCGATTTAAATCAACTTGATTTAAATCACGTCCAGCCTGGCAATGAAACATCTGCAATCCCCCCCCCCCCCCAAAACCCAAAACAACCAACTAAGCTCTGGAGCACATGTGCTTGCAAGGAAGATAGACTGATACTTCCTGGGCATAAAAAGGAAGAGGAGAGTTGTACTTTACCGAGCTCTTGCAGAATCCCAGTCTAGGACCAGCTTAGCAAGCTGCTTCCTCTGTTTCTGAATATTGGGGATTTCCGTCTGCAAGGCGAGACAACAGGAAACCGACATTTGACAGTAACTATACAACCATTACATTCATCCCAAGCCCCACAACCTCAATGTTGCTGTTTTTATTACTCTTCCTGGTAAGACAGACAGGGTCAGGATCAAGGGTGACAGCTGGAGCCGCTCACCTCGCTGAGTTGATTCAGTGGTTCCAAAACATCCTTTTCAACCTGCATCTCGTGGTGAGAGAGTTCCATTGCAAGTTTATTCTCCGCTTCTCCACAAGTCTCCAGCATTTTCCTACAAACAAAGGAAACCATCGCTGGATGAATTCGGTGTGCTTGAGGCAGCGGAAGGAGCCATTCCCCCAGCAAAATAAAGCACGTGAACTTGTTATAATTCTACAACCATTTCTCAAGAAGCTCAGGAAGGTGTGAATGGAATTTTCATGTATATGTTCTGGGAGTGTGTAGAAATACAGAAATTTTGGAACGAAGTGCAGAACGAAATAAATAAAATGTTACATATTAATTGGACAATTACAAAAGAAATAGCGATTTTAATTAAACAAAGAGAACTAAGAGATTTTAAAGAAATAAAAATTGCAGCACTGGAAAGTGCTCAAGCGGTAGTGGTATTAAGTTGGAAAGAGTCTATAAAATGGACACTACAGAACTGGTACTGGTACATGGTGGATCACATACATTTTGAAATCATGGAAATAAGATTAAACAATTTTGATGAAAATAAACTGGAGAAGCTGATGGCACGATGGAATAAGGTGAAAGGTTATATGCAGAGTAGAATCTGTGATGTAAATGTGAAAAATAAACTCCAATCACTCTTTCAATAATAACAAATGCAAAGTAGAGCCAAGGAAATATATATATATGAACTAGTAAATATTTGAAAACCCCGCAATTGGTGGTGGTGGTGATGGGTTTGTTTGTTTTTTTGTCGGTCGGGTGATGGGCACACGCACTGTGCACTGTTTAATGTTTGTTTTTTATGTAACCATATTTAAAAAATCAATAAAAATATATTTTTTTTAAAAAAAAGGAAGGTGTGAATGGATGGGAGAGCCTTTATTCTCACAGGGGCCTGTGGAAAAAGGAGACTATGGGAGGGTTAAAGGCAGAGGTGGGCTGCTAAAATGCAATGGTGACGTGTGCTCGTCTCCCTGGCTCTGAGCGCTAGGGGAGTCCAGCCCAATTCTGCTACTGCACCTGGGCAGGTAGCGAAATCACGCGTGGACATGCATGTCCGTGCATAATTGATATCTATCATGGCCAAATTGTATCAATGGTATGCATGTATGCTGATTGGATAGTTTAACTATGGGTTTAATTAGGGTTTTATAGTTTTAGACTGTGTATTTGACTTCTTTTTATTGTATCTGTAATTTTATATTGTTGTAAGCCGCTCTGAGTCCTTTGGGATTGGGCGGCATAGAAGTCAGTCAGTCAGTCAGTCAGTCAGTCAGTCAGAATGAATGAATGAATGAATGAATGTGGCTTTAAGTTGAGGACTCCCTGTACAAGGACAAGAGAAAACAAGGCTGCTCTTTAGCAAAGAGAAAGACCTCTTCACCCACCATATGAAAGACAGAGCATGAACCATTTAGAAATGTATATATGCTATTCTTTTTTTATTTTCAAAATCAGTATTTTTTTAAAAAAAGAAAGACAGCCTTGAGGCATTTCGTATTATGTACGTACATATGTACGTACGTACGTATGTATGTATGTATGTATGTATGTATGTGTGTGTGTGTGTGTATGTACAGTGATACCTCATCTTATGAACTTAATTGGTTCCAGGATGAGGTTTGTAAGGTGAAAAGTTTGTAAGACAAAACCGTGTTTCCCATAGGAATCAATGGAAAAGCGATTAATGCGTGCAAGCCCAAAACTCACCCCTTTTGCCAGCCAAAGCGCCCGTTTTTGCGCTGCTGGGATTCCCATGAGGCTCCCCCCCATGGGAAACACTAACTCCGGACTTCCATGTTTTTGTGATGCTGCAATTTTGCTGAGGCTCCCCTCACTGGGAAATCCCACCTCCGGACTTCCGTGGCTAGCAAAGTGCCCATTTTTGCACTGCTGGGATTCCCCTGCAGCATTGCAAAAACACGGAAGTCCGGAGGTGGTGTTTCCCATGGAGGGGAGCCTCAGGAGAATCCCAGCAGCGCAAAGACGGGTGCTTTGCTGGCAACAGAGTCTGGAGGCGGGGCATCCCAGTGGCGGCGGCTTGGGTTTGTAAGGTGAAAATAATTTGGAAGAAAAGGCAAAAAAATCTTAAACCCCGGGTTTGTATCTCGAAAAGTTTGCATGATGAGGGGTTTGTAAGACGAGGTATCACTGTATTTTCATTTATCTACTTGGAGAGGCACCTTGTCTTTAGGACATGCAAGGCTTAGAGCCAGTTGCCATTTTGCTAAACCCCAGGAAGAAACAGCTTCCTCCTCTAAGAATCCGTGGCGATAAGATGGATTCCTCAGCAGTTCGTACTTTTAAAAAAAGAAATGGTGTTTTGCGAGGTGACAGCTTACATGGCAGAAAGGGGAAAGCGAGCCGGACGCTCAGAGACTGCGCTGTCACCAGTGTTCCCTCTAATTTTTTTTTGGGGTGGGCGGAAAAGTATAGTGTCTAAGCGGCAGCCCCTTCGGGACTGGGCGGCACAGAAATAATAAATAAATAAACAAACAAACAAACAAACAAAAAAACCACCCTGTTTTGCCTCAGAGAATTTCAAAATAAAATACTGTACTGTGTGTCTATAACAGTGAGCTCATAATACGGCAACTCTATCAATATCAAAATGCCACTTAAATAGTTGAGCTAGTTTCAAACTAGATTTTGATTTTCTTTCTCTCTTCCTTACTCCCATTCTTTTTCTTTCTCTTTTCCTTCCTCTCTTTTTCCTATCTGTTTCTCTCTCTTCCTCTCTCTCTCCTTCCCTCTCACTCTTTCCCTCTCGGCTTCTGGGCAGGTTTGGAAAACTCTGAGTTGATGATGATTTTTAAGTGAGCGATTGCTCACTGCTCAGCTGAGAGGGAACTATGGCTGTCACAATTTGGCCAAGGGTGATGGGGAGATCAGGAAAGGGGATTCAGCTCTTACCCTAGTAGCGTTTCCTCGCTGAGCTGCTGGCCGCCTTCCTGCATGTTCTGAGCGAGCGTTGTGAGGGCAAGCTTCTTCTGCAAAGAAAAAGAAAGGCAGCTCCTAGCAAGGTAAATACGTGAAAATATTGACTGACCCCTCGCACCCTGGACACAAACTGTTTCAACTCCTACCCTCAAAACGTCGCTACAGAATACTGCACACCAGAACAACTAGACACAAGAAGAGTTTTTTCTCCGAACGCCATCACTCTGCTAAACAAATAGTTCCCTCAACACTGTCAAACTTTTTACTAAATCCCCACTACTATTACTACCAGTTTTTTCTCATCATTCCTATCCCCCATCTCCTCCCACTTATGACTGTAACTTGTTGCTTGTATCCTTAAGATTTTTATTAATATTGATTGTTTCCTCATTGCTTATTTGACCCCTATGACAATCATGAAGTGTTGTTCCTCATGATTCTTGACAAATGTCTCTTTTTCTTTTATGTACCGTGAGAGCATCTGCACCAAAGACAAATTCCTTGTGCGTCCAGTCACACTTGGTCAATAAAGAATTCTATCCTATTCTATTCTATTCACCAGGATGAGACATGGCACCTGCCAGCTCACACTGACAACCTAAGGAAGAAATCAGGGGACAATCGCAGGAGGGAGGAAGGGAGGGAAGGATGGATAGATAGATAGATAGATAGATAGATAGATAGATAGATGATGGAAGGGGAGGTAGGAAAGAAGGAAGGAAAAAAGGGAGGGAGGGTGGATGGATGGATGGATAGATAGATAGATGATGGAAGGGGAGGTAGGAAAGAAGGAAGGAAGGAAGGAATGGAGGGAGGGAGGATGGATGGATAGATGATGGAAGGGGAGGTAGGAAAGAAGGAAGGAAGGAAGGGAGGAAGGGAGGGAGGGAGGGAGGAAAGCCAGCTCTGATGGCTGCATAGAGACTTTAAGAAACGTCAACACAAGGAAGGCAGGTATGACTATCAACATGGGACATGCAAAGAACACGCTCTGCAAGCCTCTTCCGGGGAAGCCCTGGGTTGTCCTGCAAATGAAAGCAGGCCTTTCTCTTGGGCTTCCAAAGCTGCCCTGTGAATGGGAAAGGGCCAGGACAGCCCTCCGGTGGGAAAGAAGCCGCCCTGCGGAGAAGCTGTGCTGGGGGAGGGTCGGTGGGGCTCACCTGGCCCACGCAAAGCACCTGGGAAATGGTGGAAGCTTTCTTCGCGGTGGTTTCTTTCTCTAGTTGTTATTTTGGGCTTTGTGTTTTTTGATTGCTTCTTTTTCTTTCTGGCATGTTAGAGCAATTCAAAGAGGTAAATAATATATATTTTTTAAAAATGCCAAGGATGATCCTGCCATCCTGGGAAGGGACTGGAGAGGGGAAAACTGCAGGCAAGTGCTACTCACGTGTCTCTTTTCAGCCTCAGTTCCATACTGTCCTTGCAAACACATCACGAGCCGCTTATAGGAATTGTGGCAAACCGACCTCACATTGTCCAGACGCCGCTCAATCTAGCCAGAGAGAAAACAGGATAAATCAAGGCATGTCATTAAATGAACAATTGTAAGTCGAGGACTACTGTACGCCAAAGGGATAACCAGGATAGAACAGTTATACGAGAAGGATGGGAGGCCAAGTACAAATCGTATAGAATGGTGGCTGGGCCAGGAAAGATGGCTACAAATAAATGTGATATGTAAATATTTGAATGAAGGGGAAAATAAAGAAGCACTACAAAGGGAGGAGACAGAGTTAGAGAAAATAATAAGAGGAAAAAAGTGATGGCACCAAGGCCCAAGGAGGTAATATATACAAGATGTTATTGCAAGCAGACGGGTGTGGGATCCAAGGATTGACTAGATGGTGGCAAATGAATTACAAGTAGATGTGCAAGAGATGAAGAATACAGTGGAGAGTATAAGGAAAATTAAGAATACAAGGGTTAGAGAAGTGAGAAGGAAAATATTACTTAAGTGGTATCACACACCTGCCCAACTTGCATATTTTCAGCAGAATATTAAGAATACTTGTTGGCATGGGTGTCAAGATAAGGGGGTGTTTATGAATATGATCTGGGAATGCCCGGTAGCGCAGAAAGTTTGGAAAGAAGTGTAAGAGGATAGCCCTTCTCTGTGGCGGCCCCGGCCCTCTGGAACCAACTCCCCCCAGAGATTAGAATAGCCCCCACCCTCCTTGCCTTTCGTAAGCTCCTCAAAACCCACCTCTGTCATCAGGCATGGGGGAACTGAGATATTCTTTCCCCCTAGGCTTCTACAATTTATGCATGGTATGTTTGTTTGTATGTATGATTGGTTTTATAACAAGGGTTTTTAGCTGTTTTAGTATTGGATTTCTACATGCTGTTTTTATCACTGTTGTTAGCTGCCCCGAGTCCACGGAGAGGGGCGGCATACAAATCCAATAAATAAACAAACAAATAAACAAATAAACAAATAAACAAACAAACAAACAAATGTTAAATATACGATGGACAATTACAAAGGAAATGGCGGTATTAGTTAAAAGGAACGAGATGGAAGAATTTAGAGAAATAAAAGAAGCAGCGATAGTAAGTGCTCAGGCAGTAATAGTCCTAGGTTGGAAGGATGCGACAAAATGGACAATACATGGTGGATCACATTCAGTTTGAGATTATGGATAAGAGAATGAATTCAGTCAATGAAACTAATCTGAAGGAACTGATGGGACGATGGGACAAGATAAAAGGATATGTGGTCAGCAGAATTCGAGACCAAGGTACAAATGATAAATTGGAATTACTTTTTAATATGTAAATAGATATATTGCTCTTAAATTAAAATGGTATATAGAAAATATGTCCTCATCTTGGTGGAGGGGTATGAATGATGTTTAGTGATGGGCAGTCTGAGCACTGAGCATATTGTTGTTGTGTGAATGTTCTATTATTACTATAAAAATCAATAAAAAATTCTATTTAAAAAAAGAGGACTATTGTATACCCAAATTTACCTGACCTTTTAGCTGTCCTTTCGGTCTGCTCCCTTTCATCCCCAAGCTATGCAGCTACATAATGCTGCTTCCTCAGTTCTATGTGCTTGGAAGCCAGCTGGGTGACTTAGGGCTCCTCACTGTCTTAGACTGTTGTAGCCCAACCTGCAGCCAGAGCCTTCGGAACCTCCAGCACCCCTTGGCAGCGATGGGAAAGGATGGCCAATTAGCCTGCAGCTCTACTCTCGAGGAGACCTCCTTCCGAATAAACCTCCTTGCCTTTTGGCAGCCCTGCGTTCTCTTGCAAGGAGAAGCCCCTCCTTTCCTGAATGCAAGAGAATGGAGGGCTGCCAGAAGTCAAGTCGATAAATTCTTATTACGGTCACAGACCAGCAAATTGTCAATCCAAAAAGTGCATCCCGCACCTGTGGGAATAATGCTAAAGAAGATGATGATAATAATAATAATTCCTTCCCTGTTATGGGCTAGCCACCGAAAGAGACACACAATTCCAACAGTTGTTGCTGTCAGGAACCGTCAAAGAACAAGAAGGGAAGCCCAGTCGGCCTGGGGAAAACTCCGAAGGCCTTTGAGTCAGAGCTGTTGGCAGAGATTATGTTTGAGAGCCATAAGCCATTTAACTGTATTTACGGAAACAGATGACATACTTCCTTCTGTTGGAAAGGACTCTGGAAATGATGAACATGCTTGGGAGAATTTGCCAAAGAACAGAAGCATTTGGCAAAAGGCACAGCGCAGAAAGTTGGGCATAAGACAAAAGTTGGAAGTTTCTGTCCAGCAAGTGGATGAATAAGCAATTCCGCCTGGGCATCACAGAACCAACAAAGCCATGCCTGCAAAAAATGTTTGCCAATAGTTGGAGAGAAGAATTCCTGGCTTCCCTCCATCTCCACGCCTCCAAATATTTCTTTGGATTACCAAGGCAACAAAATAGGAGAATGCAGGGAAGACTTGAGGAAAAAAATATGCAGATATTTAAACAGGAATACAGTGGTACCTCTACTACACGAACTTAATTCGTTCGGTGATCAGGTTCTTAAGTAGAAAAATTTGTAAGAAGAAGCAATTTTTCCCATAGGAATCAATGTAAAAGCAAATAATGCATGCGATGAGGGAGGGTGGAGGCCCTGTTTCCTCCCAGGAGATTCGTAGAGAGGCCCTATGGAGGCTTCTCCCCACCTTTTCCAGCCCTGTTTCCTCCCAGGAGATTCCTAGACAGGCCCCACGGAGGCTTCTCCCTGCCTTTTCCGGTTACAGTTTTGGAGGCTCGGGTTTCTCCGTACTGAAGGAGCGGGTCCAGCAGTCACATGGGTTGCTCATGTCCAATCCGGTGGAACTGAGCCTAGTGTTAAAAAAGCTTGCCGGATCCGCCCCTTCCCCAGAATTCGCTCAGTTCGCATATCCTGCGGTTGTATTGTGATAGCTCGTTCAACATTCTAACACCTTCCCTTCGATCTTTTCCTTCAAAAGTAGTAAGAATTGTTTTACCATTATTATTTACTTGCACTATAGCGCCAGCCGTTTGTGGCTCGGCTTTTTTCCTTTGGAGAAGTTGCGGTTTCGTTTTCCCCCGGCGGTTTTGCCGTGTACGATCCCCGCTGCCGCTTGTGGATTCCTTTAATCCTTTGGCCTGGAGGTCTTGGTGCAAGTATTGATTTATTGATTTATTGATTCATTATTGTGTATTATTAAAGGGCTTAAGAAATACCTCCTGCGGAGTGAGACGTCTTGCTAGTCTCCTGGACTTAGTCGATCGCTTCCCCTTTAAAAAATATTACGGAGCGATTTTTCGGCGCGAAGGCCTTCGCGCCCTTTTTAAATTTAGGCCTCTCGTGTTGGCCTCCTGCCAGCCGCGTAGGCCTCAGTCCACCGCGTGGATCCCGGAGCGGGCCTTGGGACGCCCAGGCTTAATTCTCCACCGGCTAAGCCTCCAACCAGAGTGCCTTGGTTTACTTAATTATAAAGTTTAGGGAGGCTGGCCCCGCTGGATTTGGGGACACGAACTCTGGGTTTGCCCAGATTGCCCTCAAGTCTCAGCAGCTTCGAGGCCTCGAAGCAGGATCCATTCCTCTTGGGAAGTCCTTGAAATTCTTCTCCTTAATTATTCAGTTATTGGCTCAGCCTTGTCTTCTGTTAATTGTCAGACTATGGCTACTTTTCCCAAGAGAGGCACAACTAAAGGTCCCAGAGAGGCCAGGCCTACAGGCGATGAGATTACTAGTATCCCCCAGGCCTCTTCCTCCTCTTCTCCAGGGGCCCGCCCCTCGACCAAGGTCACCAGGGCCGAGAAGAGAAGGGACCTAGCCCTACAAAGAATCCATGACAAATCAGCAAAACGTTTGAAAGTACAGGCCCAAGTACTCAGTAGTCAAGACCCCCCAGAGGCTTCTAGTCTACCTCCTTCTGGGGTCCCTGTGTTATCTCTGGATGAGCCTAACCTAGACAGACCCCAACCTAACCTATGGGGCATAGGTCCAGAGGAACCAGATATTATTGAAGATTCCCCCCAGCCAGGATCCTCCCAGGCCTTTAGGGATTCTTCTGCCATTCCTGCTGATATTTCTAGTTTACCTCCTGAGTTCCAATCTATTTTTGCTGTGTTGTCCAAGGCCATTGATGCCAAACTCTCCACCATCAATGAGCTTCCCTTACCTCCTCCTCCTCCTCGTCCCTCCCGCCCCTTGGGTTCTTCCCCAGCGGTTAGAGCTCCTATTCAGGATGATTCAGATTCCTCTCAGGACGAATATGAGGATATGGAGGATGATGAGGATCCCTTTCAAGGCCTCTCAGATGATGAGGAATCCCAAATAAAGGTTCCTTCTCCAATTACTATTTTTCCTTCTCAATTATTCAAATCTCTCCTCCTCAAAGCTAGAATTTCTACGGGATTAGCGGCCCAGGAGAAACAAGCCCCCACTTCCACTGATCCCCCGGAGGAGAATTTACCTTACTTCACAGAGGAACAGGAGGATAACGAGGTAATTCCTATGCCTAAATTGTTTAAAGATGCTTTACTCAAACAGTGGGATTTCCCAGCCTCTGGCCTTAATCCCTCCACCAAGGACAGAAAGTTGTACAAACTTTCCTCTTCCTATGAAGAGCTTCTATCTTTCCCCAAACCGGATGAACCTGTCAAGATCCTTCACTCGGCAGCGGCTGTGCCAGGCGAAGCGGAGGAAGTCCTCCGCCCAGAGGACAAGCGGATTGAACAAATGCTCAAAAGAGGATTCACCGCAGATTCCTGGGCCATTAAAAGTTCTGCAGCAGCTTCCTTTTTCTCCAGAGCCATGCTTCTGTGGCTTCGTCAACTTCAACAGCATATTCCTCCCGATGACTTGAGAGGTCAACAAGACTTCAACAAGGTCTTTGCAGCTGCCCAGTACGTGGCTGATGCCACCTTGCAATCTACTAGATTTTCTGCTAAGTCTATTGCAGCTTCTACAACGGCAAGAAGACTCCTATGGATTCGCCCTTGGCAAGCGGGAGTACGCCAGAAGTGGCAGTTATCCCAGGGACCCTTATAGCGCGACCTTCTTTTCGGTGATCTTCTGGATCCACTCCTCACGGAAACCACGGACAAGAAGAAAGTTTTGGGTCCAACCACAAAAAAGGCTACCAAAACGCAGTCCTTTCGTCGCCCAGGGCGCCAGCAAGATCAAGCGGCTTCCTATCAGAGATCTCCAGGTCAGTATTCCCCCCGCTTTCGTTCCCAAGGTAGGAACTCCAGGGGCAGAGGTTTTCGCTTCCAAAGGGGAGCGTCCTCTAACAGGGCTTCAAAAAAACCTAGATGGTAATCTTTCCTCAATTCCCATAGGGGGTCGCCTAGCCCATTTCGCCTCTAATTGGCGTCTCACCTCCAAGGACCCCTGGGTCATTGACACTGTTCAAACAGGCCTTCTTTTAGAATTTATTTCTCCTCCCCCGAAACGTTTTATTTCCTGCCCTTCTCCCAGGTCCTCCTCAGATTGTAACCGTATGGAGGAGGCCATTTCTCATTTATTGTCCATCAGAGCCATTCAACCGGTTCCTTCCGGTCAGAAGGGCCTAGGTTTTTACTCCATCCTATTTATGGTTCCAAAGTCCTCCGGAGGTTGGAGAGCTATTTTGGATTTAAAGAAGCTAAACCTATTCATCAAATATAGGAAGTTTAAGATGCACTCCTTATCTTCTATTTTGGCCGCCATCCACACGGGAGATTTCATGGTCTCCTTAGACCTCACTGAGGCCTACCTCCACATTCCTATAGCCAAATGCCACAGAAAATTTTTACGTTTTTCCTTTCAAGGCAGGCATTTCCAGTATAGGGCGATGCCATTTGGCCTTTCCTCGGCCCCTCGGGTCTTTACAAAGCTCTTGGGGTCCCTGGCGGCCTATATCCGGGCGTCTCCCATCCACATTTTATGTTATCTTGATGATATTTTGATTCATGGGAACTCCCTAGAGAAAGTGAAAACAGACCTTTCTGTCACCATGTCAGTCCTTCAGGACCATGGATTTTCCATCAACTTTGATAAAAGTCACCTCCAACCTTCCACATCCATCTTACACCTGGGATCCATTATTAATTCAGAATCCTCCCAGGTTTTTCTCTCTCCCGAGAGAAAACTCAGTATAGGGGAGTTAATTTCTAACATTTTATCTAATTCTTCAGTATCCATAGTAACTCTGTCATCCCTTTTGGGGAAGATGGTGTCATGCATAGGCATCATTCCCTGGGCTCGCCTTCATGCTAGGGAACTCCAGTGGCTCCTATTACCCTTTCAGAGATCGGGGCACAGCAACTCAAATCGTCGCATTGTCATCCCACCAAGTGTTCGCAGATCCTTCAAGTGGTGGAAGTCTCCGGCCATGGACAAAGGATCCCCGTTCAGGTGCCCGGATCAATTTGTCATCACCACAGATGCCAGTCTATCGGGATGGGGCGCCCACGCCCAGGGGATGATAGCCCAGGGCACGTGGTCCCCGGAGGAAGCTTCCAGGCCAATCAATTGGCTAGAGTTAAGAGCCGTTTCCCTGGCTCTGAAGCATTTCTCTCCTCGCATTCCCAACCGGCACGTTCTCATTCTCACCGACAACATTGCCACAAAAAGCCATATCTGCAGACAGGGGGGCACGAGATCCAAGGCCCTCATGAGGGAGGCCCTCAAGTTAGGCCTTTGGGCGGAAAAACATCTTCGGTCGCTCCTAGCCGACCACATCTCGGGGAGCCTCAACGTCCAGGCGGATTGGCTATCTCGAGCAACGATAGACCCAGGAGAGTGGAACCTCCATCAAGACCTGTTCCATCAAATCAGCCTCAGATTCGGCCTACCAATCCTGGATCTCTTCGCGACCAATGCGAACGCCCAACTCCCTCGCTTCTTTTCCAGATTTCCATCCCCGGGAGCGGAAGCAATCAATGCCCTCCGGAGTCCATGGCCTCCAGGCCTACTCTACGCATTTCCTCCAATTCCAATTCTCCCGGACGTGATTCACAAGGTCCTCACCGAGAGGGCCCGAGTAATCTTAATCGCCCCTCATTGGCCCCGCCGGCCCTGGTTCGCGGATCTCCAACAGCTGTCCGTCCAGGACCCTTGGCGACTCCCCGTTTCGGGGGATATGCTGCGGCAGGGGGCCTCATTCCATCCAGACCCGGAGTGGTTCCACCTCACCGCCTGGCTGTTATCAGGAGAGACTTAGAACTGCGTGGTCATGACCCCGATTCAGTGGAGGTCATTTTAAAGGCCAGAAGGGGTTCGACCAATCGAATCTACGACCACACGTGGTCCAAGTTTCACCAGTGGTGTCTACAGGAAGGTCTCTCTCCTCTGTGCATCCCCTTACACAGAATCATTTCCTTCCTTATGCAAGGCTTCCATAAAGGACTTTCCACCAGCACCCTCCGGCGTCATCTGGCAGCCATTTCATCTGTCCTAGGGGGTCCCCGCAGACAGCCTCTCCGATCCTTCCCTGAAGTTCAGGAATTCCTCAAGGGCATAGCCAACCTCAGACCTTCCAAGGTCCACAGGTATCCATCCTGGGATTTGCCACGGGTTCTCCATTCCCTCACGCAGGCACCATACGAACCCCTAAAATCGGCGTCCCTCAGGTACCTATCCTTTAAGGTAGCATTCCTGGTGGCTATTACCTCTGCACGACGCATTTCGGAGTTGGCTGCCCTCTCAATCAGGCAGGACCTTTGTCAATTTCATCAGGACAAGGTAGTCTTGCGACTGGACCCCACCTTCTTACCCAAGGTCAGTTCCATGTTCCACAGAACTCAGGATATTGTCCTACCATCCTTCTGCCTCCAACGAGACCATCCCTTGGCAATTAGATGGCACACCCTGGATCTTATTAGAGCGCTGAGAATCTATATCCAACGCACTGGACCCTTTCGGAGGTCAGAAGCACTGTTTATAGCCTATCACCCCAGAGTCATGGGTGCCAAAGTGTCTTCAACAGTAATAGGCCGTTGGATCAGAGGGACTATATCTAAGGCCTATGAATCGGCCTCCCTCTCAGTCCCAAGGAACATCACAGCGCATTCCACCAGGAGCGCAGCCACCTCGGCCGCTTGGGCGACTCAAGCCCCGTTGGAGGAGGTCTGCAAAGCAGCCACTTGGGCCTCGCCAAATTCCTTCATCAGGCACTACAAGATTGATGCTTACGCTTCAGCGGACGCTGCCTTCGGCAGAAGGGTACTCCAATCCGTTATCTCACACGATAGCAATCTAATCCCTCCCTAGGGACCATCTATTGGGTATGTCCCATGTGACTGCTGGACCCGCTCCTTCAGTACGGAGAATAGGCGTTGATTGCTTACCTGAACGCCTCTTCTCGTACGGTGAGCGGGTACAGCAGTCACTTCCCGCCCTTGTATGTGTCTTCTTTACCTTCTATAATCCTTTTTCCTCTAACAATAAGAGTTGAACACTACAGAGCTTCACAGCTGAGCCTAGTCTATGGATTCGCGAATTCTGGGGAAGGGGCGGATCCGGCAAGCTTTTTTAACACTAGGCTCAGTTCCACCGGATTGGACATGAGCAACCCATGTGACTGCTGTACCCGCTCACCGTACGAGAAGAGGCGTTCAGGTAAGCAATCAACGCCTATTTTAAGTAGAAAATGGTTCTTGAGAAGAGGCAAAAAAAATCTTGAACCCCCGGTTGTTATCTAGAAAAGTTCTTAAGTAGAGGCGTTCTTAGGTAGAGGTACCACTGTATTGATAAATCTGTTATCCTTTCCCTGCTCCTCTGATTTGGGTAGAACATGACCTAACTTAAATGCCTGAAGAAAAGCTGAATTGTAACATTAGTCGAAGAAAAAAAGCTTAACACTTTCACTTCATGCTTATAAAGTGAACATCCCCAAATTTGTAAGGTGGTATCTAGTAAGCACAGAATAAACAGGAGAGAATTGATGGTATGGGACCTGATGATCTTGGGGAGTCTTCAAAGAAGCTTGTCTTCTTCTTTTTCTGCTTCATGGAAGGAAATACTTAAGAACTATAACAGAAGTGATTAATGCTTTAATCTTACCAAATATATGTCTCAGCCTCTCAGAATATTTGGTACTACAGTAATACCTCATGATACGAACTTAATTGGTGCAAGGAGGAGGTTTGTAAGACGAAAGGTTCGTAAGACGAAAGGTTCGTAAGACGAAACATTGTTTCCCATAGGAAACAATGTAAAGTCAATTAATCCGTGCAACCAAAAAAACCCCCGCAAAAAAACGGCTTTTGGCGACTGCTGGGAAGCCGCGCGGCTGTTTTAAAAGGTCGCAGCCGGCCTGGGGGGCTTCCCAGCACCCCCCTGAACCCTGAACCCGGGTTCGGGGGGGTGCTGGGAAGCCCCCCAGGCTGGCTGCGACCTTTTAAAACAGCCGCGCGGCTTCCCAGCTGTCTCCTGAAGCCGAACGCCAAAGCCGAACTTCCGTGTTCGGCTTCGGGAGACAGCTGGGAAGCCGCGCAGCTGTTTTAAAAGGTGACAGCCGGGCTGGGGGGCTTCCCAGCAACATCCCGAACCGAACCCGGGGTTCAGAAAAATTTTGCCCCTTCTTACGAACTTTGTTCGAGTTACGAACCGGCGTTCGGGAGGCTTCTGGGAAGCCCCGCCGCCCGCTGTCACCTTTTAAAACAGCCGCGTGGCTTCCCAGCAGTCTCCGAACGCCGGTTCGTAACTCGAAAAAAGTTCGTAAGAAGAGGCAAATTTTTTCTGAACCCCGGGTTCGTATCACGAGTTGTTCGTAAGACGAGGGGTTCGTATCTTGAGGTACCACTGTACTTCTGGAACAGTTTCTAGTGTCAATTTTATTTGGGTAATATGCAAAACGTCAATGCATACATTCACATTTCTGGTTATGGGCACCAGATTGTTAAGTTCTTGGCAGGTTTTCCAGAGTGAAAATCCTGAGTGCCAGCAAAGACAATATCCAGAATCTGCAGCAATAGCTGAAGGATGGGAAAAGAAGTCACTCTCTACATGCAACTACAATTGGCGGGACTATAAAGGGAGCTTTGCTCATCAACTCTTCCTTTCCAAAGTTCAAATAGATTTAGCTGAAGGTTGTGAGCATAACCTTAGAGGCATCTTGGCGACTTTGGTGTGCGTGAAAGGGACCCCATGGAAGTTTGAATATGATAAAGGTTTCTGCACTTCCTGAATCTCAGCTCGTGTTTATATTTTATTCGAATCTGCACAGCTGCAAGGTTAGACGTGGAATAATATCCCAGACTGATGTATCTAATCATAAGGTTATGAGAGGGATTGAAACAGGAAAGGTGTAAGAATGTTGTGCCTCTTTCTTTCTTTCTTTCTTTCTTTCTTTCTTTCTTCCTTCCTTCCTTCGCGTTATATGCCACTCTTCTCCAAGGACTCAGGGCAGTTTGCGTTAGTGCTATATACATAACTGGTTGGGTTTGGCAATATATAAACAAACTAACAATGCATGTTTAAATGTATTGAAACACTATTGCTTTTACAGTTAGCGTTGCGGGTTGCCATAAGAGGGAGCCAGAAGTGTTATTCTCTCTATGATTATTTCTCTGATTATGAATGAGCCGGGGTGGCGCAGCAGGTAGAGTGCTGTACTGCAGGCCACTGAAGCTGACTATAGATCTGAAGGTCAGCGGTTCAAATCTCATCACCGGCTCAAGGTTGACTCAGCCTTCCATCCTTCCGAGGTGGGTAAAATGAGGACCCGGATTGTGGGGGCAATAGCCTATCTCTGTTAAAAAAAGTGCTATTGCTAACATGTTGTAAGCCGCCCTGAGTCTAAGGAGAAGGGCAGCATAAAAATCGAATGAATGAATGAATGAATGAATGAATGAATGAATAATTCTCTGTAACTGCTGTGTGTTATATGCTGGTTTATGTATTTGTAAGCTGAACAAGTAAGACTTATAGTATTGTATATGTATTGCCTTATTTAACTGTGTATGACTAGTTCTCGACTAAGATGTTTGCCAAAGCAAATAATATTTTATACACTTAATGTATCTGTGGTTTGTCTGACTGAACCATTACTCGCATCTCTGGACTATCAGTTGGATATGTGCTAGAACTTTACATTTCCTCTGCGCATGTGCATCCTTGATAACTCAGGGGTGACTCTGCTTACTCCTTAACACTTTATGAGCAACATTTGGAAAGAATATTGTGGATTTTTGCTCTTCAGTGAGTTGCTGAGAAAAGCGCCAGTATGTGGGAAAAAAGCCACTGGACCTTTCCTGACTTAGAGACAGCATATAATAAATTGAATGTGCTTCAGTTATATAATACTTCAAACAAATATACAGTTGAAACATTTGCTGAATGGAGAAAGAATGGAATGTGATGGAAAGAAAATGTGTGTGGGAATCAGTGGAATGTTTCAAAAATAGTTCAGCACCGAGCAAGGAATAAGGCAAAAATCCCTGGTGGTTGTTTAATTTATTTACAGGTTTATAATAAATTCTACATGCTTATGGTGACACTAGAAATACATTGATTGGGAATGCAAATGTATGGGTACTCTTATATGCAGCTGATTCCATGCTATGGTTGAGGACCTAAATCCAAGGTATCAAAGTCATGCCCCCCCTCCCCGGGCCAGATGTGTCATGCGCTGGCCACCCCTATCCCCATTTTAGTGAAGGGGGGAAAAGTCATAATATGTCATGTGATGCCAGGCTACTGCGAGTTTGACACCCATGATCTAAATCAGGGGTCTCCAACCTTGGCAACTTTAAGACTTGTGGACTTCAACTCCCAGCTTTGCTGGCTGAGGAATTCTGGGAATTGAAGTCCGCAAGTCTTAAAGTTGCCAAGGTTGGAGACTCCTAATCTAAATGATTTGCAAGTAATTATTAGATAGAATAAGGACTATGAATCTGAGAATTAATGTATGCAAAACCAATACCGCTGAGTTTGACATGAAAAATGAACAAAGGCAACTCATATAATAATAATGATAAACTAGAGCAATTAGGTAATTTTGAAATAACAGAAAATATTTATAGCTCAGGTTTTAGATTTTGGGCATGGTTTGCTCTCCAAGCTTGCTTCAATGTAGTTTCCGAATGTTTCGTTACCAAACTAGGTAACAGCATCAGCAGGATTTTCTGGTCCTATTCTCCTTAGTTTATAAATGTCTTGTGTGCCAGTGTGATTAGTTGGTTGTTTGGTTGGTGGTTCGTTTGAAGCTACATTTAAATTCTGAACAACTGATTGGTTCTCTTATTGATTGGTCATTTAAATGGTCTGGTTTCTTACGTAGTCATACTCTGGATCTAAATCAATATGTTTGTTAATTGCTCCTTTGGTAGAATACCAGCTTTCCATAAATTCACCTGTGTGGCAGGTGCTGGAATGAGTTTGGTTCCTGGGACATGCTTGGGATAAACATATATCCATCCTAAAATAAAATACTGTATAGGTAATAGCTTAAGGGCAGACTAGATGGACCAGGAGGTCTTTTTCTGCCATCAATCTTCTATGTTTCTATGTTTCCTTCCCAATCAAACTGGTGTTGTTTATTATCAATGATGTTTGAGATCAAGGATTTTTGGTCCTGTTGCTTAACTGCTAATTGATGTTCGTGAACTCTTGTTTTCAATTACCTTTCTGTTCGTCCCACATAGAACTGGTTACAATGATTGCAATCAAATGTGTATACTACCTTGCTGGTGTCTTCCTTCTGTAGTTTGTCTTTGACTTTAGAAAGCTCTTTTCTGAGTGTAAATGTGGATTGTGAGCTATCATTATTCCTAAAACCTGCAGTATTGTGGTAGCTATTTCAGAAGTTCCTTTGATGGAGTATGGCAGAACCTGTTTTTGTGTTGAGGTTGGCTGTGTATTTTGTCAGGGTTTGGATGACAAAGATTGCTTTATGAAATTTTTGGGATAGCCACTGTGAAGAAAAACATCAAAAATGTGTTTCTCTTCTGCATTTCTTAGTGGCTCGGTGCTTCACTGTGTTCTGGCATTTTTGAAAAGGGTCTGGATGCAGCTTGTCTTGTGTGCAATGGGGTGGCTGCTTGTGAAATTTAGAATCTGCTCTGTATGTATGTATTTTTGGTACACAGGTTGTTAAATAGGCGATTGTTCTGTATCTTGGCAGGAGGTTTATTATGGTGAGAAAATAAATGAATAGCATTAGCATTTAGACTTACTGTATATACCGCTTCTTAGTGCTTTTGCAGCCCTCTCTAAGTGGTTTACAGAATCAGCCTCTTTCCCCCAACTATCTGGGTCCTCATTTTACCCACCTCGGAAGGATGGAAGGCTGAATAAACTTTGAGCCAGTAGTGAGACTTGAACTGCTGAACTGCAGCTAGCAGTTAGCTGAAGTAGCCTACAGTGCTGTCCTCTAACCACTGTGCCACTTCAGAAGAATTCTGAAGACATGCAAGTGCCTCCAAAAGGTACTTTGCTCTATTCTGTGAAATAAATGTTGTTAAAATAAGCAAAAATAGCTGCCTACAAAGATGCGCTTCTACCTGGTTATGATGAAAGTCAGAGTTGGGCTTTCAAGAAAAACCAATGAAGAGATAAAGAATAAATGAGTGCCAAATGAGTGTGGACTGAAAACGAAAATTAGAAGAAAGAACCATTTGCTACCTCCTGCTGGCTTACTCTTTGATTTTGTTGGAAGCCAGTAAATGGAAGCAGAATGTTGTAGAGCAGTGTTTTTCAACCAGTGTGCCGTGGCACACTAGTGTGCCGCGAGACATGGTCAGGTGTGCCGCGAAGCTCAGAGATAAAGAAAGCAAAAGAGAGAGAAAGAAAGAAAGCAAGAGAGAGAGAAAGAGTGAGAGAGAGAGAAAGAGAACAAGAGAGAAAGAAAGCAAGAGAGAGAAAGAGGGAGAGAGAGAGAAAGAGAACAAGAGAGAAAGCAAGAGAGAGAAAGAAAGAAAAAGAGAACAAGAGAGAAAGAAAGCAAGAGAGAGAGAAAAGATCAAGAGAGAAAGAAAGAAAGAGAGAGAGAAAGAGAACAAGAGAGAAAGAAAGCAAGAGAGAGAAAGAAAGAAAAATAAAGAGAATAAGCGAGAAAGAAAGCAAGAGAGAGAGAAAGAGAACAAGAGAGAAAGAAAGCAAGAGAGAAAGAGAACAAGAGAAAGAAAGAGAGAGAGAAAGAGAGGGAGGGAAGGAGAGAGAGACATAGAGGGAGGGAGAGAGAAAGAGAGCAAAACAGAGAGGAAGGAAGGAAGAGAAAGAAAGAGGGCTGGAGAGAGAGAGAAAGAAAGAGGAAGGACAGGAGGGAAAGGAGGGAGAAAGAAATCGAAGGGGAGGAAGAGAGAGAATTTTTTTGTTCACACTTTTTTTAACACACCCCCCCCCCGCTCAATGTGCCCCAGGGTTTCATAAATGTAAAAAATGTGCCGCGGATCAAAAAAGGTTGAAAATCACTGTTGTAGAGAACATGTTACTGCAGAGAAATTAGAATAGCTGTATATACCAGGACAAGTCATAACTTCCACTCATTCAGTGCTGTTGTTAAGTTCGAGCAAGTGACTGTTAAACCACCTATAATTTATTTGGTTCATTGTTATTTATTTATTTTATTTATTAGATATGTGTGTAGATTTATGGTACTTGTTCTTTTCTAAATATAAAATAATGTTGTTTATCCACAAAAAGGAATATTGTAATAAGTTTACAGATGTGTACATCTTAAATGCCAGTTTATTATCCTGGTGCAGCTTAACAGAAGACATAAATGAGAGGATAAAAAGAAAGGAAGAACAATATCTATGATACAACTGTCCTCTGGGGAACATACAAATACATTTTTTGAAAAAAACAAACATTGCAACGTACATCTGCAAATGCATTTTTTTCCACATGGGTAGACACAGCTTCATGCTCCAACACCACCAAAACATTTTACTCTGCAATAAGCCAATAAGATTCAAAACAGTTATTTCTCACTTTCTCACCAGCTTTAGACGAAGCTAACGTTTTTGAACTTTGTTTCAGCTGGTGTGCAATTTGAAAAAAAAAAGCCTCTTCTGTCTTTAAATGACATAACTTGCTTTCCCCACTCAACATTTCAAAAAAGCAGCAATAAAAATCCCAAAGGATATAAAAATATTCCCAAAGAGGAAGAGGTTATTAAGAAAATATTAGATTGCGCTGAAATGGATATGATGACAAGACGGTTAAATAACCAAGAAGAATCAGAATTTTATGTGATTTGGAATAAAGTGTATATATGGATAGATAAGAAGAAGAAGTAAAAGTTAAAATTAAGCAAGAATTGTAGTAGTATTGTTATGATTTAAATTTTGAGTTTTTATCTTGTTTATATATGAAGGTTTTTTATATAAGGTTAAAAAAATTTCTTCTTTTCACTTAAATTAATATGTTGATCTAAGGTATTAATAATGTATTCTTTTTTCTGTATGGCAATTTGACTTCTAGAATAAGAGGGGTAATTGCAACCCAAACTTTATGTTAAATGTGTGTTTGTGTGTATGTTTATGAAAAAAAAATTCCCAAAGGCAGCCTTATTTCAGGAAAGTGAGTAGAACCATTAATCAATTACCTGTAGCAGGTCATCACTGAGCACTTCAGTTTTCTCAGCTCTGTAAAAGAAGAAAAAACAGCCATTGAGGTTTTTTGTAAACACATATTAAGCATAAGGTAAGGAGGGTAGGCCAAGCATGGATTTTATTTAGAAATAGTAACCATGTTGACTATGAAAGCAGTGTGCTTCTATCACAGGCAGAGGTGGGCTGCTAAGTTGGAACAGTGATGTGCGCTTGTCCCGTGGCTCTGAGTGCTAGTGGAGTCCAGCGCAATTCTGCTACCGCACCTGGGCAGGTAGCAAAATAGCGCGCGGACAAGCAGGTGTGCCCGTGGCCCAGGTGCAGTAGCAGAATTGTGCTGGACTCTGCAGGCACTCAGAGCCATGGGGGCAAGTACACGTCACCGCTCCACCTTAGCAGCCCACCTCTGATCACCGGTGATACATAAGCAACAGACACTATAAGAACTTTTATTTTGTGGGACTTAATCAAGAGAGTGAGGACAATATTTTTCTTCCTATTAACTTTCCAGATGGTTCCAACTAAAGTTGTTTATGTTCAGACTTTGCAATTTCCCTGGGAACCAACAGAAGCCTCTGAACTCCACTTGTGCTCCTTGTTTCCAGCCAGAGTGTATTTTTATCTCTCTTCCACTGTCCATTATGGAGATTTAAATTTAAAAATGCAGCCATATCAGCACTTTTTTCAGTATTTCCATCTTTCTGCCATTTAAAATTGGGAACAGGGTGCTTCCAGCAAAGTATTTCTGACTCAGGGGAATGTTTTAAAATGTCAGCATCCTGTCCTTAAAATGATATATATCAAACACAGCAAAATGTCTTCCTTTACTTGAGTTCAGTTTCACGTTTATATTAAAACACATCAAACTGATGTCTGTATGGTGCCCATAAAAGGTTTCAGGTTTCCAACTGTTTAATATCGACTGCTTCACTAACATTCACTTTCAGCTTGGAGAAGAACCAAAGGTGGATATTCCTGGTGGAAGGAAGGACCCATTGTCCCAGCTTTGTGTTCAAAGGCACTGTATTCCTAATTTCCTGCACATGGTAGTAAAAAGATGATGGTGGAAGAACACCTGTGAACAAACTCTTGTGGAAGAGAGTTTCATTCAGCTAGTCCACAAGGCCTTGGCTATAACTCTCACTTGTTGCTTGAATGGGAGCCACAAAACGAACAAGACCCCGAGTCATGAATCAACCCCCCCACCCCAATCTAGAGTAACTCCAGGGAATGAGGTTATCAGTTTGCCCAAATGTTTGTTGATACATAGCAGTTCCATTCAGACTCTGACAATCTCCAGTTGGGGATTTCTCAGATCCAGTTGGACCTGGACTGGCCATGCACAGCTGGACACCATCAGCATACTAGTGATACCTCACTCCATATAAACAGCAATAGCACTTAGAAACATAGAAGATTGACAGCAGAAAAAGACCTCCTGGTCCATTTAGTCTGCCCTTATACTATTTCCTGTATTTTATCTTAGGATGGGTCTATGTTTATCCCAGGCATGTTTAAATTTGGTTCCTGTGGATTTACCAACCATGTCTGCTGGAAGTTTGTTCCAAGCATCTACTCCTCTTTCAGCAAAATAATATTTTCTCACGTGGCTTCTGATCTTTCCCCCAACTAACCTCCGATTGTGCCCCCTTGTTCTTCTGTTCACTTTCCTATTAAAACAGTTCCCTCCGGAACCTCATTTAACCCTTTAACATATTTAAATGTTTCGATCACGTCCCCCCTTTCCCTTCTGTCCTCCAGACTATACAGATTGAGTTCATTGAGTCTTTCCTCATAAGTTTTATGCTTAAGACCTTCCACCATTCTTGTAGCCCGTCTTTGGACCCTTACAATTTGATCAATATCTTAGATTTATATACCATCCCTACTGCTTTACAATGTCTGCGTGGTCTTGGCATTATTTGCATATTGTCCCCAACAATCTGGCTCCTCATTTTACTGATCTCGGAAAGATGGAAGACTGCCGAGTCAACCTTGAGCCCTGTCAGGATTGAACCCCAGGCTGTGGGCAGAGTTTGTCTGTGATACTGCGTTCTAACTGCTGTGCCCCAAGATGACCCCTCCCAACAGGTTTCGTGCAGGTGTTCAATTAGAAGGGGGAGCACTGAGTCCTATGGAACTCCTCCCATACCCTTCTGGAGAAATCAAAGATTATAGTCTATCCTTCCTGAAACTACCTGCTCAGGTCGGCATGGAACCACCATAACTTAGTGCTTCCAGCCTCCAGTCATTGCAGGTGACCTAGAAGGCTACTACAGTTGATGGTTATGAATATTGCTCAGAAGTGTAATAGGACCAGGTGTTGCACACAACTCAAAATTGAGATGCTGATAAAAAATAATTGCTTAGAGCTATCCTGTCGTTTTAATGCCCTGATCATGCCTGAATCCAGGCTGATAGGAATCCACGCAATACACCTGTTGTAGCATCCTTTGTGGCTGATGCCGTTACCTGTATGACAATCACCCATAAAAAGGGAAGATTGAAGATTGGGAGAAAGTAGCCAGATCATGGGTGGGTTTCTTCAGGACTGGGGACAACAGACCTCCCCTTAAGGTAGGCACTATGCTACCCTCCCTTAAAATAGTGTTAACTGTCTGCCATATTCAGTTACTTACAGAGTAAGAAGTGAGGAGCTTCCCACCTGATTCCTTCACTAACTCTATGGAACCAACTACCACCCGATGTCCATACTGCTCCCACCCTGCTGGCCTTTCGTAAGGCCACGAAGACCTGGCTTTGCCGGCAGGCCTGGGGGCCACAAATTTACATCTTTGATGGCCAACTGTATGAATGGCGCGCATGTATATGATTGTGACTGTCCTTTTCATAATAACTTTTTTCATGGGGTTTTAGTTTTAGATAATGTTTTAGTCTTAGATATGTTCGACTTCTTTCTATCATTTTTGTTTCTGTTTATATTGTATTTATATTGTTGTAAGCTGCCCTGAGTCCTTCGGGATTGGGTGGCATAGAAGTCAAATAAGTAAGTAAGTAAGTAAGTAAGTAAGTAAGTAAGTAAGTAAGTAAGTAAGTAAGTAAGTAAGTAAGTAAGTAAGTAAGTAAGAAAGAAAGTAAGAAAGAAAGTAAACAAACAAACAAACAACCCTAATTCACTGCTGCATCTGTCAGTTATCAGGCCTGCTAGATTTTATGACCCCCACACTACTTTCCCCCTCCCCCTCAAAAGCATTGGTTAGCAAATATCCTACAATGCAAAATTAGACCACAGAAAGTGTATATCTCAAAAGGGAAGCAAACCTCTTAAAAGATTCTTATCAAATAATACAATGCCGCCATTGAATTACAACACTGGCCGGACTGCGATGGAACGAAATACAGCTATTGTAACTTTTCTGGAAAGTAAGTTAGGTCTCTTCAGAGCTCAATACAAGAAGACAACCCTTGGCTTGGCTTTGAGGACATCCCCCGTTCTCCTTTTCCCCAGAAGGATTAACCCCAATTTAAATTCCTCACAAATAATCTCTCAGATTCTGGCACAAGAGGCACTTGGAATGTGAGTTAAATAACCTTTTTCAAAAATATGTAAAACCTGTTTTGGAGCAAAAATGTTTATAAGAACATTGACATGCAGATGTCAAATTGCTTCCATCGTCATGACAGCAAGAGAACATCTCAACAACCTCACTCTGGCAGTCCATTAAAAACAAGTTTTTCTAGTGGCCAAGCTCTTTAGATTAATCTCACAAAGCAATGCAGAGTTTTCTGGCGATTCCGAAAGCAACACCATTCTTTAAAAAAAAACCCATTTTGCACGACATACAAGTTAGGAGCTTCATTGAAGCCAACAGATCTAATTTTGTGTGTAGGAAGCACCCTTTGAAGTGTTTTCCAAGGATACAATCACAAGCCCAGAGTCCTGAAAGCATCCCACTGAAACCCAGGAGAATGTATCTGAACAAACAAGCTGAGAAAAAGAGCAGAGGCTCCATTGCAATGGGAAAACAGGGTATTCTCTCCCTCTAAAGAATGACTAACCAGAAAAGCATGTAACTTTCTCAAAATCATGCAAGTAGTTGACTTGTACAAGCATTCATAATATGCTGTTTTGGAAACAAACAAAATTGTTGAAGCACCAAGGAAGTTCCCTGCATACTTTTGTAATTGCTACAAGTACAAATAAGGTGTGTGTCTATTGCCAGATCAAAAGAGAAGCATCACAAGCCGAGAACTCTTCTGCAAATATGAAGAGGCCTTCCCCACCGACTACAGAAAAGCCCACTGATCAGCTGCTTACATGTTTAAGAAACTACCCAGCTGCTAGACTGGTAGAATTCCAGAATGTCAGCAAGCAACTGGGAAAGGGAAAAAACAACTAAGCTGCCAAATAGATGCATGTGCCAGAATTGATTCAATGCTAAAAGAGTGAAAATATCAATCCGTTTCACCCAGTCATGCCTTCTGCATCTCTCCAGAAATCAGTCCTGGAAAAAATAGATGCTTAACTCAAGAGTTTACAGACTTAACCTAAGTTGAGTTAGGCTTTTACATCAGAGGTGGCTTTATCCAAATGTAGGAAATTACGTGTGGCCAATTTCTCTTATTTATTTATTAGATTTGTATGCTGCCCCTCTCCGGAGACTCGGATCGGCTCTTACATATAATCAATGATGGTATTGCAATTCAAGAATCACTTTGATAAAACTAATGTTGTGATTACTGATACTTAACAAAGAGTTTATCAGGAACCACCTATAATAATAGCAATCAGATAAGCAGTCAGAAAGCTAATACTAGATCAAGCAGTGAACAAGACCCCAGTCAAGGAGCTACCAACTCAGACAAGCTATCAAACAGCAGCTTAATCAAGGAACCACCAGGAAAAATCCTACCCACACTGACAGTTCTTTCTTTCTTTCTTTCTTTCTTTCTTTCTTTCTTTCTTTCTTTCTTTCTCTTTCTTTTATATGCTGCCCCTCCCCAAGCACTCAGGGTAGCTTACAACATATACAAGACAATAAAAAATATCCTAAATCCAATTAAATATAAAACCAGCTAATCTAAAATCCAAACTCCAAGTCCACAGAGAGGGGCGGCATACAAGTCCAATAAATAAAATAATAATTAATAATAAAGTTACTTAAAAATCAATCATTCCCATTCAAACAAGCAAACATAAATTTTCATATATCAGCCAGGGGGCTAGAATCTCATGGTCTAAAAAATGACGGCACAAATAAGTCTTCAAACTCTTGTGGAAGGGGAGGAGGGTGAGGGCGATGCGAATCTCTGGAGGGAGCCGATTCCAGAGCACCAGAGCCTCCACAAAGAAGGCTCTTCCCCTGGGCCCCACCAGATGACATTGTCTGGTTGACGGGATCTGGAGAAGGTCGATCCCGAGGGACCTGACTGGTTGCTGGGGCTCATGTGGCAGGCTCATTAGCACTGACCATGTTACCTAGTTGGGTAATGAAACAACCGCAACCAAGTAACCATCTGGTCGGGGACCAAAGAACCAACAGTCATCGTCTTCCTCCCTTCTAGCACAGAAGTTGGCTCAAGGGAGGGAATAAGGGCTTGTAACCCTGAATGAATGAATGAATGAATGAATGAATGACCAAAACCCCAAATAGAAGACCTATGATCAAAAACAGTGATTGTGAAACCTTCACACAGCCATATATCCCCTTTCCTCTCCCTCCATCTCTCTGTATGTGTGAAGCTACTAGGTGGGAGTCTTCGGAGAGGGGCGGCATACAAATCTAATAAATTGAATTGAATTGAATTGAATTCTGCCCAGAAAGCCCTCTCGCCCGAGGAAGGCCAGGCTTCAGGGGAGAAAGTGCCCTCCTCTCCACAGTACAATGACTTGGTTTTCTGCCAAGGTCAGGGAGGAGACGCAGGAAGGGATGGAAAGTCCTGAAGCTTTGTGCAGAAACCAAGATACACAGGCCACAAAGCTACGCAAATGGCAGGTCTAAGAAAAAGGGAGCCTCTCCTTCCAAACAGCTGGCCGTTCCCTGCAGGGCTTCAAAAGTCCTATTTGGCGATTTTATTATCTTCAATGAAAGTGAATGTGTTCAGTTCTGGGAGGCCCAATTTAAAAAAGACATTGATAAACTAGAGTAAGTTCAAAGGAGAGTTACAAGGATGGTGAGTGGTCTGGAAACCAGGTCCTATGAGGAATGGTTAAAGGATCCAGGGATGTTTAGTCTGCAAAGGAGAAGACTGACAGGAGAGTTGATAGCTGTCGACAAATATCTGAAGGGCTGTCACAGAGCAGAGGGATCAGCATTGTTCTCATTAGCACATGGAAGGACTAAAAACAATGGAATGAAACTGCAAGGGAGTAGATTTAGATGAGATATCAGAAAAAACTTTCTAGCAGTGAGGGTGATAAACCAGTGGAACAGTTTGGCACATAAGGTGGTGGGCTCGCCTTCACTGGAGGTCTTCAAACAGAGACTGGACAGTTATCTTTCTGGGATGGTTTAATGAATCCTGCATTGAGCAGGAGGCCGGACACGATGACCCTAGAGGTCCCTTCCAACTCTATGATTCTATGACACGTGACTGGCCCCTTCTTAGTATTTCAGGTATTTCACCCACTGCATTTTCTGAACAACAAATTGGCAAGTCTTTTCTTTACACACCAAATAACCCAAAGGTTGAATTGAGAATTAAGAGCATTTTGAACATTGGGCATTCCCTTGATTTAAAATCATTCCCCCTTATAGAATCCACTGAGTAACTGCAGGAAATACATCAGCTAAGCAGGGCATAGAAATGACACAGAAACATCGTGGGGAAAATAGGATTTTTGACTTGACTTGACCCAGGCTTTCAAAATATACTCAGAGTACTTCCAAGAGGAACCTTTCCAAATCTCAATTGCAATGGAGAAGGCCTCTAGTTGGGGACAATCCACTCCAGTGGCCAATGTTCAACTTATCATTCTGAAAATAGCAAAAACTGAAAAAGGCCAGTGAAAAGTCTCTGGTGAGGGGAAAAATCATATTAAAACAAAGATCATGCAGGACTCTTAAGTATCTACAATTTGATTTGTATAAAAAAACAAATGTAATACAATATTTTGGATGTAGTATTTACAATCAGTGGTCTATGAATATTGCTTTTAAGGACACTCTGCATACATATAGTAACTTACCAGAATTTCCCTAACATGTTTGTTCCCCATTATCTTCTTCCAAGAGGAAGGTCAATCAAGACAACATTAAAAAGCACTTCATAGTATGGAAGACCCCTAAGAAACTTCAGAAGCAGAGCTCGATCTAGATATTTCCATGCCTTCACTTTTTGAAATGAATGCAATTTTTCTAACCAGTTCTGTATGGTATATTTATTTATTTATTAGATTTGTATGATGCCCCTCTCCGTAGACTCGGGGCGGCTCACAACAGCAATAGAACAATTCATAATAAATCTAATAATTTAAAAACATTTTAAAAAACCCATTATTAATCAGACATACATACAAAAATATCATACATAGATTGTATAGGCCCAGGGGAGAAATCTCAATTCCCCCATGCCTGGCAGCAAAGGTGGGTTTTAAGGAGTTTACGGAAGGCAAGGAGGGTGGGGGCAGTTCTAATCTCCGGGGGGAGCTGGTTCCAGAGTCGGGGCTGCCACAGAGAAGGCTCTTCCCCTGGGACCCACCAAATTACATTGTTTAGTCGACGGGACCCGGAGAAGGTCAACTCTGTGGGACCTAATCGGTCACTGGGATTCGTGTGGCAGAAGGCGGTCCCAGAGATATTCTGGTCCGATGCCATGAAGGGCTTTATACCTGACATAGAGGGCTGTTTATGAATTTGGAGAGAAAGGCTATTAATGCTGTAAAACTGGTGGGTTGAGTGATACCTAGAAAACAGAATTCAAATTAAAAATCACTGCATGTTTTTGCAAATAGAGTACTGAGTCAGCGGATGTGCCTGAGAAAAAGTAAATGTGAAAGTGTAATTTCACAAAGCCTGTTGAAATCTGGGAAAAAGTAATTTTTTTTAAAAAAAAAAAGTATCTTGGGCTAGAGAAAAAAATCCCAAATTGTATATTAAGTCACTCAAAGGTCATAAAATTGAGCAAGAACAGAATCTGATGGCACTGGATAAGCAAGGCATATCATCCTTTTCACAGCGCTAACTTTTTTCAGGGCTGGGGAGGAACGTGGCGAATAAAAGGAGCCATCAAGAAACAGCCTCCTAAATTAAGAGTTGCGCATGGGAAAAAGTTGAGGACACAAGCGGGAAGGTTGCTGTCTTATTTCAGGAAGCAACTCTCATCTTAAGTAAATTAGAGAGGAACTAGGTAATATTAGTTTAAAAATATCAGCAGGGCTCAGGAAGCTGAGTGCAAAGCGAAACCATCACAATGGCGGATAGCAGCCAATCTGAACACCCTGAACCAGCTGTTTGGCCTTTTGGCTGCTGCTCCCCCACAACAGCTTCTTCTTTTATCCATTCTGCTTTTTGCAACATCTGGCACTGTGCCTAACAGAACATAGAATGACAGGGTGGGAACTTTAGAGATCTTCTAATCCAGTGTTTCCCAACCTTGGCAACTTGAAGACATTTGGACTTCAACTCCCAGAATTCCCCAGCCAGCATTCGCTGGCTGGGGAATTCTGGGAGTTGAAGTCCAAATATCTTCAAGCTGCCAAGGTTGGGAAACACTGTTCTAATCTAACCCCCTTCTCAACTCTGCCAATGGCCATCTCCAAAGGTGGGCTGCTAAGGTGGAACGGTGACGTGTGCTCACCCCCGTGGCTCTGAGTGCTAGCGGAGTCCAGCGCAATTCTGCCACTGCACCTGGTCAGGAAGCGAAATCGCACGCGGACACGCAGGGACACATCCTGGAATACCATACATAGGTGGCTATTAGAAATCTCACAGAAGGAGATTAGGTTTACTGCAGAAGATATATTATTAGGAATTTGGGGTAAAAAATACTATAAAGAAACTCTCCATCTAGTGATGCACATAACAATGGCAGCCAGAATAACATACGCCCAAATATGGAAAAATCAAAAAGTCCCATTGGAAAATAATATTATTGACAAAATGTACAAATGTGTAGGGATGGACGAGAAGATGAATGAAATTACAAAAAATCTAATAAGATATGGAAAAAGTGGTATGAATGGATCCAAGATAGAGTAATACAATGTGTCAGGGAATATAATAAACAGAAATACACACAATACAGATTCAGGCAACAATAACAGATGAAATAATTACTCATAAACATACTTTTTATTTTATCTGTTAGATTGACACTTTCATTTATTCATACTTTTTTACGTCTTAACTATTACAAATGCACACACACACACATATATATAAATACTTATTTTTTTTCTTTTCTCTATCTTTACTCTATTGAAATGAACATAGTGCATATCGAACTGTAAACATAAATTGCAATGGAAACGGTCATGATCTGTAAAAGACCATGAAGATGTATTTTCTATTTTGTGGAAATCAATACACAAACTTTTAAAAAAAGAAAAAAATTGCGCTGGACTCCGCTAGCACCCAGAGCGAACACATGTCACCATCCCACCTTAGCAGCCCACCTTTGGTCATCTCCCACCGAGGATGCAGATAGGTTGCCTTGAGCAGTCAGTTCTCTCCTTTGGGCTCCTCCCTTTTTTTAAAATCTCTTGCTTTTCTCTAAAGCAGTGTTTCCCATCCTTGGCAACTTGAAGACATTTGGACTTCAACTCCCAGAATTCCCCAGCCAGCATTCGCTGGCTGAGGAATTCTGGGAGTTGAAGTCCAGATATCTTCAAGTTGCCACGGTTGGGAAACACTGCTCTAAGGCAGTGTTTTTCAACCAGTGTGCCGCGCACACTAGTGTGCCGTGAGACATGGCCAGGTGTGCCGTGAATCTCAGCAAGAGAGAGAAAGAGAGAGAGAGAAAGAAAGAGAAAGAAAGCAAGAGAGAGAAAGAAAGAGAAAGAAAGAAAGCAAGAGAAAGAGAGAAAGAGAGAGAGAGAGAGAAAGGCAGGGAAGGAGGGAGAGATAGAAAGAGCAAAAAAGAGAGGAAGGAAGGAAGAGAGAAAGAGGGATGGAGAGAGAGAGGAAGAAAGAGAGAGAAAGAGGGAGAGAAATAGAGCAAAAGGGAGGAAGAGAGAGAGAGAATTTTTTTGTCCAAACTTTTTTTAGCCCCCCCACTCCCTCCCCCGCTCAAGGTGCCCCATTATTTTGTATATGTAAAAAATGTGCCGCAGCTCAAAAAAGGTTGAAAATCACTGCTCTAAGGCATACAGGTAGTCCTTGATGTATGGCCGCAATTGAGTCTGTTGTTAAACGAGAAATTCATTAAGTGAGTTTTGTCCCATTTTATGGCCTTTCTTGCCACAGGTGTTAAGTTCATCCCTGAAGTTGTTAAATCAGTAACAGAGATGTTAAGTGAATCTGGCTTCCCTGTTGATTCCGCTTATTAGCAGGTCGCAAAAGGTGATCACATGGCCCAGGTGCTCTGCAACCGTCATACGAACCAATGGTGCCGTAATTGAACTGTTGTACGTAAAGGATCACCTCTATTCATTGCACTAGCATCTGCATGCCTGACTCTAGCTCCAGACATTTGGTCGAGCTGGTTCAGGACTGCAGGAAGGCATAAAAGTCATACAGCCTTATTTCCCAAGAGTTTCAAATATTACTGCTTTTATGCCTTGTAGATTGACAGTCTGCGTTTACTAGCATTTTACTAGCATTAGCCCATACAATCATCTGCTACAACGTCCTTCCTGTCAATGACGACTTCAGCTTCAACCACAACAGATACAAACTTAATGTAAACCGCTCTAAGCTCAACTGCAGGAAATACAATTTTAGTAACCAAGTAGTTGATGCATGGAACTCACTAGCAGAATCTGTAGTAACCCCTCAAAACTTTACCCTTAGATTATCCGCTGAGTGTTGATCTCTCCCGATTTCTAAGAGGTCAGTAAGGGGCGTGCATAAGTGCATCAGAGTGCCTTCCAACCCCTGTCCTAATGTTTCTCTTTTACTAATATCATGAATACAAATATTATATCTTTGTATACCACCGATATGCATGTGACAAAATCAACAAATCAACAAACAAACAAATAAATGTATTTCTTGCATTTGTAAGTTGCCTTTCAGTAGAAACATGGCTATTAGGAAATTATAGATTTTGCTAAGTTAATTTTTAGTAGCACCAGTTTTACAAATGAGAACATATAGACATGACCAGGAAGCATCACAGAGTGTTGGAGGCGGCAGTAATCTGGCTTCAATTCAATCAACGTCCCTTTATGCTGAGATAAGCAGCAAGAATGCAAAGGTCCCAGCTGCTTGTCTTCCGAGCAGAGCTTCTGCCAGGACTGGGGAATCTGATTCACAACATCCCCTTTCATCTGGCCTGCTCCGTGAGGCTCTGCACTCTGCATCTCCAAGATCCGGTCTGTTTTTTGGGTGGCTAAGCAAGAGGGATACACACAAGGTCACAACTTATGGACAGGCTGTCAGCAAAACACACATCCCTGAGCTCTCAGAAACCCATCATTCTGGGTATCTTTTTTAAATAAGAGGTATAAAAAAAGAAGTCTAGTGTTTGATTATCCATATAATCATATATGCCTAGCATTGGAAAAGTGAAAAAATACCAGAAGAGGAGATAGATTGTGGTGATGGATTGTGATGGATATGTTGTCAAGAAAATTAGAAGGGAAGGAGAATTCAGGTTATTACAAAATATGGGAGAACTTTTACAATTGGTTAAAAGAAAGAAAGAAAGAAAGAAAGAAAGAAAGAAAGAAAGAAAGAAAGAAAGAAAGTGTTGTGGTTAGCTCTGGCCCTGCTCCTGCCCCAAGGACTGTGGATGTGAGGGAGACATCCACATGCTGCAGGCCTGATTTGCTCCCCCCCCAGTGGAATCTGCTGATGAAGGCTCCTCTGACTGAGAAGACATGAGTGACAGGGAGGAGGAGAGTGGGGCAGACAGCTCAGAAGGAGATCAATTCTCTAGCTTCTCCTTGGATTCAGAACAAGAGTTAATGATACAGCCACGCATGAGGAGAGCGATGCATAGGCAACAACAACTGAGAGATTATTATCAAAGAAAATGAGGCCACCTATGGTTGGGTGGGGCTATGGTAATTAGCGAGGCTGCTATAAATAGCAGCCTGTGGGTTTGGCCATTGTGGAGGATTATCTGATCGTTGTGTTTTGTGACTGCTTTACTGACTTTGACCTTTTGTGTGCTGATTTTTCCCCGCTTTGAAACGAAACCAGAGCAAAGTGTGTGTCACTTTGTGAAAAAAGAAGGACTGTGAATTGCCTCACAGCTGCAAGCTAAGTATCACAGGACTGATAAGGGACTTGTACAAATTACCAGTCTGTTTGGAGACGAGTGCTCTTTGCTATACCAAAAGAGGGCTTAGGTTAAGTGAATTTCCATTATAAAGAGCATTGTTTTGAATTTTCAAACGTGTGTGTGTCTGAAATTTGTACCTGTGAATTTTTGGGAGGATTCTACCAGAGAGCCCGACAGAACAGAACAGAACAGAACGAAAGGATAAAAGAAAAGAAACTATATAGAAAGACAACCCAAGAGATTATAATCCAAGTTTATAGAAAAGTATGCAAGTATGGAAATATGCAAAGCAACAAGTTAACAAAAACAAAGTAAAAATGTACATATCTCCGATCGAATCCTGAATGAGAAGGGGATGTAAATATGCCAAATGTAGGTTTTATTTATGTTTTTCCTCTTTTTTTGTTTTTTCATTTTGTTAGTTTCTATTATGTCTCTGCAAATTTATTAACACGTTTTGTGTTGTATTTCTGTTTTTAAAGTTCAATTATTTTTTTTTTTTAAAAAATAAATCCATCATTTTAACTGGATTAAAACTCCCCAAAGTGAAGTGCAGAGCTCATGATGCTACTTTAATTCCCACAGCGACGCCAACCCTACATTGAGCTGCTGCCACCTGCATTGAAGAACTAGTCTGTGACCAGGAACTGCACCAGCCAAGTAACTGCATTTGGCAGAAGATGGACAGAGGGCTTATTCTTCCTATATTCCTAGCATAGAAAAGTTACATATTTTTGTTGTTGTTGTTCAGTACTGAAGGAAAAGTCACTTGGCATTTTCAAACTTGGCATTCCAAAGGTCTCTAATAACTTTAAAATAGTTAATAATCAATTTCTGGTATTGAATAGCAGGGGAGATTAGCAAACTTAAGTGCCCTTTAAAAGATGTTGTGAGCAAGATGACTATTTTATTGTGGAAATGAAAACAAAACTGGAAATATAGTTTTAAAAAAACGAAGTCTGCAGAGTTAAGAGATGCAGAAAGAATTGAAAGGGAGATTTGGAAATGTCTTATTGGACATTTTTAAACTGCAATAAACTAACATCTCTGTTGAACGAAAAATGTGTACATTTATTCCCAGGATTAGGAATAAGGACCGGATCTGAAACTAGATTGTAAAGCAGTGGATTTCAACCTGGGGTTTGGGACCCCTTTGGGGGTCGAACGACCCTTTCACAGGGGTCACCTAAGACCCTGGGGGGAAAAGACAAATTTCCCCTGGTGTTAGGAACTAAAGCTTCTATTCTGGCACCTTCAAACCTATTTTTACAATCCGACCAATCAGGCGTTTAAAGTGGGGACGTTCCTCTGACCTTCCTGCCAATCAGCTTAAAGCTCTGTTGGAAGAATTGGTGCTAGACTTATGGTTGGGGGTCACTACAACATGAGGAACTCCATTAAGGAGTCGCGGCATTAGAAAGGTTGAGAACCACTGCTGTAAAGAAAAGGGCAGTAGGGGAGATCAATCTGGTGGAGCCAAGGAAAGACCTGCTCACCAAAGTCTGCAAGATTTCCAGAAAGGGAGGGAAGAAAAAGCAAATTTCTGGATGCCTTTCAGAGCCCGCTTGAGAAAGCTCCTCCTACAGCAGCAAGCATTTTTCCTGGAACCTCCTTTTTCGCGAAGAACGAAGCCTCCCCTAGAGCCCGCGGACGCCAACTTGAGACAAGCTACACTTTCAAGAGAAAAACCCTCGGGGGACCAAAGGAAGGGGCTTTTCCTGAAGCTGCAAGGAAGGTCACAGCACCAGCCCTTTCAGGCGGTGATGGAACACTCTGAGAAAAGGCCATTCTGGGCTCTTCCCAAATTCAAATGACCAACTTAAGAACTAATGCCAGAGTTCGAGTTTTTTTTTTTCCATAAGAACCTAAGAACCTAAAAAGAGCCATGCTGAATCAGGCCAAAGCCCACCGAGTCCAGTATTCTGTGTCCCACCAATTGTACATGGGGAACTTGAGCAGAAAGTGAAGGCAAAACCCTCCCTTTCCCTTGACCCCCACAAATGGGACCCAAGGGAACTCTGCCTGCTTCAACCAACATAGAGGCGGCACATGGACCTCCGTTTCAATAACCACCGATACACTAGGCATCCATGAATCTGTCTGATCCTGCCTTGAAGCTCTCCAGGCTGACAGCTGTCACGACCTCTTCTGGAAGGGAATTCCATCAACCAAGGACCCTCTATTTCCCTTTATTTGTCCCCGCTTTCTTACCTGTGAGCTTTAGAGAGTGCCCCCTCATCCTAGTATTGTGTGGTAGAGACAAGAATTTTTCTCTATCCTCCTTTTCTGTCCCATGCACGAATTTATACACTTCAATCAAGTCACCCCTTAAATGCAATCTTTCAAAGCTGAAGAGACCAAGGCATTGCAACCTGGTTTCATAAGGGAGGTCTTCCATTTCCTTGATCATTTTTGTTGCCCTTTTTTGCATCTTTCCCAGTTCCATTATACCCTTCTTGAGGTGCGGTGACCAGAACTGTACACAGTACTCCAAGTGTGGTCCCACCATTTGATTTTCTTCCCCTCACATCCTCCTTTATACATTTAATTTTATTTATATTGAAGCTGCTCCAAGAATTCAAGGCAGCTTTCATGGGAATCCTCCTTCATGATATCCCTACTTATTAGTTAAAACACTGTTTTTCAAATCTGCTGTCTTTAAGATGGGATGACTTCAATTCCTAGAATTCCTTCCCCAGCATGCTTTCCCTCCGAGAGCTCCCAGGGGTTCAACGGCATCCCTTCTACCAACTTTCTCAAACAAAATGGGAATTTGTGAGGTAAGCAAAACTCACATTTTTGCAAAGGTTGGGAAAGCAAGTAGAGACATAGAAACATAGAAGACTGACGGCAGAAAAAGACCTCATGATCCATCTAGTCTGCCCTTATACTATTTCCTGTGTTTTATCTTAGGATGAATATATGTTTATCCCAGGCATGTTTAAATTCAGTGACTGTGGATTTACCAACCACGTCTGCTGGAAGTTTGTTCCAAGGATCTACTACTCTTTCAGTAAAATAATATTTTCTTATGTTGCTTTTGATCGTTCCCCCAACTAACCTGTTCTTGTGTTCACTTTCCTATTAAAAACACTTCCCTCCTGAACCTTATTTAACCCTTTGACATATTTAAATGTTTCGATCATGTTCCCCCTTTTCCTTCTGTCCTCCAGACTATACAGATTGAGTTCATTAAGTCTTTCCTGATACGTTTTATGCTTAAGACCATGCTTTATGCCTCTAGCTATGCAGCCAAGTAGAATGTTTGGCTGCATAGCTAGAGGCCTAACAATCAGGAAGAGGGAGTATAGAGCACTGGTGAGACCACATTTGGAATAATACTGTCTTCAGTTCTGGAGACCTCACCTACAAAAACATATGGATAAAATTGAACAGATCCAAAGATGGTTCTACAAAAATGGTGGAAGGTCTTAAGCATAAGACTGATCAGGAAAGACTTCATGAACTCCATCTGTATAGTCTGGAGGACGGAAGGGAAAGGGGGGACATGATCAAAACATTTAAATATGTTAAAGGGTTAAATAAGGTTCAGGAGGGAAGTGTTTTTAATAGGAAAGTGAACACAAGAACAAGGGGGCACAATCTGAGGTTAGTTGGGGGAAAGATCAGAAGCAATGTGACAAAATATTATTTTACTGAAAGAGTAGTAGATACTTGGAACAAACGTCCAACAGACGTGGTTGGTAAATCCATAGTAACTGAATTTAAACATATATCCATCCTAAGATAAAATACAGGAAATAGTATAAAGCAGTGTTTCCCACCCTTGGCAACTTGGAGATATCTGGACTTCAACTCCCAGAATTCCCTAGCCAGCATTCGCTGGCTGGGGAATTCTGGGAGTCAAAGTCCAAATATCTTCAAGTTGCCAAGGTTGGGAAACACTGGTATAAAGGCAGACTAGATGGACCAGGAGGTCTTTTTCTGCCGTCAATCTTCTATGTTTCTATGAATGTGAGAGAAAAGCAAACAGCTTCATGTCAGAGCTGGTTTATGTCATCACATAGCACCTCAGAACACGTGCAATTGTATGCTCTACTCCCAGTTCCCAAACAACAGAGATTGTGCCTTGGATTGCCCAGGCTGGCTAGCGAGTGAATGAACGATCCTAGAATCAAAGGACTTGAACAATCACTATAGAGGAAAGCAGCAAACATTTAATTTTTAAACAAGGGGTGCAGCATGCATTTCGCTTACAATATAGTGCCTTCATTACTGTAACCAGCTTCCCAATTATGTGAAAAGTGTGTACACGTATACACACTTTTACATACAACATACAATCACAATTGAGCCCAAAATTTCTGTGGATAAGCGAGGCAATTGTTAATTCCGTTCTACCCCATTTTAAAGCTTTTTTGGGGGGGGGGCACAGCTGCTAAGTGAATTACTGCAGTTGTTAAGTGAGACTGCCCCTCCCCCACTTTTGCCAAAGCTGGCTAGAAAAGTCACAAATGGGGATAACATGAGCTTGGGACTGTGCAAATGTCATATAATACATGCCAGCTGGCAAGCATCTGAATTTTGATCATGTGATCTCAGGATTGCAGCAACATTTGTAAGTGTGAAAAATGGTAATTAAATTGTGGTTTTTTAAATGCCTCTTTAAACATTTGCTAAACCAATGGTTGTATGTCAAGGGCTACTTGCAGAGGTGGCCAGCTAAGGTGGCATGGTGATGTGTGCTCGCCCCCGTGGCTCTGAGTGCTGGCGGAGTCCAGCGCAATTCTGCTACTGCACCTGGGCAGGTAGGGAAATCGTGCGCAGACACGCAGGGGCGCCACAGGCTCCCGCCATAGTCACAATGAAGCCAAGTGCTACATACGCTTCATCATATTCATCATATTTCTCATCTTAGCTTTCGGGAGACTTACATGGCATAGGACCAGACTATCTCCAAGACCGTCTTCTGCCGCACGAATCCCAGCAACTGGTGAGGTCCCACAGAGTTGGTCTCCTTAGGGTCCCGTCGACCAAGCAATGTCGGCTATTGGGACCTAGTGGAAGAGCCTTCTCTGTGGGGGCCCCGGCCCTCTGGAACCAGCTCTCCCCAGAGATTCATACTGCCCCCACCCTCCTCGCCTTCTGGAAGAGTTTAAAAACTCATCTTTGCTGCCAGGCATGGGGCTCCTTAGACCTTCCCCCCTGACCAATGAATGCATTAGTTTGATTGTTGAATAAATGGTATTGATAGATTTTTAAAATTAGAATTTTAAAGATTGGTTTTTTTAATGTATTATTAATTAGATTGTCATTACTGTTTCTTGTTTTTCCGTACATGCTGTGAGCCACCCCGAGTCCTTGGAGAGGGGCGGCATACAAATCCAATTAAATCTTAAATCTTAAATTATCTCCATCTCTCTCCTCCTTTCTTTGGATTAAGCCATCATCATCTGGCATCCCTTGCCCAAAAGGAAGGAACTGCTCTTGTTTTCTGACTGAGCAGAGGCCACTTTGGGCAAGTGGAAGCAGCACTGGACTTATGGCGTTAGGAGGCTGAAATGTGGCACTGCGCAAAGTTACCAAGCATCAGCTCAGGAGAGAGCAAGTCTAGCTGACTGTGGAATTCTGGGAGTTGAAGTCCACAAGGCTTAAAGTTGCCAAGGTAGGACGCCCCTGATATACAAGACTGTATGTAAAGCCCAGGGCGAACAAATTTTGTCTGGTTCACCTTGGGGAAAAGAAAATCACCCACTTGATTTTAGCCCCCTTTTAAAAATGGTACATAGGTTTCAGCCTCCCCAGAAAATAGGCGTTGATTGCTTACCTGAACGCCTCTTCTCGTACGGTGAGCGGGTACAGCAGTCACATGGGTTGCTCATGTCCAATCCGGTGGAACTGAGCCTAGTATTAAAAAAGCTTGCCGGATCCGCCCCTTCCCCAGAATTCGCGAATCCATAGACTAGGCTCAGCTGTGAAGCTCTGTAGTGTTCAACTCTCATTGTTAGAGAAAGAAGGTATAGAAAGGTAAAGAAGACACATACAAGGGCGGGAAGTGACTGCTGTACCCGCTCACCGTACGAGAAGAGGCGTTCAGGTAAGCAATCAACGCCTATTCTCCGTACTGAAGGAGCGGGTCCAGCAGTCACATGGGACATACCCAATAGATGGTCCCTAGGGTGGGATTAGATTGCTATCGTGTGAGATAACGGATTGGAGTACCCTTCTGCCGAAGGCAGCGTCCGCTGAAGCGTAAGAATCAATCTTGTAGTGCCTGATGAAGGAATTTGGCGAGGCCCAAGTGGCTGCTTTGCAGACCTCCTCCAACGGGGCTTGAGTCGCCCAAGCGGCCGAGGTGGCTGCGCTCCTGGTGGAATGCGCTGTGATGTTCCTTGGAACTGAGAGGGAGGCCGACTCATAGGCCTTAGATATAGTCCCTCTGATCCAACGGCCTATTACTGTTGAAGACACTTTGGCCCCCATGACTCTGGGGTGATAGGCTATAAAAAGTGCTTCTGACCTCCGAAAGGGTCCTGTACGTTGGATATAGATTCTCAGCGCTCTGATGAGATCCAGGGTGTGCCATCTAATTGCCAAGGGATGGTCTCGTTGGAGGCAGAAGGAAGGTAGGACAATATCCTGAGATCTGTGGAACATGGAACTGACCTTGGGTAAGAAGGTGGGGTCCAGTCGCAAGACTACCTTGTCCTGATGGAATTGACAAAGGTCCTGCCTGATTGAGAGGGCAGCCAGCTCCGAAATGCGTCGGGCAGAGGTAATAGCCACCAGGAATGCTACCTTAAAGGATAGGTACCTGAGGGACGCCGATTTTAGGGGTTCGTATGGTGCCTGCGTGAGGGAATGGAGAACCCGTGGCAAATCCCAGGATGGATACCTGTGGACCTTGGAAGGTCTGAGGTTGGCTATGCCCTTGAGGAATTCCTGGACTTCAGGTAAGGATCGGAGAGGCTGTCTGCGGGGACCCCCTAGGACAGATGAGATGGCTGCCAGATGACGCCGGAGGGTGCTGGTGGAAAGTCCCTTATGGAAGCCTTGCATAAGGAAGGAAATAATTCTGTGTATGGGGATGCACAGAGGGGAGAGACCTTCCTGTAGACACCACTGGTGAAACTTGGACCACGTGTGGTCGTAGATTCGATTGGTCGAACCCCTTCTGGCCTTTAAGATGACCTCCACTGAATCGGGGTCATGGCCACGCAGTTCTAAGTCTCTCCTGATAACAGCCAGGCGGTGAGGTGGAACCACTCCGGGTCTGGATGGAATGAGGCCCCCTGCCGCAGCATATCCCCCGAAACGGGGAGTCGCCAAGGGTCCTGGACGGACAGCTGTTGGAGATCCGCGAACCAGGGGCGGCGGGGCCAATGAGGGGCGATTAAGATTACTCGGGCCCTCTCGGTGAGGACCTTGTGAATCACGTCCGGGAGAATTGGAATTGGAGGAAAAGCGTAGAGTAGGCCTGGGGGCCATGGACTCCGGAGGGCATTGATTGCTTCCGCTCCCGGGGATGGAAATCTGGAAAAGAAGCGAGGGAGTTGGGCGTTTGCATTGGTCGCGAAGAGATCCAGGACTGGTAGGCCGAATCTGAGGCTGATTTGATGGAACAGATCCTGATGGAGGTTCCACTCTCCTGGGTCTATCGTTGCTCGAGATAGCCAGTCCGCCTGGACGTTGAGGCTCCCCGAGATGTGGTCGGCTAGGAGCGACCGAAGATGTTTTTCCGCCCAAAGGCCTAACTTGAGGGCCTCCCTCATGAGAGCCTTGGATCTCGTGCCCCCCTGTCTGCAAATATGGCTTTTTGTGGCAATGTTGTCGGTGAGAATGAGAACGTGCCGGTTGGGAATGCGAGGAGAGAAATGCTTCAGAGCCAGGGAAACGGCTCTTAACTCTAGCCAATTGATTGGCCTGGAAGCTTCCTCCGGGGACCACGTGCCCTGGGCTATCATCCCCTGGGCGTGGGCGCCCCATCCCGATAGACTGGCATCTGTGGTGATGACAAATTGATCCGGGCACCTGAACGGGGATCCTTTGTCCATGGCCGGAGACTTCCACCACTTGAAGGATCTGCGAACACTTGGCGGGATGACAATGCGCCGATTTGAGTTGCTGTGCCCCGATCTCTGAAAGGGTAATAGGAGCCACTGGAGTTCCCTAGCATGAAGGCGAGCCCAGGGAATAATGCCTATGCATGACACCATCTTCCCCAAAAGGGAAGACAGAGTTACTATGGATACTGAAGAATTAGATAAAATGTTAGAAATTAACTCCCCTATACTGAGTTTTCTCTCGGGAGAGAGAAAAACCTGGGAGGATTCTGAATCGATAATAGAACCCAGGTGAGAAATGGATGTGGAAGGTTGGAGGTGGCTTTTTTCAAAGTTGATGGAAAAACCATGGTCCTGAAGGACTGACATGGTGATAGAAAGGTCTGTTTTTACTTTCTCTAGGGAGTTCCCATGAATCAAAATATCATCAAGATAACATAAAATGTGGATGGGAGACGCCCGGATATAGGCCGCCAGGGACCCCAAGAGCTTTGTAAAGACCCGAGGGGCCGAGGAAAGGCCAAATGGCATCGCCCTATACTGGAAATGCCTGCCTTGAAAGGAAAAACGTAAAAATTTTCTGTGGCATTTGGCTATAGGAATGTGAAGGTAGGCCTCAGTGAGGTCTAAGGAGACCATGAAATCTCCCGTGTGAATGGCGGCCAGAATAGAAGATAAGGAGTGCATCTTAAACTTCCTATATTTGATGAATAGGTTTAGTTTCTTTAAATCCAAAATAGCTCTCCAACCTCCAGATGACTTTGGAACCATAAATAGGATGGAGTAAAAACCTTGGCCCTTCTGACCGGAAGGAACCGGTTGAATGGCTCTGATGGACAATAGATGAGAAATGGCCTCCTCCATACGATTACAATCTGAGGAGGACCTGGGAGAAGGGCAGGAAATAAAACGTTTAGGGGGAGGAGAAATAAATTCTAAAAGAAGGCCTGTTTGAACAGTGTCAATGACCCAGGGGTCCTTGGAGGTGAGACGCCAATTAGAGGCGAAATGGGCTAGGCGACCCCCTATGGGAATAGAGGAGAGATTACCATCTAGGTTTTTTTGAAGCCCTGTTAGAGGAAGCTCCCCTTTGGAAGCGAAAACCTCTACCCCTGGAGTTCCTACCTTGGGAACGAAAGCGGGGGGAATACTGACCTGGAGATCTCTGATAGGAAGCCGTTTGATCTTGTTGGCGCCCTGGGCGACGAAAGGACTGCGTTTTGGTAACCTTTTTTGTGGTTGGACCCAAAACCTTCTTCTTGTCCGTGGTTTCCGTGAGGAGTGGATCCAGAAGATCACCGAAGAGAAGGTCGCGCTTTAAGGGTCCCTGGGATAACTGCCACTTCTGGCGTACTCCCGCTTGCCAAGGGCGAATCCATAGGAGTCTTCTTGCCGTTGTAGAAGCTGCAATAGACTTAGCAGAAAATCTAGTAGATTGCAAGGTGGCATCAGCCACGTACTGGGCAGCTGCAAAGACCTTGTTGAAGTCTTGTTGACCTCTCAAGTCATCGGGAGGAATATGCTGTTGAAGTTGGCGAAGCCACAGCAGCATGGCTCTGGAGAAAAAGGAAGCCGCTGCAGAACTTTTAATGGCCCAGGAATCTGCAGTGAATCCTCTTTTGAGCATTTGTTCAATGCGCTTGTCCTCTGGGCGGAGGACTTCCTCCGCCTCGCCTGGCACAGCCGCTGCCGAGTGAAGGATTTTGACAGGTTCATCTGGTTTGGGAAAGGATAGAAGCTCTTCATAAGAAGAGGAAAGTTTGTACAACTTTCTGTCCTTGGTGGAGGGATTGAGGCCAGAGGCTGGGAAATCCCACTGTTTGAGTAAAGCATCTTTAAACAATTTAGGCATAGGAATTACCTCGTTATCCTCCTGTTCCTCTGTGAAGTAAGGTAAATTCTCCTCCGGGGGATCAGTGGAAGTGGAGGCTTGTTTCTCCTGGGCCGCTAATCCCGTAGAAATCCTAGCTTTGAGGAGGAGAGATTTGAATAATTGAGAAGGAAAAATGGTAATTGGAGAAGGAACCTTTATTTGGGATTCCTCATCATCTGATAGGCCTTGAAAAGGATCCTCATCATCCTCCATATCCTCATATTCGTCCTGAGAGGAATCTGAATCATCCTGAATAGGAGCTCTAACCGCTGGGGAAGAACCCAAGGGGCGGGAGGGACGAGAAGGAGGAGGAGGTAAGGGAAGCTCATTGATGGTGGAGAGTTTGGCATCAATGGCCTTAGACAACACAGCAAAAATAGATTGGAACTCAGGAGGTAAACTGGAAATATCAGCAGGGATGGCAGAAGAATCCCTAAAGGCCTGGGAGGATCCTGGCTGGGGGGAATCTTCAATAATATCTGGTTCCTCTGGACCTATGCCCCATAGGTTAGGTTGGGGTCTGTCTAGGTTAGGCTCATCCAGAGATAACACAGGGACCCCAGAAGGAGGTAGACTAGCAGCCTCTGGGGGGTCTTGACTACTGATTACTTGGGCCTGCACTTTCAAACGTTTAGCTGATTTGTCATGGATTCTTTGTAGGGCTAGGTCCCTTCTCTTCTCGGCCCTGGTGACCTTGGTCGAGGGGCGGGCCCCTGGAGAAGAGGAGGAAGAGGCCTGGGGGATACTAGTAATCTCATCGCCTGTAGGCCTGGCCTCTCTGGGACCTTTAGTTGTGCCTCTCTTGGGAAAGGTAGCCATAGTCTGACAATTAACAGAAGACAAGGCTGAGCCAATAAGTGAATAAATAAGGAGAAGAATTTCAAGGACTTCCCAAGAGGAATGGATCCTGCTTCGAGGCCTCGAAGCTGCTGAGACTTGAGGACAATCTGGGCAAACCCAGAGTTCGTGCCCCCAGATCCAGCGGGGCCAGCCTCCCTAAACTTATTAATTAAGTAAACCAAGGCACTCTGGTTGGAGGCTTAGCCGGTGGAGAATTTAGCCTGGGACCCCCAAGGCCCGCTCCGGGATCCACGCGGTGGACTGAGGCCTACGCGGCTGGCAGGAGGCCAACACGAGAGGCCTAGATTTAAAAAGGGAGCGAAGGCCTTCGCGCCGAAAAATCGCTCCGTAAAATTTCTTAAAGGGGAAGCGATCGACTAAGTCCAGGAGACTATAGAGGCGTCTCACTCCGCAGGAGGTATTTTTAAGCCCTTTAATATTTATATATACAATAAAGAATCAATAAATCAATAGATTAATACTTGCACCAGAACCTCCAGGCCAAAGGATTAAAAGAATCCACAAGCGGCCGCGGGGATCGTACACGGCAAAACCGCCGGGGGAAAACGAAACCGCAACTTCTCCAAAGGAAAAAAGCTGAGCCGCAAACGGCTGGCGCTATTAGTGCAAGTAAATAATAATGATAAAACAATTCTTACTACTTTTGAAGGAAAAGATCGAAGGGAAGGTGTTAGAATGTTGAACGAGCTATCACAATACAACCGCAGGATATGCGAACTGAGCGAATTCTGGGGAAGGGGCGGATCCGGCAAGCTTTTTTAATACTAGGCTCAGTTCCACCGGATTGGACATGAGCAACCCATGTGACTGCTGGACCCGCTCCTTCAGTACGGAGAAGAATTTGGTAACTGGTGTTATTCAATCCAGGGAAAGAAAAGCATCTTAATTCATGTAAACCTCCGGCCGAGTGGCTCTTCTGCTATTTGCTTGCTCTGTTACTAAACCTAAGAAAGTAAGGGATCGCTACTCTTAGTTCCCTAAAGAAAGCCTGCTCGATGAAGTATCGCTTGGTTGTGTAATTCTTAATGACAGACAAACCTCTCAGTGATACCAAGAAAGAGTCCACCTGCCCCATCTGCCCACATCAGCATGAAACTGCTGTGGGAGGCAGAGCTGTAAACACCAATTTCAGAGGTCAGCATAAGCGTAATGCATTACCCCAATGCAGTGTTTCCCAACCTTGGCCATTTGAAGATATCTGGACTTCAACTCCCAGGATTCCCCAGCCAGCGAATGCTGGCTGGGGAATCCTGGGAGTTGAAGTCCAGATATCTTCAAGTTGCCAAGGTTGGGAAACACTGCCCCAATGGGTCCCTGAATGGGTAAGTAAACCCAACAGCCTTCAGCTGATTATCCAAGCAACCTTCTCTGCCTTTAGACCAAAGTCTATCACAAGCTCTAGTAAGGGGTCATTGGTGGTGTCAGAGCTTGACCCTCGTTTCAACCCTCAGCTACAGATATTCTCCTTTATTAATCTCCATTAAATGTAATAGAAGTTGATAAGTAAAGGTGTTAACCTAATCTTTCTTTTCCTGACTGATTTAATTCCTATCTCCCCATCTGAATCTTTGTACACTACCTTTTTATTAAAAAAAATTAAAAATTGTAACTGATTGGCCTAATAAAATTTCATAAAGAAAAAATACCATATCCTCCCATTAGTATACACAATTTTTTTTCATTCCTAGATCCTTCGCCATATTCCTTCCCCATTTGTATGCCGCCCCAAGTCTGCGGAGAGGGGTGGCATACAAATCTAATAAATTATTATTATTATTATTATTATTATTAAATTATTATTATTATACTTTTTTTTCAATTTTGCTTTGTTGTCTGTTCAGCTCCAACAGGACAACATATTAAAACGATACGTTTAGTGTCATAGTTAAGGCACTAGAGTAGAAACTGGGAGACCTTGAACACAAGCCAAACCTTGGGCCAGTCACTCTCTCAGCCCCAGGAAGGAGTCAATGGCAAGCTGCTAAAAAAACTTTGTCAAGAAAACTGCAGGGACTTATTCAGGCAATCTCTGAGAATCAGAAACAGTTGAACAGAAAAAAATACAAGTAGTCCTCGATTTACAACCAGAATTGAGCCTAAATTTCTGTTGTTAAGTGAGTTTTGCCGCATTTTATGATCTTTCTTGCCACAGTTGTTAAATAAATTACTAGGGTTGTTAAGTTAGTCACCTGTTGTTAAGTGAATCTGGATGCCCTGTTGACTTTGCTTGTCAGAAGTGTTCTGGCTTCTGGTAGAAATTTAGCAATTACAAATAACTCTTATTAAATGCATCATTTCATGAATAAAGAAACTCCATTTATTGCTCTGATCTCCTTTTAATCAAACACATTCCATACAGCACTCGTCTGTTATCTCTCTCTTAGCTGCATTTCTCAAATTCCTCCTTCTGCTTCACTTAAACAAGATTTATTTTCCTAACAGCATAACTTTAAAGAAACATTAGCACTGACTGATAACAATATAAAATACTTTGGCTTACTTACCATTGCAAAAACACATCCATTTTTCCTTTCGGCAAGGTTGAAACTCCACCCTTCTTCTCCACTGACCCCCTGATGTGCCAAATACCTCACTACAATATTTAAGCCATTCCTCTCCTTAATATCTTCTTCCAGATCTCTGCTCTCTACGTTTTTGGGCCCTTCTGAATTTAGGGTTAACCCAGCGAGTGTCTGATTCTCCCTCACTAGATCCTGAACTCATAGCCCCATCCTGTGGCTGGCCTCCCACCTGTTCTACTACCTGTAATCCCGGGCCCCCACTAATTCATAAACACTATCTGAATCCGAGTCCTCAATATCTTCATCATCCTCCAACTGATCAGGAGTATGTACAACAAGAAGGAGATCACATGACCTTGGGACAAAGCAATGGTCATAAGGATGAATCAGTTGTCAAGCATCGGAAGGTTGGTCACATGACCATGGGGATGATACAAAGGTGGTAAGAAGACTGGAGAAGAGGAATGCCACCCAATATTCAAGAATGAGGACCAGGAAATTACAGCCCTTCAGGTTGATGTTTTTACTAGGCAAGTTCCTTCTTTAGATTATCAATTGGTTATAGCTTGTGAACATTCTCCAATTTTATTAATCATTTCTCCAAAGTGCTAGAAGGAGAGGTCCTGAGCAAAAGGAATGTTTGCTTCACTGATACTAATCCTATAATAAGGAATTTTTGGAGAGTGGTTTTTAAGAAATTAAATATAATTATTCACTAGAAAAACAGTAATACTCCTTAGGACTATTAAACAGCTTGCCTCCTGAAACATAACATAGTGCATGGGAGTGGGTGACTAGAATAGATATAAGTATCAATAATAAATGTTAGCAAAATTAGAATATATAGACAAATATATTGCATTGGTTGCCGATCAATTTCCGGTCACAATTCAAAGTGTTGGTTATGACCTTTAAAGCCCTTCATGGCATCGGACCAGAATATCTCCGAGACCGCCTCCTGCCGCACGAATCCCAGCGACCGATTAGGTCCCACAGAGTGGGCCTTCTCCGGGTCCCGTCAACTAAACAATGTCGGTTGGCGGGCCCCAGGGGAAGAGCCTTCTCTGTGGCGGCCCCGGCCCTCTGGAACCAACTCCCCCCGGAGATTAGAACTGCCCCTACTCTTCCTGCCTTCCGTAAACTCCTTAAAACCCACCTTTGCCGTCAGGCATGGGGGAACTGAAACATCTCCCCCTGGGCACGTTTAATTTATGCATGGTATGTCTGTGTGTGTGACTGTTAGCATATGGGTTTTTTTAAATATTTAAATATTTTAAATTTGTCTGATTGCTTATGATTTGTTTTTACATGTTGTGAGCCGCCCCGAGTCTTCGGAGAGGGGCGGCATACAAATCTAAGTAATAAATAAATAAAATAAATAAATAAATAAATATAAATTTTCATAAATTTTTCAGCTCAAATAACAGTAAAAACCTCCCTCTCAAACGTTCCATAATTATGGAAACAATTTCACTTTTATTGTAAAATTGCATAACTGAGTGTATACTGAATCAGTGTTTACCTTTCATTGTTTTCAATAATTAAATAGATTTTTTTTTTAAAAAATCATTTTGTTCCTTGGCAGCAATAGGATTTGTGGTAAAATCATGACTTAAACAAAATGGATGTTTTTCTGGGCTTGGCACTTGCATCACTCTTTGAATAGTAGGAGAAATAGAGTTGTTAAAATTAGCAAGGATCAACCAGGTGGCCTCTGGATACGGCAAGGGCAAACCTGCATTCAGGACTAAACAACCTAAGTAGTTCTGCAAACACATCCAGCCCCAGGACTTAATTAACACATAGTGTACTTTTGCTGCTCGGTATCTTTAAATAATAATGGCCTTGATATTCTCAAATGTTTTATTAAATCCAATGATACAGTAGGTCTACACAATCTAGGATGGTGCGATGGCTCAGGGGTTAAGATGCTGGGCTGGTCAGCTGCAAAGCTGGCAGAGCAGGTTTGAGACCCAAATGTCCCTCGACCGAGTGAGCTCCTGTCCTCACCTGCCAAGCTAGCAGTTCGAAAGCGCGCAAATGCAACTAGATAAATAGGTACCACTATAGTGGGAAGATAACAGCGCTCCGTAACGTTATGCTGGCCACATGACTGCGGAAATATCTTCTGACAGCGCTGGAACAACGGCCTTGAAACAGAGATCAGCCCCACGCCTTAGTCAGCAACTTTCAGCAAAACCTTTTTTTACTTACAGAATATATAGAATAGAATAGAATAGAATTTTCATTGGCCAAGTGTGATTGGACACACAAGGAATTTGTCTTGGTGCATATGTTCTCAGTGTACATAAAATAAAATATACATTTGTCAAGAATCATGTGGTACGACACTTAATATCAGTACAAAATACACAGAAAGGCAATGTTTAGAATTTATGGGCATGTTTTCATTATCATCATGCATGATAAACTAGCCCTAGTGCAGTGATGGCTAACATTTTTCTCATTACAGTGGACCCTTGACTTTCGCGGGTCCGACATTCGCAAAAAACGTCTATACCACGGTTTTTCAAAAAAATTAATAAAAAAAATACTTCATGGGTTTTTCCCCTATACCACCGTTTTTCCTTCCTGTGATGTCATACATCATCGCCAAATTATTGTTAATAAATAATTATGTTAATAAATATCAGGATCATTAAGTATCTTCTTCAATGGTGAGTACCAGCAATAATGGTGAGTAATAATCTAAAGGTTGTTAAAGGAATGGGAAATTGTAATTTAGGGGTTTAAAGTGTTAGGGCAGTGTTTCCCAACCCTGGCAACTTGAAGATATTTGGACTTCAACTCCCAGAATTCCCCAGCCAGCATTCGCTGGGGAATTCTGGGAGTTGAAGTCCAAATATCTTCAAGTTGCCAAGGTTGGGAAACACTGTGTTAGGGGATGTCCTGCGATACTGTTCCTAGCCAAAAATAGTGTAATTACTTCCGCATCTCTACTTCGCGGAAATTTGACTTTCGCGGGGGGTCTTGGAACGCATCCCCCACAAAAGTGAAGGGAACACTGTACTTGCTGAAAGCATGTGAGTGCATGACAGTGTGTCTGTGCCGGCACCCATAATGCAATGCACGTGGAACACCCCCCCCACTCCCTCCCACATGCGAGTGTCACTCCGTGCTCCCCCCTGCCTCATTTTGGGTCTAGCAGGCCTCCCCGCAGCTTCTTGGGACCAAAAATGGCCCATGGGTGTATGTGGTGGCACAATCCCCACTTTCCCCATGCACGCATGTGTTTCTCCTGCCCTCTGCGCTTGCACAACAGAGTCCCAAAAAACAGCTGTCTGGCAGGAGGTGCGTGTGCATATGCGGTGGTGCTGACCTGGGTGACGGCTCGCGTGCCACACATGCCCTAGGTTTGCCATCATGGCCTTAGTCCATTATTTAAAATGCAGAAGCAAATTTGATCATCATGGTTTACTTAAGAATTGGATCATTCTTTGTCAAGTGGACAAGGTGTCCCCACTCGACCACCTTCAATTTCAAGGAAATTTTGCGCATATATTCCTTATGGTATACAACTGAGGTGTGAAAAATTTTAGGTCCATAGTCCAAACATTCAAGGTGCAAACAAGTGCAAAGTTTCATTGAAATTGAAAGTGGTCGAGTGGGGAAGATTCTGAAAATTGGTCCACTTGACAAAGAATGACCCAATTGTTTATTCAAAGGACCAGAATTTAACTAAGATCACACAAACTGTTAAAATTCCACTAGGACTCCGGGAAACTCATGAATTTTCTAGCCGCTACATTGATAGCTGCTTCAAAGAGAGAGAGACGGGGTGGTGCAGCAGATAGAGTGCAGTACTGCAGGCCACTGAAGCTGACTGTAGATCTGAAGGTCAGCGGTTCAAATCTCATCACCGGCTCAAGGTTGACTCAGCCTTCCATCCTTTCGAGGTGGGTAAAGTGAGGACCCAGATTGTGGGGACAATATGCTGGCTTTGTTAAAAAGTGCTATTGCTAACATGTTGTAAGCCGCCCTGAGTCTAAGGAGAAGGGCGGCATAAAAATTGAATAAATAAATAATAAATAATAAATAAATATATCAGACCTACCAAAATAGCCAACTTTAAAAAAAAACCATATACTGTATTGAGAAGATAAACAATGGAATTAATCATCAGGCAAACTATTTCCATTTTTTCTCTGAATACACAACAATAATTTATTAGCAAGCTGATAAAGAAATTATTGCTAATTAGCTGTGCAATCTTTCCTATTATGGACAAAAATGATAAATTATCTTCAGAAAAGGGAAGTACCATGGAGAAGCTGGCTGAGCAAGATTGACACAGTAATCCTCTTTTGCTCTACTCCAAGATAACTTCGACTGCAGGGGTCTGCAAACTACAATTTTAAGACTTGGGGACTTCAAGGACTTTCGGTTTGGACCGGGACTGCTGCGGAGGCTCCGGGACAGGGCTCTGTCCCCGAGGCCCCTTCGCCCCTCCAAAGGTCGCCCCCAGTGATCGGATCGGCCCCGGATGGACCGGTCCTAGAATAGGGGGTTTTCCTGCACCCGAGGAGCCGTCGCCGAGGTTCCGGAGGGAAAGGACCACCCCGCGGCTTTGGGGAGCGGAGAACCGAGCCTCTTCCTTAGAGGTATCGGCCATTGCAGCCCGACCTCACCAGTGGGAAGCGAAGAAGACGAGAAGAAGAAGAACTAAATCTGAAATAATCTCAGCACTGCAGAAAAAGATGACAATAGAAAAGAAGAATCCAAGGTACAAATTTTTCTACATATTTTTTTTTGGAAGAAAGAGCAAGACACACTATTAAAATAAAAGACATGGGGACTTCAGTTCCCAGAATTCTCAAGGATTACAGTGGCCAGGTTTGGAGGCTCCTGCTCTACTTCAACCAACAGGGCTTATTCCTGTTGCAGAGAAGCAGAGCGGTACAACTTTTCTTTGGCAGAAAACCTTGAGAAGCCAGAGCTCCCATGTTATGGCTGGTCATTTGCCTCCACTGTGTTCCCCACAGGTAAGACTTACAACAAATTCTGCCTTAAGAGAGGCTTCTTTTCAGTGGTCACTCAGTCCAGGACATCCTTCATCCCACTCATCCTCTTCCCTGCCCAGCCAGTTCTCCACACCCCACACCCTTCCCATGGTCAGCTGCTTTCCTTGGAAACAGAGCAAGCTTATCGGAGTCTCATCGCCAGAGCATTTTTCCACACAAAGGTTTCTTCTGACTAAGCTGGGAATTGCTGAACTGACTTTGCTGGGGTATACCCTGCTCAAAAGAAATAAAGGGGACACTTAAACAACACAATATGTTGTGATTCAGCCTGAGGCTCCTCAGGGACCGGCTGGATCTCTGCCGGATCCATGCCCAGAGGAGGAGGACAGTGAACAGGAGGGGGAGGACCAGGCAGACGGGGGAGAGGAACGTCAGGAAGAGGAGGAGGGAGAGCAGCCTGAGACCCCCGGGGGGGGGGGCCTCTCCCCAGCTAGTAGCCTGGATTCATTGGATGAAGACACACAGGCTATAATAGACATGAGGCAGCGACGAGCAGCTCAAAGACGGGGCCAATTAGAAAGGTATTTCCATCCCTGAATTGGCAACAGCTGGTTTTGGGTGTGGTTCTCCTCAGCAGGGTTGAAAAGGCAGGCCCGCCCTTACAGTCTTGTGGAGAGTTATCAACTGGGAGTCCTGTGACCTTGCTTCGATTCTCGGCGTCTCTGATCTTGGCTTGTGGCCTAGAAGTCTGGATGACTTGGGGGAGGCGTGGGTTTTATTATCTCCAGCGTTGTTTTTGCCAGCAAGAATCCTGTTTTATTGCCTGGCCTTTGTGAAACCTCTGTGAAGCTTCATAGTGTTCCTGTCTGTAAGAACAGTTTTTGTTACCTGTGTTTGCTTTGAATTATATAAACTGCCTTTGCTTTTTACCAGTGTGTCTGGCTACTCTTTTTGGTTGGTGTTGGCATCTGGGGGGACCCAGACAGAACACAATATAACTCCAAGTAAATCAAACTTTTGTGAAATCAAACTGTCCACTCAGGAGGCAACACTGACTGACAATCAATTTCCTTTTGTTGTCAGCACATTCAACTTTGTACAGAACAAAGTATTCAGTGAGAATATTTCATTCGTTCAGTCAGATCTAGGATGTGTTCTTTGAGTGTTCCCTTTATTTTTTTTGAGCAGTATATTAAAATCAACAATTCATCACTTAACTTCACAAAGGTTACACATTAGTCCAAGTTAAATGAAAAAGATATACTAATATCTAGGTGAAATTAATAGAATAGGCTTTTATGTTTGAAGCTGAAGTGAATAACTTGGACTGTCATTTGCTGCAAAAAACGATCCAGTCCCCCTTCAAAATCCAAGGGTGCATCGTAACTCACAGAAGGAAAAGTAGATTCTCTTTTGATGTAGCTAAGTGGGAAGGATAAAAGCCCCAAAGCTGAAATCAACTCCAACACTCCGCAGTCTGCTTTGGCTGCCAATTGTTGTCCGGACGCAATTCAAAGTGTTGGTTATGACCTATAAAGCCCTACATGGCATGGGACCAGAATACCTCCAAGACCGCCTTCTGCCGCATGAATCCCAGCGACCGGTGAGGTCCCATAGAGTCGGCCTTCTCCAGGTCCCGTCAACTAGACAATGTCGCTTGGTGGAGCCTAGGGGAAGAGCCTTCTCTGTGGGGGGCCCAGCCCTCTGGAATCAGCTCCCCCGGGAGATTCACACTGCCCCCAGCCTCCTCACCTTCTGTAAGAGTCTGAACACTCATCTATGCCGTCAGGCCTGGGGACATTAGATCTTTGCTCCCTGGCCAATGAATGTGTTGAGAGAATGTGGAGTGAATAGAATGATTGGGGTTTTTTCATGGTTTTGAGGGGTTTTAAATTTTTAATTAGTTAACTGGATTCAATTAGTTAATTGGATACAATTGGATTCATTGTATACTGTGTATTTTATATGTTGTGAGCCGCCCAGAGTCCTCAGAGAGGGGCGACATAGAAATCCAATAAATAAATAAAATAAACTGTGATTGTTCCACTTTCAATTGCCAAAATGCCACCTAATAAAAGCTAGTTTTCTTCTTCCAGTTGAGATTCAGACTGCCCTCCTCTCTCTGTGCTACACACACACACACACACACACACACACACACACACACACACAGAGCTAAAAATAAGGAAAGAACACAAATGTCAGAGGTCTTCAAACTTGGCAACTTTAAGTCTTGTGGACTTCAATTCCCAGAATTCTCCACCCGGCACAGCTCGGAGTTGAAGTCCACAAGTCTTAAAGTTGCCAAGACCTCTGACATGTGCAGCCTGATTCTAGCATCAACCGACTGCCAAATCCTACCCCTTAAAGATTCTTCTAGAAGCAAATTCAAAACTAGACACGTTCAGCTTTGTTTCCATTTCCTTCTGCCCTGCGGAAGCTTTAAACAAGTCACAGTCCGTCAATTCAGAACGTGGATGGTGGCATCTCATCTCGAAAGAGGAAGATCATGAAAAATAGACAAGACAAGTGAAGTGCAACGAAATAATTCAAGTAGAAACAGAAGCTCAACACAGTTTTTTTAATTCATGAAGGGATGGGATAAAAGCATATCTCGAAAACAATATATTTGCCCAGAGTGAAAATGTGTCATTACGTTATCAGGTATGAATCTTGAAAAACAATGCCTGGCAAGCCGAATCAGGTCTTGGCCCAATGACAAACAGAACTGTCAGATCACACACAAAATGGGGAAGGAAAACTAGAGTCGAGTAGCTGACACCGGGCCAAATCTGATAACTTGGCATCTGAAGTGTTTTAAAGCTTTAAATAAAACAGTGACCAGCTCTTCATCTTGGTACACAAATACCTAACTTCCAGCCTAGCTTACTTGAATATTCGGACATGCAATCTTTAAATTCATAAGAAACAGCTACTGTAAGTGATGAAGGTAAAGATGTTTTTGTTTCCTGTTCTTTGCATTTACTCCTAATGGAGAAATAGCCCACAAAACTTTTTGTAATGGCTGCATTTATATCCAAACTTTCAAGGATTTAGGGGTAGTGATTTCTGACAGTCTCAAAATGGGTGAGCAGTGTGGTCGGGCAGTAGGAAAAGCAAGCAGGATGCTTGGCTGCATAGCTAGAGGTATAACAAGCAGGAAGAGGGAGACTGTGATCCCCTTATATAGAGCGCTGGTGAGACCACATTTGGAATACTGTGTTCAGTTCTGGAGACCTCACCTACAAAAAGATATTGACAAAAGTGAACGGGTCCAGACACAGGCTACAAGAATGGTGGAAGGTCTTAAGCATAAAACTGATCAGGAAAGACTTCATGAACTCAATCTGTATAGTCTGGAGGACAGAAGGAAAAGGGGGGACATGATCGAAACATTTAAATATGTTAAAGGGTTAAATAAGGTTCAGGAGGGAAGTGTTTTTAATAGGAAAGTGAACACAAGAACAAGGGCACACAATCTGAAGTTAGTTGGGGGAAAGATCAAAAGCAACGTGAGGAAATATTATTTCACTGAAAGAGTAGTAGATGCTTGGAACAAACTTCCAGCAGACGTGGTTGGTAAATCCACAGTAACTGAATTTAAACATGCCTGGGATAAACATAGATCCATCCTAAGATAAAACACAGGAAATAGTATAAGGGCAGACTAGAGGGACCATCTTTTTCTGCCGTCAGTCTTCTATGTTTCTATGTTTCTATGCAAGGTGTTCAAACCTGTGCACATGGCCCCTTTAAATCTCATTAACTGTATTAAACTAGAAAGCTTACATTAAGAGTGTGATTAGTACAATGTCACCCAATAAATGTTCTTGCAGGGGAAAATTCAGCCCAACAGCTGAATACCCAACAATGCTTTTACTGAAATGTGCAGAGCAAGAGGGGTAATTTTATCTGGGAAAACAGCATGGAAGAAAGAAAGATCTTGCTAATCTCAGGACTTCTATCCAGTGATTTCTGGTTCTGAGTTAGATGTGTCTATACTTTTTACAAAAAAGAAGAAAAAAAGAGAGAAAAATAGGTTGAATCTGGTGAGCTTTCTAATTCCAAATCCTAATGACATACTATTTGCATATGTAGAGAAATCTTGTTTCATTAAAACTTCACTCCTACTAAATTAATTTACTTAGGTCCTCAGGGTGGTACAATCATTTTTTTAAATCACAGATAAAAGCCAAGGGGTCAGTAAGTTTTGCCTTCACTCTCTAAACTTGTTTCAGTCAAAACCAAATGCATTACAGGGGTTTGCCAGGTTGCCGCACTGCACAAAAATCAACAGAAATTGTTCCAAGAGCTGAGACGTCTCTGCCTGTTCAGGATTAAGTCCAATGAAGTTAATCAAGCCTGTGTGCGGGAAAACCTGCAGCTTTTTAAGCCACAACAAATGAGCTGCTGTCCGTGGAAAAAACTGGCTCAGCATTTCTCACCCATGGCAATTTCCCAAGGCAGCGTGGGGAATACTGGGAGTTGAAGTACACACATCTTCAGGTTGCCAGGCTTGAGAAAGACTGATCCAGGCCATTAAAGCCTTGATAAACACAAGAGCTCCTGATTCCACTGCTACCAACTGTGAGGGATGCCAGCAGCCAACAACCGCTCCAAGTCTCCAGAGAGGGCTGACATACAAATCTAATAAATTATTATTATTATTATTATTATTATTATTATTATTATTATTATTATTATTATTATTTAGTCTCTCCTCTCATGGGTGCCCCTGTGGGTCCGTGTGCAATTTTGCTACCTGCCCAGGTGCAGTAGCAGAATTTATTTATTTATTTATTTATTCATTCATTCATTCATTCATCCATTCATTCATTGATTCATCCATTCATTCATTCATTCATTTATTCATTCATTCATTTGATTTTTATGCCGCCCTTCTCCTTAGACTCAGGGCGGTTTACAACATGTTAGCAATAGCACTTTTTTAACAGAGCTAGGCTATTGCCCCCACAATCTGGGTCCTCATTTTACCCACCTCGGAAGGATGGAAGGCTGAGTCAACCTTGAGCCGGTGATGAGAATTACGCTGGACTCCGCTAGCACTCAGAGCCACGGGGGCGAGCACACGTCACCGTGCCACCTTAGCAGGCCACCTCTACTGGGAAGAGATGGGCCTAGGAAGGGCTTTCTTTAGGGCAACTAGTGTTTTGAACCATATCTGCAAGCCTACTTGGGAGCCAGTGCAGCTTACAAAGGAGGATGAAATATGGGTGTACCAAGGCACACCCATAATTGCTTGTGTGGTCACATTCTGGGCCAAGTTCTTCAGAGACGGCCCACAGTAATCCATGTGGCTGTAACACACACGGTGGCTGAACTCACAGCCCTAGAATACTCTCCAACTCCTCGGGAGTATCAGAACAAATCTCAGGTAGCCCTCTGGGACTGTGCTTTGGTCAACTCCAGAAGACCTACTTCAAAGCCAGAGTCCATCCTGCCTGTGGGGGTGCAGTGGTTAGAATGCACTAATGCAGGCTAACTGGCAGCTCACTCCAGGAGTTCGATCCTGACCAGCTCAAGGCTGACACAGCCTTCCACCCTTCCAAGGTCAGTAAAATGAGAACCCAGATTGTTTGGGGCATGGGTAAGCAAAGTTGGCTCTTCTTTGACTTATAGACTTCAACTCCCAGAATTCTTGAGCCAATCAGGCTAGCTTAGGAATTCTGGGAGTTGAAGTCCACATGTCATAAAAGAGCCAACTTTGCCTACCCCTGGTTTGGGGCAATATGCTGACTCTGTAAACTGCCTAGAGAGGGCTGTAAAGCACTGTGAAACAGTATATAAATCTAAGTGCTATTGCTATCCTGGAACAAATCCAAGCAACTTTCTCCAATAGATACATAATGCATTCCTAATGGCCCTACAAATGAGTCTCTGGCTCCCCTTTCCAAGGAGAAACCTGGGTCAATTGAAAGAGGGCTGCTGGATACCTATCGGCAGATGCGATATAGATGGAATAGCAGCAACAGATATCACCACAAGGGAGGCCTCAAGAGCGGGTCGACCTTGGGCTTAGTTGCCTTCACTCCTTCCAAGCATCTCTTAGCCTATTTCATCTCTCAGTCCCTCCATCAACCAACAATCAAATAAACCTGACCTTGAAGGCAACCAAAAAGTGATCTGACCATAATAGGGAAAGGATAACAGTCTCCTCAGCTCTAGATTATGTCTTCCCTGTCCTGACAGGAGGACCAAGGCCAAACTTTCACCATCATTGTGTGTGGTGCCCTCAAAGTCCTTGGCCCGTTCCATGACCGTCATGGGTGGCCGTAATACTTATTTATTTATTTATTTATTGGATGTGTATGCCGCCCCTCTCCGGAGACTCGGGGCGGCTAACAGCAATAATAAGACAGCGTATAACAATAATCCAATACTAAAAATTATTAAAACCCATTATAATAAAAAACCAAACATACATACAGACATACCATGCATAAAATTGTAAAGGCTTAGGGGGAAAGGGTATCTCAATTCCCCCATGCCTGGCGGCACAGGTGGGTTTTAAGTAGCTTACGAAAGGCAAGGAGGGTGGGGGCAATTCTAATCTCTGGGGGGAGTTTGTTCCAGAGGACCTGCACCACTTCCAACTCTACCAGAGAAGGCAGACTGAAGTCACCCAGACCATAAGCCTAGGGAACTCTACCCTGGAGTTGAGGAGCGCAGGTAGGGCAGATGTTATGCAGGGAAAAAACAGTTATAGCAGCAACAATCCCAACAGGATTCTTCAGACCAATTTCACATCCAGCTATTAAAAGGGCAGCATCTCTGGGCACCCCTCCAACATCTTCATACGAACAAAAACTGTTAGCTCCAACTTCTGATGCTATGTTGGGGGGGGGAAAACTCTCAATGTGGTTAATAAATAAAACAAATTAGATAGCAATACTCATAAGTTCAAAAAATTCAATAGGGACAATTATAAATAAAACGTTCTGTGGAGTAAATTATTTTTATAGTTTTCTTATAAGGTATTAAAGTATTAACTAAACATTGGAGGGAAACTATTCCAAAGTGAAGTGGCTGCTACAGAGAAATGCCACCTCCACCCCCTGAGCAGCTCAAATAGGAGACCTTGTTCTTCCTGAAGTAAATGGAGCTAAAAACAGCACTTTATCGATCAAATAAATGCATGTATACAAACAATAAATCTTAAATAACAATAAAAACAATAAAATATAAATAAAATAATGGGAGACTGCACCAAACTCTCACATACAATGCAACTATCTTATGGGCTCTTCGTTCCCAAGGGATCCCTAAGGCTGTTGAAAAAAATACATTTTAAAGGATTTCCAGAAGGTCAAGAAAGTCAAAGCTAATTCACTTCAGAGGGAAATGATGTTCCTTAGGTAGGGTATGACAGAAAAGCCTTATCACCTGAGTCATCCCATCAAATGCATTTTTTTAAACAAGTGGAACCCATAATATGCCAGAACTGATATGTGTAACCATCAAGAGGTAGCCCTTCAAATAACCTGGCCTCAAGGCAGGTAGGGCTTTAAAGGTTAAAAAACAACACCTTGTAATGGAATGTGTGCCTGGTTTGGGGAAACAGGGAAAGATGCTGCCTAAGAGACAATAGAAGAGAGAGGCAGGAGCCCCCAGACGCTTACGGGTGGAAGAAAGAAACTAAGGAAGGATCCACCCTAAAGGATCGGCTTGTGAAAAACGGAGGTGAGAAGTTCAGGCTTGCAAGATTGTGCTAATGCTTCATTCCTTCATCTAGCCGTGTTTCTGCCTGGGAAGACTGACACCACGAATTGGACCCATCTGTAAGCAAACTGGCGACCGGTGCAGATTGCGGAGCAAAGGCGCAACCTGATCTTGTCCAAAACGGACACACAACTGCCCCCAGCTGCCTTATTTGCACATGTCGAAGATTCCATTCGGTCAGATTCACTACTAGGCTTCCTCCACTAGCACACCAGCCATTTTCCCTGTTGATCCGTTGAGGTAAATTGTTGGTAACTTTGATCTCAGGTACTTTTGGTCAGTTGCAGATTTATTTATTTATTTATTGGATTTGTATGCCGCCCCTCTCCGTAGACTCAGGGCAGCTAACAACAATGATAAAAACAGCATGTGACAATCCAATTCAATAGTAAAATAATTAAAAAAAACCTTATTATAAAAACCAAACATACATACAGACATACCATGCGTAAAGGCCTAGGGGGAAAGAATATCTCCGTTCCCCCATGCCTGACGGCAGAGGTGGGTTTTAAGAAGTTTACGAAAGGCAAGGATCATTTTAATAAAACTGCATTTATACAGAGTTTGATCAATGACAAGTGAAGGGATGTAGTTCACTGAAGAACTTCCAGGACCTTGTTCAGCAGCAATCACATGGTCTCTGGCTGCCTCTGAATTCCAAAGTTTGGCCAAGAACCTGATAGGACTTGTCTACCAGATTGGTGGGAAAATCTACACAGCCCCATCCAAGTTCATCCACTTCCACAAAGAGTCTGATGTGGATCGAGGTAATCAATCACCAGTCTGGAAGCAGAAAGCCTCCCTGGGACCAGGAAGTGACCTGTCTAAAGCAAAAGATGAATAGCAACACCCTTTGCCTTGAGATCACACGTCAGTTATTACAAGGTAAAACGAGTCAAGCCAGAGATTATATGGAGGAAAAGCAAATGAAGGCCAAGAATGCCAGGTCCTCCACAGCAGTGTTTCCCAACCTTGGCAACTTGAAGAGATCTGGACTTCAACTCCCAGAATTCCCCAGCCAGCATTTGCTGGCTGGGGAATTCTGGGAGTTGAAGTCCAGATCTCTTCAAGTTGCCAAGGTTGGGAAACACTGCTCCACAGATCTTGAAATCTGTATCGGAAGGATGGCAAATACCTATTCAATAATGAAAACTACATGGTCGTAGTGGGATCTTCTAGATAGCAAGCTGGGCAGTTCAAAGAATTCCCAACATGTTCTTATACAACAACACCTCTAAAGTAGAGTCCTGGGTGAAAGCCAACATTCCTGAGAATCATCCCACCCATCTCTTTCTCACACACAGGAACCTTAAGAGTTGTAGCTGCTAAAAGACCCAAAACACACAAGAAAGCATTTCAGAGAGCATCCTGTCTACACCACATAATCAATCTATGGTTCTACATATGAGGCCCACTTCTATGTCTATGACCAAATGGTGTGTATTAGGTATATTATCCGGTACTGACCAAAAGTACCCCAAGACTAAAGTGACCAGCAGACCAGCTTCCTAGATGCAAACATGGGGTTGAAGAACTGGAGGGGTCGGCAAGACATTCCTCCAGACAGTTCTCCCTTTTCCCACCATTTAACAGGTCCAGATTTTCTCTTTCATCTTCTGTGGTAACAACAAAGACATTACCAACTTCCAGGACCTCTTTGCAGGACCCAAGGAAGCTGTGAAACAGGTTCTGCAAAATTGTCCTGCAGTCTGCCCTCATTCATTTTGTTCCAAATTTTTATGAACCCTGCATTTTCCACACCCTGTTAGCAACAAAGTCATTACAGATGGTAGGGAGAGATACTGTCGGGTACATCATTGTCAACTTATTTCAAGCAGCTTAATTTGAGAAGAAACAATGGGATCTCTTGATAATCTTGTCAGCACAATAGCTAAGTAGAAATAAGCGTCATTTAAAAATAAACAATGTTTACAAATGGATAGATAAGAAAAAATAAGATATATCTCTAGTTGTTGTTTTTTTTTAATCTTTTTTTGTATTAGTTTTTACCTAGGTGATAATAATATTAATATTAGTTTAAAAGGACTTTTTGATGATTATGATATAGTAATGTATGTATAAGTATAAGCAACATACTAAGATTTTCGAAGTATAATAGTTGAATTTAGTTTTACTGTTTGGACTGAAGGTTTGATACTACTTTACTATAGTAATTAGGATTATATTAAAGGTATTTTTTCTTTGGTAATTATGTTATACTAACCCTACCTAACACCCATATTAAGATTTGTAAACTTTAACTCAAATTTATTAATTTTCTTTCTATATAATAGTTAACATATATTTAATTATGTATTCTTTTTCTATATTTGAATGTATACTTTCATAAGAAGCGGGGGAAACACACCCCCACTTTATGTTCATTGTTTGTATGTATTTGTTTGTTTTTTATGAAAAATAATAAAAAAAATTGAAAAAAAAATAAAAATAAATTATCCAGCTCATTCTAAGGTATTCCAGGCTCATCAAGTTTGGCACATTAAGAGTTGGTTTATTTGAAGATGCTTCTCCTAATGAGTGGGAGGGCAAGGGAGAATGGATAGTGCTTCTTCCTGTTGTAATCAAACAGACACTAATAAAAACCCCTCCTTAATTTCTTATTTAAAGCTGAAATAAATTTTTGTAAGTCTTCTTTAAGCTTGAATATGCTTACTTACAAATTCATAAGAATATTTGAAGATATTTAAGCGCATACTATTCTCCAGTCCCAGATATGTAAATACCAATGAATGCAAAGTGATACTTCTTACTTAACGTCTTCAATAAATTAAAGCCCAAACAGAAGTGTTTTATGACTGCAGGCAAAAGTTCCCAACCCTACCTTAATTACGGTACATAAGGCTGTAATAATCAAAGGTTACTTTGTTAAGTTATATACATTTCACTGTTTCCTACATTCATTTAAGGTTTCCACCACTTTTGCACAAATAGAATACTGTCTCTGTAGTATTTGTGTTTTCAAAATTTACTCAATTTAAATTTCATTTCATTTATTCAATATTTATTTATTTATTTATTTATTTATTTATTTGTTTGTTTGTTTATTTATTTATTTATTTATTCAATCTCCGGGTAGATTCTGAGTTAAGACAATAGACCTTGTAAAATACAAAAACAACTGGCAGGAGGCAGACAGTAACATTAGTCTTTCCACTAAATGGAAAGTGACCGAGAGAATGGAGCAAGATGTCCCTGCCTCAAAGCTCCTCCTCTCGTCAGCAAACATTTTATTGAGTTGTAAAATAAAATAAGACACAAAATACAAGAGTGAATAGGAAAGTAGCGGGGGAAAGTGAGGGGAAGAGAAGTGAGGAAGGGTTGGGAAAAAGAAAAAGAAGCATTGCAGTAGTAACATAGAAACATAGAAGTCTGACGGCAGAAAAAGACCTCATGGTCTATGTAGTCTGCCCTTATACCATTTCCTGTATTTTATCTTAGGATGGATCTATGTTTATCCCAGGCATGTTTAAATTCAGTTACTGTGGATTTAATAAAGCATTCAAACCACACCTTTTTGGTGTTTTTCATAATACTGTAATACAAACTATAAGCATATATCAATCTGATTGGTAAAACCCAAAATCAAAGTTTTATTCTTTCCACCCTCAAGCACAAAGTTCCAAAGCAGCCTCCATGGGTAAAAAAAGCACTAACATTCTTTTCTTTAGTCAAAATAGTCCATTTTGCCATTTCAGGCAACCCCATCAACTCCTGTAGCCACCTGTCCCCATTGTCGGAACGGAAGTGTCCTTCCATTTTTGTGCGTATAACAATTTTGCTGCTCTCCTCCACCCCTTTTCAACAGGGCTATCAATATCAGCTCTTTTATCTGCAGTAAGGTTATACAGCTACAGGTAATCTTTGACTTATGGCCACAATTGATCTCGTTACTAAGTGAGGGAGTTAAGTGAATTTTGCCCCAATTTAAAACCTTTTTTGCCACAGTTGTTAGAAGAATCACTACAATGGTTGTTATGTGAATCTGGTTTCCCCACTGGCTTTGTTTGCCAAGAGGGTTGCAAAAGGGGATCATGTAATTTTGGGACACAGCAATGGTCATAAGTATGAACCAGAGTTTGAATTTTGACCACAAGACCATGGAGATGCTATAGTGGTCATAAGTGTGAAAAACAGTCATGTCGCTTTTTTCAGTGCTCTTGTAATTCCAAATGGTCACTAAATAAACTGTTATATGTTGAGGACTATCTACACTATTTGGCAACTCTTTAAATTGCTATATTAATAGCCTTTTACAATTTTTTAAAAAAAAGTCTTTTCAATTAGACTGCGGTTGTTGAAATACTTTTAATTAACTAGAACACCAATTGTAAATATTTATTTAGGAACTCCTAGCACTGAAATTATTTCATACAGTAATATGATACAGTAATACAGTAACACTTTATAAGCTATTTAGGCCAAGGATCTGCTTATCTGTGGGGTCACTTCTCCCCAACACCATCTGCTTGCCTTTATGCTTTAATATATAGTGGACAAATGTTGGGCCCCTTCCTTGAGACCTTGAGGACAGTGTGCCTTTTCTGTAGAGGCACCTGTCCTTTGGAAGGATTCTCCCCATCTCCCTTTCCTGCTCTTGGTTTATCTTGGTTTTCCTCTTGGGAGCAGCCCAGAGTCCCATTATTTGAGTCAGGGAGCCATATAAATTCTTTACACGTTATCTTTGATTTGGCTGAGAAAGAAAAGGCTTATCTAAAAGCAATTAGAGCAGTGGAAAGTCGATTATTTTCAACAGGAGATTTGCATGCAATTGTCTCAGTAGTCTTACAGAAAGAGATGGACATTGTTTTGCTTATTTGCTAAGTTTAAAATGCTGCTCAGCTCTCTAAAATCTCCTCTTTCTGTAGGTTTCCAACCCAGCCTGGTTTCCCTTGCAAGCACTAAGCAGGCCTGATTCTTTCAAACTTAACCACTACAGGCTCACAATGTAGCCGAAGATGTCCCCATTTAAGAGAGGACAAATGCATTTAAAGTCTTAAAAGACCTTGGAGACAATTTAGCTGAGCAACTGCTTTCCCTTCTAACTTCTTTTCCCCAAGTGAACAAGGACCAAGAAAAGACCTTTTTCAGCCAGAATCATCACCTGCTTGACACACAAGCTGAAGGCAGATAAACTAAGGACACAATGGTAGACACCACCACCATCAGAGCATTCCCTTCCAACCTCTCTGCACAGCACACCAACCCCCAGTCAAGCTGTCCCATTCGAAGGCCAGCCAGGAATTCCCACTTCACTCCCCATGGCAGGGGAAGGCAAAGTTTGTTTGTTTGTTTATTATTTATTTATTTATTAGATTTCTATGCCGCCCTTCTCACAGCGACTCAGGGCAGCGTGCAATATTATAAATACAACAATATATAAAATAAATCTAATTTATTTTAAAAGACTGATAGAAATTGCTAAAAGTGTTAAAAACCCCATATACAGACATAAACATTCATCAAATTCAATCATTCATAATATCCGCCGGAGACAATCATGACCCCCGCCCGCTGGTAGAGGTGGGTCTTCAGAGCTTGACGAAAGACCAGGAGGGAGGGGGCAGTACGTATCTCCAGAGGGAGTTCGTTCCAAAGAGCTGGGGCCGCCACAGAGAAGGCTCTTCCCCTATGACCGGCCAGTCAACATTGTCTGGCCGACGGGACACGGAGAAAGCTGACTTTGTGGGCCCTGACCAGCCGCTGGGATACCTGAGGCAGAAGATGGTCCCGAAGATAATCTGGTCCTAAGCCATGCAGGGCTCTATAGGTCATAACCAACACTTTGAATTGGGCCCGGAGACCAGTTGGCAACTAGTGCAGCTCACGCAGTGTTGTTGAAAAGTTGGCTCTTCTATGAATGGTGGACTTTAACTCCCAGAATTCCTGATCCAATGGTGCTAGCTCAGAAATTCTGGGAGTTGAAGTCCATCTGTCATAAAAGAGCCACCTTTGCCTACCCCTGCCCCACGGTCAACGCCGCCCGAGGGGCGCCCACGAACCGGCCTCTCTGCAGGGACCGCCGGAACTCGGGTTTCCCATAGCACGAGGAAGCCCTCCGCCCGGGCCTGGTGTCGGAACCGGGGCCGTCCCCCCCACAACAGCCCAGCCAGGGAGAGAGGGGCGGGGCTCGGCCCAGGCGGCGCCCTCACCTGCCCACCGTCTGGTTGGCCAGCTGCTTCATGCGGTTGAATTGCTTCTTCATGGTGGCGGCGGCGCCCTCGCTTCCCCGCTCTTCCCGGCGCCTCTCCCCACCGCGCGCGCCCGACACCCGGCCCGCCTCGCCAGCGGCAGACCCGGCTTCCACCTCACGGCCTCACCGGAAGGCGCCGCGACTTCCGGCTGCCGGCGCGCGCGTCCCCCCCCCCCCCGCCTGTCTGCTCCGGAGTTACAGGGCGGCGCCCGGAAATACCGTCAAGGCCATAGAGAGCTAGAGGGATAGAAAGGCCGCGTCCGGTGGTGTGTTTTTTTTTTGGAGTCTAGAGCTACGAAATTGGAGAGGAGTGCGCGGGGCGGTAAAGTCCTCCCACGCCCCGAAGGCGCTTTTTCCTGGGGTGGGGGAGTTGTGTTGCTGCTCTGTGGATGGGAAGCCCGCTCAGGGGGTCGAGGTGGCGGACGAGCCTTGGCTGCCCAAGCGGCACCTGCTCCTCCGACCGTTTCTTAATAATAACAATCAGGGTTGGAAGGGACCCTGGAGGTCTTCTAGTCCATCCTCCTGCTTAGGCAGGAAACCCTACACTGCTTTAGACAGATGGTTATCCAACATCTGCTTAGAAGCTTCCAATGTTGGGGCATCCACAACTTCTGGAGGCAAGCTATTCCACGGATTAATTGTTCTAACTGTCAGGAAATTTTTCTAAGTTCTAAGTTGCTTCTCTCCTTGTTTAGGAGAGGACCTTGTTCATTGAGGACCTGTATACTGCATGAGTCAAAAAAAGGGCGGGAAAAATATTTACTGACCCCTCGCATCCTGGACATCCTGGAGTCTTCGGAGAGAGGCGGCATACAAATCTAATATATTATTATTATTATTATTATTATTATTATTATTATTATTATTATTATCTGTTTCAACTCCTACCCTCAAAACGTTGCTACAGAGCACTGCACACGAAGACAACTAGACACAAGAACAGTTTTTTCCCGAGCGCCATCACTCCACTAAACAAATAATTCCCTCAACACTGTCAGACTTTTTACTAAATCTGCACTTCTATTTCTACTAGTTTTTCTCATCATTCCTATCATCCTTTTCCTCCCACTTAGGACTGTATGACTGTAACTTGTTGCTTGTATCCTAAGATTTTTAGTAATATTGATGGTTTCTTCATTGCTTATTTGATCCCTAGGACAATCATTAAGTGTTGTACCTCATGATTCTTGACAAATGTATCTTTTCTTTTATGTACCCTGAGAGCATCTGCACCAAGACAAATTCCCTGTGTGTCCAATCACACTTGGCCAATAAAATTCTATTCTATTCTAGTTTCCACCTATTGCTTCTGGTTCTACCCTCAGGTGCTTTGGAGAATAGGTTGCCTCTCTCTTCTCTGTGGCAACCCCTGAGATATTGAAACACTGCTATCGTGCCTTTCCTGGTCCTTCTTTCCATTAAACTAGCCATGCCCAGTTCCTGCCACCATTCTTCAGATGTTTTAGCTTCCAGTCCCCTAATCATCTTTGTCGGTTTTTTCTGCACTTTTTCTAGAATCTCCACATCCTTTTTGCATCGTGGCGACCAAAACTGAATGTAGTATTCCAAGTGTGGCTTTACCAAAGCCTTATAAAGTGGTATTAACACTTTTTAAAAATTATTTATTTATTTATTTTGTCCAATACACAATGAGGGTTTTAGTGGGTATATATCTATATACACATAGTAAAATACATGATGAAGGTTATAGAGGAGATACTCATAGTAAAATATATCTAAGAAATAATAGAAAAGAAGATATAGTAATAGAACATATCAATGAAAGAATAGAAGAAGAGATGTAGGAATAGAAGAAAGGTATAAGAGATATAGCAGAGCAATAGGACAGGGGACGGAAGGCACTCTAGTGCACTTGTACTCGCCCCTTACTGACCTCTTAGGAATCTTGATAGGTCAACCATAGATAATCTAAGGGTAAAGTGTTGGGGGTTTGGGGATGACACTATGGAGTCCGGTAATGAGTTCCACGCTTTGACAACTCGGTTACTGAAGTCCTATTTTTTACAGTCAAGTTTGGAGCGGTTAATATTAAGTTTAAATCTGTTGTGTGCTCTTGTGTTGTGGTTGAAGCTGAAGTAGTCACCGACAGGCAGGACGTTGCAGCATATGATCTTGTGGGCAATACTTAGTTCTTGTTTAAGGCGTCTTAGTTCTAGACTTTCTAGGCCCAGGATTGAAAGTCTATGATCTTGATTCTATCCCTCTGTTAATGCAGCCTAGAACTGTGTTGGCTTTTTTGGCAGCTCCTGCACACGACTGGTTCCTGTTGAAATGGTTGTCCACTAGGATTCCAAGATCCCTATCATAGTTACTACTGTTGAGCAAGGTACCACATGTACTGAGCGAGGGTCGCTCGCCCTTCAGGCATCGCAGATAGCATATGGGGGAGCGGCTCACGTGGAGAAAGTTCTCCCCTGTCCTGCCTCTTCTTCTCCCTGACCCCCATTATTAGCTAGTTAACCAATCTTCAAAAAAAAATTGGGAGGGGGGGGGAGATAGGCTGGTTTTGCAAAGGCAGTTGCATGGGACCTTCAGCATAGCAAATGTTTATTTAACAAACCCTTCTCCATGTGTAACCACAGTAAGATTTAAAACAGTATAATCTTTAAAACTCTGGAATATGAATAAAAACATATTTATTTATTTATTTAGTGTATGGCAAATACATACCTAAGTGCCATAGCCCACTGTAACAACATTGCCAAAAAAAGCATAAAGAGTTGTTAATCTAATCTTATGTAGCTTCTTCTCCAATAACATTGAACTGCTAACCAGAGCTTATAAAACTTTTCTTAGACCAATTCTAGAATACAGTTCACCTGTAGGGAACCCGCCTTGCATATCAGACATAAATACAATAGAGAGAGTCCAGAAATATTTCACAAGAAGAGTCCTTCACTCCTCCTCTCACAACAAAACACCTTACTCCACCAGACTTGAAATACTGCGATCAGACAATTTACAACTACGTCGCCTCCGATCTGATCTAGTAGTTCATAAAATCAAATACGAAAATGTCCTTCCTGTTAGTGACTACTTCATCTTCAACTGCAACAACACACAAGCATGTAATAGATTCAAACTTAATGTAAACCGCTCCAAACTAGATTGCAGAAAATACAACTTCAGCAATAGTGATCAACGCATTACCTGACTCTGTGGTTTCTTCTCCAAACCCCAAAATCTTTAACCTCAGATTATCTACAGTTGACCTCTCCCGTTTTCTAAGAGGTTTGTAAGGGGTGTGCATAAGTGCACCATCGTGCCTACCATCGCTGTCTTACTGTCCTATTGTCTTCTTTTATCATTGCTTATTACTTATGTAATGCTTATACAAACTATCCTATACTTTTTGACAAAATAAATAAATAAATACATGGACTTATAGTTGTTGATCCCTAGAGAGCTAGGAAATATAGACTGACTGCCACTTGTTGCTAGTTGTTTATCATGTATTTAGAGAGCCAAGAGTTCTGTAAAGATTAACTCATTAACTGCCAATTCTTCAATGTAGTCTGGCTGCTACTTGTTGCTATTCCTTTGGTTCACACTACTGTGCTATTCAGGGTGCACCACAAGGAGGCGAACTAAAATTAGAATTAGAAGTGTGATTGGACGCACAAGGAATTTGTCTTGGCTCTCAGTGTACATAAAAGAAAATATAGATTTGCCAAGAATCATGTGGTACAACATACTTGGAGAGCTATTGGGTCCCTTTCTCGATAGGCCGCGATCCTCGCGTGTAAGACTGCAATTCCCATAATGCCGAGGGGTCGTTTCCGTCCTGTCAGAAAACCACGCCCCCTTTCCAAGCAGACCACTACAATTCTCGGCGGTACACACCACACGCGATACGGCACGTGCCGTCCTTCATTGGCTATCGGCAAGGAGCCTGGCCAATAGAAAGAGAAGCGGGCGGGGAGAAGGCCGTCGCCCAGCCTCCCAAGAGCCGCTTCCTAGCTGGGCCAATGGGGGAGCGCGTTGCTGGCCGGTGCGGGCGACGTCGCTCTCTGAGCGGACCACGGCGGCGTCGGCCCGGCATGGGCGGCCCGCGCTCCTCTCCGGCGTCCTCCCGCTGAACACCAGCGCCCGGCCATGGCCGGCCCCTCCCGAGACCTGGGCGCCGACGTCTTCGACGAAGCCGTGCGGAGCACCTGCGACGTCGCCTCCCATTGCAAGCGGTGAAGAAGGGCGCGGAGGCGGGCAGGGAGGAGGACGAGGCCCGCTGGATCGGGTGGGCGGGCGGCGGCTGGCCAGTCAGCGGGGGGTAGCGCCGCCCTTGCCTAGTCTGGGAAGCCGAAGAGGCTTGGAACCCGCAGGCCGGGATGGGAGGCCACTAGGAGATCTCCGGAGCAAAGGCTGGCGAGGGCGGGCCCGAAGCCCCCCTCCCTCTCGAGGGCGACTCCCGGAGTCTCCAACTGGGCCAGAGGATATTTTTTAAAAAAATATTTTATTTTTATGGTTTTTCATATTTTCCACATCTTAATATCCCCTACATTAATACATTAATATCAATACTTATACAATTTACACATTGTACATTGTCGATACTTTAAAAAAAAAAGTCTTTATTGATTATATAAATTTAAAAAAATAAGACAAACAGAACATACATGACAAGAAAGGGAGGGAGGAAAAAACCAAAAAAGACAAAGCATTAAATGGAAATTTCCATAGTGTGAATTATACATGGTACATATAATAAAAGTGAAGTGATTATATGAGATTATTTTTACAATATTTATTTATTTTGTTTATTGCTTTGTTTTATGCCGCCCTTCTCCTTAGACTTAGGGTGGCTTACAACATGTTGGCAATAGCACTTCTTAACAGAGCCAGCATATTGCCCCCACAATCCGGGTCCTCATTTGACCAATCTTGGAAGGATGGAAGGCTGAGTCAACATCCAGTTTGTTTGTAGTAACTTATCACATTGTCATTTCCATTCCACATTGTGTGGTTACTTGTCTCTTTTTTTGTCCATTCATACCATTTAATCTATATACACTGCTCAAAAAAAATAAAGGAAACACTTAAACAACACAATATAACTCCAAATAAATCAAACTTCTGTGAAATCAAACTCCACTTTGGCAGCAACACTGATTGATAATCAATTTCACCTGCTGTCGTGCACATTCAACTTGAACAAAGTGTTCAATGAGAATATTTCATTCATTCAGATCTAGGGAGTGTTATTTGAGGGTTCCCTTTATTTTTTTAGCAGTAAATAATGATATGCGGAGTCTTTTTGTCCATTTAACCCCAACTCTCCATTTCAGCACAATCATAAATTTTCTTTATAATTTCCTTCTTCAGAGGTATTTGAGTGTCTTTATCGTTGCACATTCATAATCCTTGCTGCTGTCCCAACTTACAGAATAGAATTATTTTATTGGCCAACTGTGATTGGACACGCAAGGAATTGATCTTTAGTGCATTTGCTCTCAATGCACATAAAAGAAAATATAGATTTGTCAAGAATCACAAGGTACAACACTTAATGATTGTCATAGAGGTCAAATAAGCAATGAAGAAACAATCAATATTAATAAAAATCTTAAGGATACCAGCAACAAGTTACAGTCATTCAATCATAAATGGGAGGAAATGGTGATAGGAATGATGACAAAAAATTAGTAGTAATAGTGCAGACTTAAATAGTTTGACAGTGTTGAGGGAATTATTTGTTAAACACTTTTTCTTTTTGTGATCAGGTATGCCGTAAGTGTTGGCTACTGGCAAGACCCTTACATTGAATATTTTGTAAGCCATCCAAAAGAAAGGAAGGCACCTGAAATCAGTCGTGGTAGGTTATAAACAAATGTGTGTGTGGAAATTTGTATTGCTTCATGAACAAAAGTCAAAGGGAAGAACAGAAGAGGTGGGTGGTGGATGGGAGCTAACTAACAATCATTTTCAAATGTTTCCAAACCTAAAATTTGTCACCTAATTGTTGTTGTTTTTTTGGTTTGCTTTGTTTTTTTAAGGGTATTATGCCCGGGTCCAAGGAGTTGGTCGTTTACTCAAGGGTTTCTTAGAAAAGACAAAATGCAATTGCCAAATTATAAATCTTGGTGCCGGCATGGATACTCTGTTTTGGAAATTAAAGGTAAAATAGCTCATGTTATCTCAAGTGTACTCTCTGATTATAATTTCTAAAAGACTTTGTTTCTCTCCCCACCTTTTATTGATTATATAATGAAGCAGTAGGCAAACTGATATCCTCTAGATCAGTGTTTCCCAACCTTGGCAACTTAAAGAGATCTGGACTTCAACTCCTAGAATTCCCCAGCCAGCATTTGCTGGCTGGGGAATTCTAGGAGTTGAAGTCCATATCTCTTTAAGTTGCCAAGGTTGGGAAACACTGCTCTAGATAATTGGAATGCTAATTGTCCATTCAATATAAATAAAGTCAAAGGATTATAGGGCCTTGTTATCTTAAGGATATCTTAAGGATACCAGATTCTTACAACAAAACAATGTAAATCTGGTTTATGTTCCCGGGAATTCAGCTATTCGTTCTCATTCACAGGACACTCTGTAACTTACAAAGCATTTCGTTGGTGTTGTACATCATTGAAAATGATTTCTAGAAAATAACATTGCAGCCACTAAGCTTGGCCGTGACTGAGCATTTCATGATCTGTAGAGTGCACATGATAGTAAAAAATTCTGCTGCTAGAGGTCTCTACTTTGTATCTTACTAGTAAATCAGTGTCCTTGAATACGATTGCCAGGAAGATAGTAAATCAGCCCATCTGACATCTCTCAAGCAGATTATTAGGGCTGGATCATTGCTTCCATCCTTTTTCCAGTATTTTGCTTAGAATAGGTGGGGGATTAGGTTTAGTATGAGCAGGACAAAGACATTCCTGCAGAATCCTGGTCTAGCAACCTTAAAGTCATAAAAACAGGATCTAAAGCAAAGCAATGGGATATTTCTTTTGCTGTCAGTGAAAATATTGGAATTTATGTGTACCCCCCCTCCCCCACTTTTCAGGATGAGAATCTTCTTCCTTTGAAATACTTTGAAGTTGATTTTCCATCTATAGCATCAAGAAAAATTCACTACATCAAGTAAGTGCTGGAATCTGTGTTATGTTCGAACAATCAAATGAATGCATTTGTCTTTGGAGAGGAATTTTAGAACAATGACTAGAGCTGATACTGAACTAGTTATATTTTAATTACTTTGTTGTGAAAATATGATGTACCATAAGGGAGTACAGTGGTCCCCCGAGTTTCGCGATCTCGATCATTGCGAAACGCTATATCGCGATTTTTCAACCCGGAAGTAAAAACACCATCTGCGCATGCGCGCCCTTTTTTCTATGGCCACGCATGCGTAGATGGCGCCGGGCAGATCAGCTGCTGGGCGGCTTCCCTGGGTCTTCCCCCTCTTGCTGGCGGGAGGGTGAGCGGCGGGCATCAGCGAGGAGTTTGCGTGGGCGGCGGGGAAACCCCAGCGCCGCTTCCCAGCTGAGTCCTGAAGCCAAACGCGGAAGTTCGCTTCAGGACTCAGCTGGGAAGCGGTGCGAGTGAACGGCGTGGGCGGGCGAAGGGCGGGCGCGTGGGCAGGCAGGCGGCGGACAAGCGGCGGGCGGACAAGCGGCGGGCGCGGCAGCAGTGAGGAGTTTGCGTGGGCGGCGGGGAAACCCCAGCGCCGCTTCCCAGCTGAGTCCTGAAGCCAAACACGGAAGTTCGCTTCAGGACTCAGCTGGGAAGCGGCGCGAGCGAACGGCGTGGGCGGGCGAAGGGCGGGCGCGCGGGCAGGCAGGCGGCGGACAAGCGGCGGGTGGACAAGCGGCGGGCGCGGCAGCAGCGAGGAGTTTGCGTGGGCGGCGGGGAAACCCCAATCTTCGGCTCCTCGCTGCTGCGGCGGAAGTAAAAACACCATCTGCGCATGCGCAGATGGTGTTTTTACTTCCGCACCGCTACTTCGCGAAAAACCGATCATTGCGAGGGGTCCTGGAACGGAACCCTCGCAATAATCGGGGGACCACTGTATATGTAAAATCTTATCTGCTATCCTGCAAATTGCGCTTTTAGAGTGTTGCCTGATTAGATGTGACTGTGCTACTATGAAAGTTTGATGGAATTTTTGTATGTTTCTGCCTTTTCACATCTCTTGTTTGCTCCAAAGCAAGAGCTCTGCATAGTAGTTGCAGCTTTGCCAAAATACAAGAAAGGGTACCATTATTTTGGTCAGTTTATTGGACAAGTGACAGTTCATAGACTTGTAGCTGCTATCACATAATGAAGAGGATAGGTCTCCCCCCCTTTTTTTGCATTAACCTGAAAATAGGAAGGTGGGGTTTAGTTATAATTTTATAATGGTGGCTGTCAAAGCTGCTATGATTATTTTGCAGAGTATTGTTTTAAACAGTTGTGATGCAGGAATGTTCCCTTCATCAAATAATTGTGAGAGCTGGTTCTCAGCCGATTAAAAGCAATCGGTTCCGTTTGTTAACAGAGCTTTCTTTCCCACACAAAGGAAATAATTGTAATCTTTTGCATCACGCTGCTAAAGAAGGCAATTAAACAACAGAGACATGCAAAAATGATCACAAATAATTATGCAGAAGCTTATAATAATGTCCTGAATGCGTACCCTAATTATGGTAAGATGTCTAAAAAGAATAGCCTTAGCTTATAAATGTAGTCAGTCAAATAATTATATCTATAAAAAACTACTTTCATATATTATTGGATTTAAGGATTAGCACAGACTGAAGTATTGCTGTAATAATTAGAAATGTATTTAAAAACAAGCATTCTTAAAACTATATAATACAGATCTCTTAAATAAAATGTAAAACAAAAGACGAGTGGAAATAATTTTATTTCTAATATTTCTGTAAACTACTGGTAATTATCTAGCTTAAGTTTCAGATTTCTGACAGGTTGAATCCTGGTTAAGCAATTTTTGGTTAGTGAAGAGCGATTTATAGCCAAGTCCTGGGTCCAAGAAATCTATTCCTTAATAAATTCCATAATAAATAAATAAAAGTTGCTTAGAGTCTGTCGGGCAAGATGGCGAGACAACATTGCATGAATGTTCTCTGTGTTGGTAAAAAATGAGTAGATGTCCTTAAATATATGATCTTGGGTTTTCAAAACAAACTCAAAAGTAAAAGTACTTTTAAAGAATTCTTCAAATTACAGGTAGTCCTTGACTTACAGCAGTTAATTTAGTGACTGTTCAAAGTTATACAACAGCACTGAAAAAAATGACATGACCGTTTCTCACATTTATGACCATTGGAGCATCCCCATGGTCACGTGATCAAAGTCTGGATGCTTGGTAACTGATTCATACGACACTTTCCCTGGTGACTCATGGGCTCTCTTTCTGTTCCTCCTTCACAGATCAAAACCTCCTCTCTCCAAACCGATCATGGAAAGCCATTCAGAGGAAACTGTTCTCATAGGTGAGTCTCTGGGGGAGCAGGGCAGCTTTTCTAGACTTTGTCCTTCCCTTGTTTCCTTAGACCAGCCAGTGGCTGCATCTGCCCCATCAACACTACAATTGGAATTCAGGGCTACAAAAGGAAAAATAAAAAGCTACGGATTTGTAAAATTCTGAACTAATCCTTAAGACCTGGGAGGCCTCCCATCATGACTAGAGATAGCGAGGCGGGGGAATTTCTAGGGGGCAGTCTCTTCTTTTCCAGGGTCTAACCAAGATTAGGACTGGGATCAAATCCCCTTGGAGGTCCTCTTTGCCTTCTGGTCCTTCTGTGGCACTTTGGGTTCCAGGGCTCGGTGCCTTTCCCACAAAATCAGCAAGTTCTGCTTGTACCTGCAGCTGTTGAAAGGACCCAGCAGGGTCTGAGCTAGGCTTCTCTTCCCTGAGTATAAAGGGGTTTAGGAATGTGCTTGCTGCTTGATGACCCTCTTCCATTATTTACCATTGCCATTATTGACAAACCTTTATGCAATAAGCAAGGTTAGAATGGCATTTTAGTGTGAGTATTTTATATGGTTTGCTTTCTGGCTGTTCTGTCTGGGTCACTACGACCAACCCAAAAAGATAAGCCAGACACACCGGTTGAATCCAAACACAGTTTTATAATAGCAAAGAGAAAAGAAGCCAACAGAAAATGTCCTTACAGATCAGGAAAACACTGGAACTCCAAATAGATACACGAAGGCAATTGTTCATACAGAAACACGGGATCCTTAATGCTAGACGAGGCTGTTGAGCTAACAGACACACACCTCCCACCAGTCTTCAAGGCTGCTGGGCCACGAGCCAGGAACAAAAACGCTGAGAGAAAATGCAGATAACACCAACTCCCCTTTAATAACACTCCACGCTGCCAGAATGGTTCTCATGCCTTATAAACCCTTCCCTGCTAATGAGGACCACATCCAACCCCCTGGTGTTCCTCATTCACCGCTGATAATATCTAGGTAGTTGAGATCTCCTTTGAGCTATGCGTCTCTGCCACATACTAATGATAGCTTGTGCATCGTCATCCAGGGACTCCAGAGACTCACAGCTACTTGCTTGAGAGAGCCCCTCCCCAGGGCTCCCAGGCCTTGCAATCTCTTCACTTTCGTGACTGCTGTCTGCACTGTCCAACTGCCAAGAACTCTCCTCTCCGCTCTCAGCCTCCCCCGGGCATGGAGCCAGCAGAGATGCAGCTGGTCTTTGATCTGGCTCAGGCTGAACCACAACACTGGCGTTGCATAGAATGCCTAGGAAAGGTGTGAAATGTTAAATTCTTTGATGTCCCATTTTTGGCATTCTCTAGATTTTCTGGGTACTCCATAAAATCCCTACTTTCATTGATAGTAGCATGTATCACTGTGGGATGGGCTACAGAACATAGGGAAAAGTCTAGCAGTTGTTTTGTGGAGGAGACAGAGATAGTTTATGAGAGGACATGGTTCCAAATCGTTTGGACTTGAGATTAAAATTCTTCAACTCCTTTATAAAGCTCAAGCCTGTAAACATTCTCAGCTACCATCAACATGAACTTTCTGAAAATGGTGAAATGCAATGTTTCCCTAAAATACTGTATCTTTGGAGTATAATACGCACCGGAATATAAGACGCACTTGAGTTTTGGGGGAGAAAAATAGGGAAAAGAATCTGCTCACCAGGTATTCATCTGGCTAGCGTCCTTAGTCTGGTCAGCTTCAGCACATTATTGTATCTTCTGGTTAAGGGCTGAATTTTTTTTTTTATTCTGAGAGAGTAACATTGAAAGAGTTTGCAACCCAGTAAGAGCTGGGAATATCATTAGCATCTGGAAAGAAACAGTCTGAGCAATAGAGCAATGGAAAAAAAACCTGCAAAGACTTAGGGCTTGGAAAACATTCTTCGCAGAGAGAAACAATGAAAGAGCCTGCAAGCTGGTAAGAGCTGGGAACATTGTTAGCACCTGGGTAGGGCTGGAAAGAAACATCTGGAGCAAGTAAAGCAATGAAAAACCACTCTATATTGACTTAGGGCTTGGAAAACATTCCTTGCAGAGAGTAACAATGAAAGAGCTGGTAAGAGCTGGGAACATCATTAACACCAGGTTAGGGCTAGAAAGAAACTTACTCAGAGCAAGTTACAGCAATGAAAAAACCCTGCAAAGACTTAGGTCTTGGAAAACATTCTTCACAGAGAGAAACAATGAAAGACCCTGCAAGGTTAGAGCTGGGAAGATCGTTAGCAGCTAGTTGGCTGGGGGGAGGGAGAGCTACATTCAGAATATAAGAACACCCAAATTATCAGCCTCTTTTAGGGAGGAAAAAGGTGCATCTTATACACCGAAAAATACGGTAATTTATTTTATGTTATCTCCCTGCCTCTGAAAGCAGAGGATCCATTGGTGGTTTTAGGTGTATTGGATTTGTTATTATGTATTGTTTTTACCATTGTTGTGAGCCGCCCCGAGTTTGCGGAGAGGGGCGGCATATAAATCCAATATAATCTAATCTAATCTAGAGTTTTCTTTCTGTGAAAAATGTGAGGCTGCTGCTCAGGTAGTCTTTCGGAAGGAATTAGCTGTTAAAAGGGTTTGCCAGCCTCTTTGCTCCCCCCTCCACCACCACAGATGGAGAAAAAGGGGCCTTCTCTGTGGCGGCCCCGACCCTCTGGAACCAACTTCCCCCAGATATCAGAGTTGCCCCCACCCTCCTTGCCTTTCGTAAGCTCCTAAAAACCCACCTCTGTCATCAGGCATGGGGGAATTGAGATATTCCCTTCCCCCTAGGCTTATAAAATTTATGCATGGTATATCTGTATGTATGGTGGGTTTTTCTTAAATTGGGGTTTTTAAATTACTTTTAATAATAGATTTGTTTCTTTTGTCTTTTTCACTGTTGTTAGCCGCCCCAAGTCTGCGGAGAGGGGCAGCATACAAATCTAATTAATAAATAAATTAATAAATAAACCCCAAGACCTGCAAGGTTCCTTACTTGCTTTTTGGGATGTGGTTGTCATTGTCCTTAGTTGGGAGCATTTAAAAATAGCTGTCCCTCTTGATCCCTCTGCAGATGCACATAGTTTGGATACCAGCCGATATGCCATTGTTGGAGGTGATCTTCGAGACCTGGCCAAACTGGAAGAAAAGCTGAAGAAATGCCATATGGATCCAGAGTAAGATGGGCATTGGAATTCAAGGTGTTGGTTATACATTATAAAGCCCTACATGGCTCAGGGCCAGACTATCTATGGGACCGGCTCTTGCAATATACCTCCCAGAGACCAATAAGAGCTCAGAGAGTTGGCCTGCTCCAGGTGTCTGCGACTAAGCAATGCAGGTTGGCGGGACCGTGGGGGAGGGCCTTCTCTGTGGCTGCCCCAGCTCTATGGAACCAATTAACCCCCGATGTCCATACTGCTCCCACCCTGCTGGCCTCCTGTAAGGCCACAAAGACCTGGCTCTGCTGGCAGGCCTGGGGGCCATGAATTGTACATCCTTCATGGCCAAACTGTATGAATGGTGTGTATGCTTGTGATTATGACTGTTTTTATATAAACAGGTTTTATCATGGGGCTAGTTTTAGATTTTATATTCGACTTCTTTTATTGCTTGTATCTTTTGTATTTCTATTATTATTTTGTAACCCGCCCTGAGTCCTCCGGGATTGGGTGGCATAGAAGATAGATAGATAGATAGATAGATAGATAGATAGATAGATAGATAGATAGATAGATAGGGGGGAGAGAGAGATATATGATAGACAGACGGATAGATGATGGATGGAGATAGATAGATAGATATAGATAGATAGATACATAGATACGTAGATAGATACGTAGATAGATACGTAGATAGATAAGTAGATAGATAAGTAGATAGATACGTAGATAGATACGTAGATAGATACGTAGATACATACATAGATACATACATAGATACATACATAGATAGATAGATCTCTGCGTGGCTCCCACTCTGATGGCATTCAGAGAACCTTTAATGACCTGGCCTGGCTCGGGGGGGTTGGGGACCCCGGTAGATTGCGTGTGGGTGTAGTTATCTTGAGCTGCCCTCAGTTTTGGTTCTTTACTTTTTTATTATTTTACTTTCATACATTCTGGCTCTGTATTTTTGGCTTTGTGGCGGCTAATTCAAATAAATAAAAATTATATAAAGGCCATTTCTGAACACACAAGACAATCTTTTCAGGACTACTTGCAGTACCTAGAATCGAAGATGGGGGGCAGGGTGTCCAGCAAACCTGGAAATCAGGGAATTATCAGGGAAATCGACCATTCGGGAAATATCAGGGAATTTGTGAAAAAAATGGAATAAATCAGGGGGAAAAACAAACTGTATTAAAATGTTTAAAAGTCAGAGAAAAATCATGTGGAAAAAAAAAGGACCACACTGCCTGGCAGAGTCAAGCAAAAATATGCATAACTATGGCAACAACTTGCTTCCTCAGCTACCAATATTTCTCCACGGCTTAGCTGTTTGGTATAATGTCATCTACGACTGCGCTTTAACTAGATTGCAAGTTACAAGGAAATATTTATTTATTTATTTATTCTATTTTTATGTTGCCCTTCTCCTTAGACTCAGGGTGGCTTACATCATGTTAGCAATAGCACTTTTTAACAGAGCCAGCCTATTGCCCCCACAATCTGGGTCTTCATTTTACCCACCTCGGAAGGATGGAAGGCTGAGTCAACCTTGAGCCGGGGATGAGATTTGAACCGCTGACCTACAGATCTACAGTCAGCTTCAGTGGCCTGCAGTACAGCACTCTGCCTGCTGCGCCACCCCAGCTCTGTATCTATATCAGGGAATTTCAAAATGCTTTCCTCCTAGACACCCTGTGGTGGTGGGGGGAGGACCCCTGCATTCTTTCAATCCCTTGCCCTTTCTTCTTTCCTTCTTTGAAAGTTTGCCAACGCTCCTGATGACGGAATGTGTGCTGATCTACATGACCAAAGAGCATTCGGATGACCTCATCAAGTGGGTGGCCACCACCTTCCGGTCTGCCATGTTTATCAACTATGAGCAGGTAAGCGAGGCTCTTCTGCTGCCCTGTTCAGTACCCAAACCAAGGCTGCACTAGAGAAAGGGAGAAAGACAGGCTCTCCTTTTGGGGCATGGCTGCTTCAGGGTTAGGACTTGGTGAGGTTCTCTAGCAGGACCTTATTGTGGTCTGTGTTTGAGTTTTGCTATTTCCGCATGGCTTCCCACAATACAAGAGCAGAGACCTTCTCAAACTGGATTAATTATTTCTTGAGAAGAAGAGCTTCTGAGTCAGAGGTGGTTGAACTCAGAGATACAGCCCTGGAAACAACCTTACTTTTTAAATTAAATATTAATCCATTGAGTCTTTAACATGATGGCATTCTAACAGTGGTGCAAGCTGCATCCTTACGAAAAGGATAAACGGCTTTCAGGAAAGTTGCAAGTGACAGATTTGATACTGCAATTTTGGGTATGAAAGCAGTTACTACTGGAAATAAAAGCACTGTTTGCTTCCCCCCCAAACCCCCCCAAAAATGTTATTAGACTCACCCTTTACAAATCGGAGTGTGGTGACAATTAGTTGGGGTCGTACTGAGTTGCTCTGTGAACATTATTTTTATTATTTTTTAAATCTGTACAGCATCCAACAATTGTGCAATGTCAAGCAATAACTAATGATTTCCTCCAAGTATTGGGATCCCACTGCTGTGTGTTCTGCAATGGGATAAAAATTTTCAGTCTCATCAGGAACTGAAAAACCAGATTTGGACATTTGTTTGCATTTATTGAGCTTTCCGGACATTCCCCCTAGTGGGAAGCTCTGGCACATAAGCCCCCACTGGGTATTTGCTTTAACTCACAAGTCCAGGAGAACTGTAGCTACTGATGTCACAATGCCCAGTGTGTTTGCTATTCCAGCCAGGAGCTTATTTATTTATTGTATTTATATGCCGCTCACTCCAAAACGGACTCTGAGCGGCTTGAGTTGTGAGAATGTGGTTTCTACAGGTGCATCTAAGAATGAAAGGGAGATTCTGGGAAGAGATCCTAAAGAAACGGGGATAACAGGATTGTGCACCCTTTGAATGTTGCATGATGACTGCACCGTTCTACCACCTACTGGAGCAGGCAGGAGTTCCGGGGTTCCACATGGACCTGAAAGATGCTGCTCTTTTAAGAGCTGTCTTCAATTTAGCAAGTCGGCTCTGGAATAATAATAAGAATCATACAGTGATCCCTCGATTATCGTGAGGGTTCCGTTCCAAGACCCCTCGCGATAATCGATTTTTCGCGATGTAGGGTTGCGGAAGTAAAAACACCATCTGCGCATGCGCGCCCTTTTTTCCATGGCCGCGCATGCGCAGATGGTGGAGTTTGCGTGGGCGGCGGGGAAACCCAGATCTTTGTCTGCTCGCTGCCGCTGCAGCCGCCCAGCAGCTGATCTGCTCGGCGGCAGCAGCGAGGAGCCGAATCGTGCTTTCCCCTTTGCGTGGGCGGCGGGGAAACCCGGATCTTCGTCTGCTCGCTGCCGCTGCAGCCGCCCAGCAGCTGATCTGCTCGGCGGCAGCAGCGAGGAGCCGAATCGGGCTTTCCCCTTTGCGTGGGCGGCGGGGAAACCCGGATCTTCGTCTGCTCGCTGCTGCAGCAGCAGCGAGCAGACGAAGATCGGGGTTTCCCCGCTGCCCACGCAAAGGGGAAACCCCGGCTCCTCGCTGACGCCCCCGCTCGCCCGCCTGCCCGCCGCCCGCCAGCAAGAGGGGGAGAGATAGAGAAAGAGAGAGAAGGAAAGAAAGAGATGAGAGAGGAAGAGAGTGTGAGAGAGGAAGAAGCAAGATAGAGAAAGAGACAGAGAAAAAAAGATGAGAAAGGAAGGAAGAGAGTGACGTCATCGGGTGGAAAAATCGCGATATAGCGTTTCGCGAAGAACGAGATCGCGAAAATCGAGGGATCGCTGTAATAATTAATAATTTATTGGATTTGTATGCCGCCCCTCTCCGCAGACTCGGGGCGGCTAACAACAATAATAAACACAACATGTACAATCCAATAATAAAAAACAACTAAAAACCCCTATTATAAAACCAAACATACACACAAACATACCATGCATAACTTGTAATGGCCTAGGGGGAAGAGCTATCTCAACTCCCCCATGCCTGGTGGTATAAATGAGTCTTGAGTAGTTTACGAAAGACAGGGAGGGTGGAGGGAGTTCTAATCTCTGGGGGGAGTTGGTTCCAGAGGGCCGGGGCCACCACAGAGAAGCCTCTTCCCCTGGGGCCCGCCAAATGACATTGTTTAGTCAACAGGACCCAGAGAAGGCCAACTCTGTGGGACCTTATCGGTCGCTGGGATTCGGGCGGTAGCAGGCGGTTCCGGAGGTAATCTGGTCCAATGCCATGTAGGGCTTTAAAGGTCATGACCAACACTTTGAATTGTGACCGGAAACTGATCGGCCCGCCAGTGCAAGCCACGGAGTGTTGAAGAAACGTGGGTGAATGTTGGAAGCCCCACGATGGCTCTCGCGGCTGCGTTCTGCACGATCTGAAGTTTCCGAACACTTTTCAGAGGTAGCCCCATGTAGAGAGGAATGCCTTTTGGGATTTACACTGAACCCCGAAAAGCTTGAGCAGTTGTAATGAATTTTAGAGAAATGAACCCCAAGCCCATCAGTCTTCCGGACTGTTGCTGGAGCTGGCACAGCCTCTTTAGACGCTCGTTTGTGCCCTTGTGCTCCAAACGCTTCAACAGCAGGTACCCTTCCTGTGTCCTTTCCAGGTGAATATGCTGGATCGCTTTGGACAGGTCATGATTGAGAACTTGCAGAGCAAGCAGTGCGAGCTGGTTGGTGCCGACCCCTGCAGATCTCTGGAGACCCAGGTCAGATTTCCTGGACGGTGGGACTCAGCTTGGTAAACCTCCAGTAAAGGAGGAGGGCTTTGTGCTTGCATTCAGGTCCCTGTACTTTGCTCTACATTTTCCGTCCCATAGCACAGGAGTCCCACAACCCCAGGGTCAGTCTGTGGCCCGCCAGGAACTGTGTCTCACAAGTGAGCGAAGCCCCATCCACGGGTACGCGAGATCCAAACCGTACACAAAACCATCACCCTCCTAGGCCACAGAAAACAATGCCTTCCACAGAATTGATTCCTGACACCCAAAAGGTTGTGTGCCGTTGCCATAACAGGCCTTGTTTTGGACAGGTGCCAGGCTTGAGAAAAGGGGATTGCTCCTGCTGCCATGACATACTGCTTAAAACAATAAAGGGAACACTTAAACAATAGAATATAACTCCCAAGTAAAGCATAATGTACAATAATTCCACTAAATCAAACTTTTGTGAAATCAAAATGTCCACTTAGGAAGCAACACTGATTGACAACGTTTCACCTGCTGTTGTGCACATTCAACTTTGTACAGAACAAAGTATTCAATAAGAATATTTCATTCATTCAGATCTAGGATGTGTTCTTTGAGTGCTCCCTTTATTTTTTTGAGCAGTGTATAGAAGCCAACTGACTGCCTTGTGGCCCTCTTAGTCTGAGAGCTGCACCGTTTTGGTCCTCAGGACCATCTAGGCCGCTGAGTCTAATTCCCTGCATGCAAAGAGGTAGGGCAGGAATGTAAAGTGACCCTGTCCCTCAGAGGTGCTGGTTCAGCCCTTCCTTAAATGCTGCTTCCTGTTGAACTCTTTCTTCTGTTGGAAGATTTTTCATGATGTTCAACCAGGTTATATTCCCTTGATGTTTTATCCATTATTTTACCCATTATGTATCCATTATCTGGAAAGATAGAGAGCAGGTCCTGACAGTTTCCTTTGTGACATCCTTTCAGATGTTTAAAAGTAAAAAAAAAGAGAGAATGTTTTGAAAATTAAAAAGGAATTTTCAAGGCTAAACCTTTCCCAGACCTTTCCGATGTTAATTCTTTGGGTGGTGACAGTCTTTCCTAAGAACTTCCATACCTGCTGATTGGCAGCCTGTACTAGTAGTAACTTGTCCAACTCAGATATTAAGGTGAATGGCGGGTAACCTTTTGAGTGATTTACCTTCTTTTTGAGTCCTGGTAAATTTGCCTTTAATAGATTTTTTCTCCTGAATTTCATTCACAGAAGGAACGGTTCCTGCGACATGGCTGGGAAATAGTAAATGGTCTTGATATGCTAGAGGTCTATCGGCGTTTGCCGCCAGATGAGATCAAAAGGTAAGCGTCTCTTCTTGCTGTTTTTATTCAGAGAGAGAAAGAGAGAGCACACACAGGTACATGTTTGCATATGTGTTCATATGAAGCGTGGGAGAGCCCATTTGGAGGAGGAGTGAAGGTGTTGGCCTAGAAGTGAGAAGACAGTGTGTTCTAGTCCTGCCTTGGACCTGAAAGCCAGCTGGGTAGGTGGTTTTGAGCCGGTGACTCTCAGCCCAATATCTCAGTTCCCCCATGCCTGACGACAGAGGTGGGTTTTAAGGAGCTTGCAAAAGGCAAGGAGGGTGGGGGCAACTCTGATATCTGGGGGGAGCTGGTTCCAGAGGGTCGGGGCCGCCACAGAGAAGGCTCTTCTCCTGGGTCCCGCCAAACGACATTATTTAGTCGATGGGACCCGGAGAAGGCCAACTCTGGGACCTAACCGGTCGCTGGGCTTCGTGCGACAGAAGGTGGTCCCGGAGATATTCTGGTCCGATGCCATGTTTGTTCGCGGTAGAAACAGATGGCAGATAATACCAAATGAGCCACGTGCTTGGTGGAGATAGTGGAGGTGCCTTTAAGCCCTCCCTGCCTGAGCATACAAAAGGACAGGCCACAGCGGGAGGCACCTGATGCTGATCTGAAGGTCCCAAGATTGGACTGGAATGAGGGATTTCGGTACTTGAACTAGCCTTGTTCCAAAGCAGGAGCTCCTCAGAGGTGGGCTGCTACGGTGGAACGGTGTTGTGCGCTCGCCCCCGTGGCTCTGAGTGCTAACGGAATCCAGCACAATTATGCTACTGCACCTGTGCAGGTAGCAAAATCCAGCGCCATTACACTACTGCATCTGGGGGGGAGCAAAATTGCATGCGGATACGCAGGTGTGCCCGTGCGCGATTTTGCTACCCACCCAGGTGCAGTAGCGTAATTGCGCTGGACTCCGCTAACTCAGAGCCACGGGGGGCGAGCACGCGTCACCATTCCACCTTAGCAGCCCACCTCTGAGGAGCTCTCATTTGAAACCAAATTTGTAAATCATGATCTATTTGTTGCAAAATTGATATACAGTGGTACCTCATCTTACGAACGCCTCTTCTAACGTACTTTTCAAGATAGGAACCCGGTGTTTAAGATTTTTTTTGCCTCTTCTTCCGAACTATTTTCACCTTACGAACCCAAGCAGCTGCTGCTGGGATGAAGGGTTCCCCCCCCCCTTTATTGAAGAAAGAAAAGGGAGGGGCAGCTTGGAGGAGTAAAGATTTTGCATGCTTGCAAAGGCACTGAAACGGTGTCTTTTGAAGAAAGAAAAGGGAGGGGCAGCTTGGAGGAGTAAAGATTTTGCATGCTTGCAAAGGCACTGAAATGGTGTCTTTTGAAGAAAGAAAAGGGAGGGGCGCCCCCCTTGCCTTTCTTCCTTCCCACTCACCCTTTAGCCTAGCCTTGTTTCTTCCACCCGCCCCCTTTAGCTGCTCCTCCCTGCCCTCTGTTCGCCTCCCTTCTAAAGTTTGGGATTTTCCTGAAGGATTTGCCAGCATTATTTGCTTTTACATTGATTCCTATGGGAAACATTGTTTTGTCTTACGAACTTTTCACCTTACGAACCTCCTCCTGGAACCAATTAAGTTCGTATGATGAGGTACCACTGTATTTTTAAATTGCCTAAACCCCAATCCTACCCTGTTTTCTAAAATTGCCAAACCTGGAGCACAAGAAAACAAGGATGCTGCAGTGTGGTCTTAACGAGTGTGTGTAAGAGAGGTTCCATCTGCTTTTGCCGGGTGAGGTTGATTGGTTTACCCAACTGAGTAAGCAAAAGGATTCCTGTGGAGCTCAGCTTAGTCTCCAGAAAAAAACATTCTGGCTCCAGAGGGGTCTCCAATGCATGTCCAATTCTTCTGAATGCTGCTGATTCTTCGATCTTAGAGGGGACATCTCAGAGGATCCACGTAGATGTTAAAAAGCAAGGAAGTCCATACGTAGAGTTGTGGAGTGGAAAGTAATTGTGAAATACTCTTTGGTTTTACAGTGTTCCCTCGATTTTCGTGGGTTCGAACTTTGCGAATAGCCTATACCAATTAATATTAATTTAAAAATACTTTGCGGTTTTTTTCCTATACAGTACCACGGTTTTTCCCACCCGATGATGTCATATGTCATCGCCAAACTAATAATTTTTGCAAAAAAATAACAAAAAAAATAATTATTGTTAATAAATAATTATGTTTATAAATATCAGGATCACTAAGTGTCTTATTCAATGGTGAGTACCAGTAATAATGGTGAGTAAATGGTTGTTAAGGGAATGGGAAATGGTAATTTAGGGGTTTAAAGTGTTAAGGGAAGGCTTGTGATACTGTCCATAGCCAAAAATAGTGTATTTACTTCCGCATCTCTACTTCGCGGAAATTCGACTTTCGCGGGCAGTCTCGGAACGCATCCCCCGCGAAAATCGAGGGAACACTGTATAGCATTTGGCTCCAGCAAGCCAAGGTTTTGCACTTGCCTAACAGGGAATACAAAAACTGCAGAGCGCTTGAGAACCAACATGACCTCGGCTGCTACCAAAGCGTAATAATAGTTCTATACTTTTTGTTCCAGTAAGCCTTAATTGGTTATCTTAATACTTAAAGGTACCAAAATGTCAAATCAGGATCTAGATGCAGCATCTAAAAACTCAATATTGTTATATTCGCCCCAAACTAGGAATGTGCAGAACTCACTGATAACTTCAGGAAACTGCCCCCGGGACGACAAGGTCTGGAGGGGGAACGGAACATTCCAGGGTTCAACGGAACGTTCTGTTCCTGAATTGGTGAGTTTGCACATCCACAACCAAAACCTTTGCCAAAGTTTTTTGCAGTTTGTTCCTTTAATCCCAGGTTTCCCATCTTTTCCCGCCTCTAAAAGTGGGTAACTGATATACTTGGGGAACCCAGAACTTGTATTTTTCTTAATGGACTGAAAACATTGGATGGGTTTCCTTAGGTAAGATAGTCAGTGAGTTGGAGAGCACATTTCGATGAAAGAAGGATAATGGACAGGATATAATTTAAGTTATACATGCTGTACTTGACACGAATGCGTCTTACTGATGCTTCTTACATTAATAGAAAATGTTGGAAAAATGAATACTGCGTGATCTAGAAATAAATTTTAGTCTTATTGCCAGGCAGAAAGACAACAATTGTTCTATTTGGAGAAATCTGATAGTGGGATTACAATTAGTTGTCAATAAATAAATGTTGGCTCATTGGTGTAGAAAGGGATGCAATAAAACCTTGTTTTTAACAGGATAATTTGCAGAGATGTCTGCAATTCACAAATGTCCATTAAATAGAGCAGAACAAAGGTACATATTTATATTTCTGTTATATTTAACAGAAAATTTGTGGTTTTGTATGATACAAACTATTTTATAAATGACTTAGTTTTGTTTATATTTACACTTATAACGTAACAATTTGCAAGGTTATGTTTGGTTTACTCCAGACAGGCTTAGATCAGAAAATTATCCTAGTAGATTTTTTTCAAAAGGATATGCTCAATATGTGAGAATGGTCAGTTCCAGGTCTTTTCCTTGGTCTCACCATAATGATGAGACTTGAAATGCCCCTGGGATTGGGAAGCCTCCCTCTTCCTCAAAACAAAGAGCCCTGAGGAATTAAAATCCTGCTTTTATGGAGTGGCTACTGACTCTTGGAACAGTTTCATGGTCCCTCAGTAGTAGTGCAATGCTATGAAAAGATAATAAGCATCTGAAAACTCACTCTGTGCCTACTAATATAAAAGAGAAAAAGAATAATGGGGGATTCGTAAACTGAACTACATTACTTTGTAATCAGTTCATTAAGTTAACACTTAAGATAGAATAACTGAAAATATTATTATGTATTTTAACTAAATCAGTCCAAAGCTTTTGAAATACATTTAATGACTTTGAGTCTGATCACATGATCCTTTTTTTAATAGTGAGATTTTATAGCTAAAAGCCTGCATACCGTGCAAGCTTGATATTTTAAAATAATGAAAATGGCCAGTGGGGTCAGATTGATTTTGGGGTGCTCTGTAGCATAACACTCAGATCATGTCAGCTACCCACTTTGGTGAGGAAATGAAACCTGAAAATGCTGGAAGAAAAAGGAACAATGGCAGTATAAAACTTTGACCTAGGTATTTGGCAAATACAGCAATGTTGGGGTATATCTTAAGCAGAAGTGGATTGCTAAGGTGGAACAGTGACGTGTGCTTGCCCCTGTGGCTCTAAGTGCTAGCGGAGTCCAGCGCAATAATGCTACTCCACCTGTGCAGGTAGCAAAATCGCCAGCAGAGACGAAGGTGCTCCCGTGTTTTGGTGTGGGTTTTTTGCGCACATGTGCACCTACATCTCGGTGCACAATTTCTCTACCTGCCCAGGTGCAGTAGCATAATTGTGCTGGACTCCGCTAGCACTCAGAACTATGGGGGCAAGCACATGTTCCACCTTAGCAGCCCACCTCTGGTCTTAAGGGGTTCCTTTGAACCCCAATTTCAAATGTCTCAACCATGGGGACACAGTCTGGGCTCTGTTGAGCAAAACTTTGGCTATGTTGGTTTTATGGTACTCTGTAGCCCTCGGATGTCAATTATCCCCTCTTAGTAATTTTTCAAAAACTGATGGAAGAAAATATTGTAGTATAAAGCCTAAGAATAGGTTTTGAGTGGAAACTAAATTTCAGAATGTTTGGCTTGTTTGGCTATTAATTAAGATTGTGATATAGCCATTCAGAGAGACACCCCCAGACTCATATTGCGCTCCTTGGACTGGCCCCCATCAGAGTCGTGCATTTTAGGTTGGGCTGATATGTGCAAGTCCCTGTGAGCTTTGGACCTAGCTAGGAATTTGACCCTGGCTCTAATATGCCTTTCTCTCTCAGTACAGCTTGTGTCTGCTACCGTCTGTCTTGTCTTCTTCCTTCCTTCCAGGATAGAGGCCCTTGAGTTCCTGGATGAAAAGGAACCATTCGAGCAGCTCATGCAACATTACTGCCTGTGCTGGGCTGTCAAGGATTCCGAGAATTTAGGTACAGTCCCCTTGTCTCTTGCTTCAGAGCTTGAAGGACTAGTACAGGCTGTCTGATCTTGGACTTTTCCGGACTAGTGGCATTTGGAATACACATTCGTTGCTGGTTCCTGTGCCTGGAGGCAGTTGGTTTACGTGTGTCTTGGCATGTCACTATTTTTCCCCAAATAATTTTTATTTAGAAATATAAGGGGGGGGGGGGGAAGCTATTACAAATACAGTGATAGGTCTATCTAAGAACGTCTCTACTTACGAACTTTTCTAGATAAGAACTGAGTGTTCAAGATTTTTTTGCTTCTCAAGAACCATTCTCAAGAACCATTTTCCACTTACAAATCCGAGCCTCCGAAACTGTAACCAGAAAAGGCAGGGAGAAGCCTCTGTGGGGCCTCTCTAGGAATCTCCTGGGAGGAATCAGGGCTAGAAAAGGTGGGGAGAAGCCCCCGTGGGGCTTCTCTAGGAATCTCCTGAGAGGAAACAGGGCCTCCACCCTCCCTGTGATTTCCCCAATTGCACGCATTATTTGCTTTTACATTGATTCCCATGGGAAAAATTTCTTCTTACAAACTTTTCTACTTAAGAACCTGGTCATGGAATGAATTAAGTACATAAATAGAGGTACCACTGTATAGAAAAGTACAAATAAAAGGCAAAAAGAAAGACATAAAGAAAAAAATCAGCTTTCCCCTTCATCCCAGCAAGTAAAAGAAATTTTATGAGCTGTGACTGTCTCTAATCTCTCTTCTCCCAAGAGCTCATCTCTTAGGCAAAGAAAACAAAGTCAAATGGTATGTCAATTAATGTTTGTCAGCAAAAGTCCAATAAGGGCAAATGTAACTATTTACTTCTTTTAACTCTGCTCAAACAAGCCAATCTTATAAATCTTATTTAAATATTTAAGAAAATATTCTTCAAACCATTCAAAAAGAGGCCCAGAGGTAATTTGCTGATCATCTGTTGCAAAGCAATAATTCCTCAGAACAGATTTCTTTTGTATGAACAAATACAATTTATCCTTTTGTTATCATTTTTAAAAAGGACCTTCCAAATCTTAGCAGAGCTCTTTTGTATATCCAACAGGAAAAAAAAAATCTAAATCAGCTTTCTGGTTTAATAACTCCTTTAGGGAACAAGTCGTCCATCAAATTCATTTGTATTACATTTAAATCCCCCTTCAATTTAATTTCATTGCCATCTGTAGCAGCTCATTTTTGTTTTACAACTTCCTTAAGGACACACTCTATCAGTTTCATCATGTGTTTGATTCATTCTGTCCAGAAGCTACCACTGTTCAAAAATGTACACTAAGGCCCTGTGTCAAACTTGTGTCATCATGGTAGTGTCACACGATGTATTGTGATTTTGCTAAACCAAGCTAGCACATGATGTACCTGGCTTTTGGGGGGTGAGTTTGACAGCCATGCACTAAGGTACTCCATAATTTTTTTTAAAAAAAAAGCAATCTCCACTTGCTGTGAAAAAATACCTCCTAAGTAATTCAAAGCTATAATTCCAAATCCCTCTGACCTCTTAATCTGTTGTTAAATTTTCAAAATCCATATACTAATCCGCATCCTTTTGCTTGATAGTCCAAAAATCATACATTTGTAAAACATTTAAAATCAAATTTATACCATCTCTTTTAGGGACACAGAAACTTACCAGTGAGTCTAGTAAAACCTTGCTAGTCTGATGTGTTTTAATCGCTTCAATAATTGCTCCAAATAAAATAATGCAAAAAGGTGATTGAGATATGAGGCTTGGTTGAGCTTAATGTCCATATAGACTGCCCTGCAAATGTTGAGGTTGAGGTTATCCCAACTCCCAGCCACACCAGTCATAAGTCAACCTTAAAAACGGCAATTTTTGCAGTCTGCTTATGAGGAGCAGCTGTCTGGAGAGTCATATGGATGTTTTAAACCATCTCCCCTCAGATCCAGCATCTGCCTGAGATTCTCTTTACAAAAGCTGCCCTCTAGCCAGCAGAAGCAAGTAAGATGTCTGCTCACATGGTTTTCCCTACAAGTGTACTGCCTAGATGGGTGATGGCACACGAGCCTTTGTCCTAGCTCAGCTCCAACGTGCATGTGTGTGCCGGCCAGCTGATTTTTGACTTGCACAGAGGCTCTGGGAGGGCATTTCTGGCCTCCAGAGAGCTTCCGGGGAGATGTGGGAGGCAGTTTTACTGTCCCCGGTTCCAGGGAAGCTTTTGGAGCTTGGTGAGGGTGAAACATGAGCCTACTGGGCCCACCAGAAGTTGGGAAACAGGACATTTCTGGCCTCCAGAGGGCATCTGGGGGGAGCTGTTTTTGCCCTCTCCAGGCATTGAATTATGGGTGTGGGCACTCATGCATGCGCGATAGTGCGCATGCATGTTTTTTCGGCACCTGGGGGAAAAAAAGTTTGCCATCAGTGGCCTAGGTGAAGGAGGAACTGGAAGGAACTGGGAGGAACTGGAAGGTTCTGTGTGAGTTTGATGGGCTTCAAAGAGAATCTAAGTGCAAAAAAGCTCATCCAGACACAGTTTCCTGTTTCTAAAACTTTGCTTCTTGATCGGAGGTTTTGGGAAACAGATTTTTCTGCTTCAGAAAGTGTGGAAGCCCCATATCTCCCATCTTTCTACAGGCCTTGCAGATGTCACCCTGTGACGCATGTGGTCCAGTGGAGCTCCAGGCGAACTTGCTTCCTCCTTCCGGTGGGCCTCTGCATGCAGTCCAGCGCCCCCTGCTCCCGTGAAGGTGCTCGCAGGAGATCATGAGTCTTGGAGCCGTGGCAAGCACCCTCCTCTCTCCCCTTTCGTGGCACGTGACAACCTTTTGAATAAATCACTCTTTTTGTGAGCAGCCGAAAAACGAGCGAGTCTCCCTTTTGTAGGGATTTTTTGTAAAACAAATTATTATGAAAAGAAGGGGATTCGGATTCCTCCAAGATGCCCTAGATTCTTCTGGCTGCCTCAGAACTGGGCTGAGATTTCGACTGGGGCAGGGAAGGGGTGGGGGGGCTGTTGGCTACCAGCAAACCTTAGAGACCCCCCTCTTCCTCTTTCTCCCCGTCCTCTTGCGTTTTTCTTCCTTTCTGAAATGTTCCCGGTGCATTTTCACCCTCTTCTGCCTCACGTTTCTTGGTGTCTTCTGCAGGACTCTTCTTTCTTCTTTTCCTTCAAAAGAGAGGTGGCTTCGTCCTGAGAAGTTCTCTCATTGTTGATGGGTGGGTGGGAGGGAATCATGTTGGCTTTGGGGTGGGGGCAGCAGCTTCTGGTGGCTGTATTGAGACTCGCTCCTGACTCTGAGAAGATCAATAAATGGTGAAGTTTTGTAAAGCCGTGTCGTGCCTTTTTCTGATCACTCAAACAGTAATTTGATTGATGAAGACTCCAGTACAGCTTATGCCCAAAATGCCTGATGGCTATTTTCTCCCTCCCTGGGAAAGGGAGAAAATTTCCCTTCGTTTTAACCCAAGGAAGGGCCTCTCCCCTCCTTGGAAGCAGAATCCCACCCCACCCCTGGAATTTTCCTCCCTGACTTTGTCAGATCCAAAATTGAACGGGTCCAAAGAGGAGCTACAAGAATGGTGGAAGGTCTTAAGCATAAAACATATCAGGAAAGACTTCATGAACTCAATCTGTATAGTCTGGAGGACAGAAGGAAAAGGGGGGACATGATCGAAACATTGAAATATATTAAATGGTTAAATAAGGTCCAGGAGGGAAGTGTTTTTAATAGGAAAGTGAACACAAGAACAAGGGGACACAATCTGAAGTTACTTGGGGGAAAGATCAAAAGCAACATGAGAAAATATTATTTTACTAAAAGAGTAGTAGATCCTTGGAACAAACCCAGCAGACGTAGATAAATCCACAGTAACTGAATTTAAACATGCCTGGGATAAACATATATCCATCCTAAGATAAAATACATAAAATAGTATAATGGCAGACTAGATGGACCATGAGGTCCTTTTCGGCCGTCAGACATCTATGTTTCTATGTCCCGTGCTTGATCCCTAGACCCGTTTTCTTCTTCCTGACTTCAGAGAGACGGTTCAAAGAAACGTTCTCTTCCCAACAGTGCTTTCATCCCCTGTTTAGTGACCTTCTAAAGCGTCTCAGTTAACCAGCACTGCAGACCCTCACCATTTTCACCTGGAAGGGTTTTCCTTCTGCTAGTTGGGCCAGACTTTTGGAGGGCAGCAACGGGGATTCTTCTGCCAGACACCAGAGCCCCTGGTTCCCAACCTGAGATCTGTAAACACCAACCTCTTGCAAACGTTTCTATTGATACCTGGACTCCAAGTCCCACCTGTCCTTTTATTTTGGTGGGAAACCTCCTGCTTCCCTTTTATTTATAAGAATCAGAAAATAAAGGAGCGTTTTTCCTCTCTCAATGGCTCCTCTATTTTTCCTTAAGTACTTCCTTCAGGCAAGGTTTTTTGGATTTGGAATTTGGGATACTGTACTGTGTTCAGTTCTGGAGACCTCACCTACAAAAAGATATTGATCAAATTGAACGGGTCCAAATATGGGCTACAAAAATGGCGGAAGGTCTTAAGCATAAAACTTATCAGGAAAGATTTCATGAATTCAATCTGTATAGTCCGGAGGACAGAAGGGAAAGCAGGGGCGTGATCCAAACATTTAAATATGTGAAAGGAAACATTTAAATAAGGTTCAAGAGGGAAGTGTTTTTAATACAAAAGGGAACACGAGAACAAGGGGGCACAATCTGAGGTTAGTTGGGGGAAAGATCAGAAGCCACGTGAGAAAAAAATATTTGACTGAAAGAGTAGTAGATGCTTGAAACAAACTTCCAGCAGAGGTTGGTAAATCCACAGTAACTGAATTTAAACATGCCTGGGATCCATCCTAAGATAAAATACAGGAAATAGCATAAGGGCAGACTAGATGGACCAGGAGGTCTTTTTCTGCCGTCAATCTTGTATGTTTCTAAGGTAGGCTGGGATGACAGACAAAATAGGCAGCCTCTCCAGTTTGCTTTCTGGGAATGTGTGGATGGGTTGCCTTCTGACACTGTAAGCAGGGGGCTACTCTGCAGTCTGTAGAGTCCAGGGATTCTGCTCACCCTTCTGATTATTAATTAAGTGATAGGTAACCAGCAGTCTGCAGTGGGTCTGGGAGCAGAAGTGCAAGAGGAATGTGACTGCCCAGCTCTGTGGCTCTTGAGGGCTCTTTCAACTCCTCAGACATTCCGATTTCAAGCCTCTTTGGAAACATTTCACATTTTCCAAGTTCCAGTTAACTCCGATGGACCGGGAGCTGCAATGCCTCACACAGAGAGGCAGTAAGGTAGGTGTTTTCTCGGGCGGAGAGTTCCCTGCATCAGAACAGAGCAAATGGCCCAGTGGCACCCAGTGCAGGGCCTATATGGGAACTGATGATGGGAAGCGGAGGAAGTTGGAGCAATGAAAACATGTTCACAGACCTCCTTTAGAAAGGGTATGCGCAAAACTGGAAAGGGGAGGATATCCCCAAAGAAGAAGAAGTTATTATAAAAATATTAGATTGCGCTGAAATGGATATGACAAGACGCTTAAATGATCAAGAAGATACGAAATTTTATGAAACATGGAGCAAAGTTTATATATGGATAAATAAGAAGAAACAGTAGAAGGTTATGATAAACAAATAAATGAATATGTAAATTATTTTGGTAAAAACATGACTTATGAGTTATAATAATAGTATAAGATAGAATACGTTTGTTTTTAGAAGTATATCCAAATTAGTTTATATATGAAGAATTATTATGAGAAGAATTTTGAATTTATATTAGTATTAGTTTAAATGTGAAAAAAAAAATTAATGTGAAATTTAACAAATTAACAAAATTAACAAATTAATTTTTTTTAATACCTATAATAATGAATTGTATTCAAATATGTATTCTTTTTTCTATATTCAAATTTATACTTTTGAGATAAGCGGGGAAATTACAACCCCATTTTTTTTATGTTAAATGTTGGTGTGTCTGTTTGTTCATTTTATGAAAACTAATAAAATTTATTGAAAAAAAAAGAAAGAAAGGGTGCCGGGCCCTCCCCCTTGGCTCTCTTTCGCCTGATCTACAGCGTGCATTTCAAAAGTAATGCAATAATTTTTTTTTAAAGTAATTTATTGAACAGATTTGCACAAACACTTAAAATTCTTCAAAGTACTGTCCTTGGGCCTCTACACATTTTTTTCCAGTGACTCTGCCATGACCGGTACGCACCCTGGAAGGGGTCTTTGGGGACTTCTCGCAAGGTCTTCGTCACGGCTGATTGGATCTCTTCTATGGATGAAAAACACGCCTTGCAACAACACACTACGAGTCCGCGAGTTCCTGGCCAAACACCAGGTGCCAATGCTGCCCCCCCCCATAGTCCTAACGTCACCCCAGCAGACCTCTTTTTATTCCCTCGGATTAAGATCCAATCAGCCGTGTCGAAGACCATGCGAGAGGTCCCCGAAGGAGCGTACCGGTCATGGCAGAATCGCTGGAAAAAATGTGTGGAGGCCCAAGGACAGTACAGTGGTACCTCGGTTCTCGACCACAATTTGTTCTGGAAGTGTGCTCAAGAACTGATTTGGTTGAGAACCAAAACAATTTAAGATAAATTCCCCTCTTCAGTTGTCTCTCCCTCTAGCTTGCCTGCTTCTGTCCCCGTGTCTCCCTCTCTCTCTCTCTGTAGCTTGCTGGCTTCCGTCTTCAGCTCTCTCGCTCACCCGCTTCTGTCCCCGGCTCTCTCTCTGTGTGTGTAGCTTGCTGGCTTCGGTCTTCAGCTCTCTCGAGTGTTTGAGTTCCAAATATTTGTTCGGATTTCAGGGCAAAAGTTTCTTGAATTTCCTGGTCAAATACCAATTTGTTCGAACTGAGAAACGTTCGAAAACCGAGGTACCACTGTACTTTGAAGAATTTGAAGTGTTTGTGCAAATCTGTTCAATAAATTACTTAAAAATAATAATAATTGCATTACTTTTGGAACACACCCTGTAAATTAGCAGCTCCCCAGGGACCGCATGGGGGCAGAGGAGCTGCTGCCAACCGCTAATCGGCTCTAGCTGGGCGTCAAAAGGGTCGCCAAAGGCCAGAGTGGAGCGGCAGCAGGCCAAGAGGTGGCTTCCAGCTCTCTTGGAGGTCTTTGCTGTCCTCCAGCTCACAGCTCAGCTGCTGCCAGCAATGGCCACGCTTGGCCCGGGGCGTTTGCTGCTTCTGACCCTTGGCTGCTTGGCCTCTTCCTCTCCTGGGCGGTGCCCTTTGCTCCCTCCCTGATCTGCTCTCACCTTTGCTTTAAAGAAATATTTGGGAAGGGTTAGGAAGCTGATAAATTATTTTTATTGGGATGGTTCGGCAGCTGCCAAATTCTTCCGACGTTTATTGGAACAGTTGATACTGCATATTTTCTGCTGAGTTGTTTACTTTCTAACCTTGGCCTCTCCGGGGAGATAGAAGCCCTCACCTGTGCTCAGTGATGTCACACCTGTTCTGGCCACACTGGAAGGTCCTGGCTAGGAGCATTAATGGGGAAGAAGTTGCCAAAGGTGTTTCACACCCATTCCCTCCTGCCCCCCCCCATGTATGTGCACCCTTGCGCTACCCCTGTGGATGTGCATAATCCCCCCACCATCACTGCACATGCGCACAGACCTCACTGAAGCCTGGAACGGTGAAAAAAACGGGCAAACTGAAAAATCGGAAAAATGGACTCCTGTTTTGCTTGTGCTGTTTCTCACATTGTAGAGTCTTCAGGGAAGCTTCCTGAAGCCATAGAGCAGTGTTTCCCAACCTTGGCAACTTGAAGATATTTGGACTTCAACTCCCAGAATTCCCCAGCCAGCGAATGCTGGCTGGGGAATTCTGGGAGTTTAAGTCCAAATATCTTCAAGTTGCCAAGGTTGGGAAACACTGCCCTAGAGTGCAAAAAACAGCACAGTGGGCAAAGCGGAAGTCCATTTTTTTGAACTTCGATCTGATCTAACATAAGAACCTAAGAAGAGCCGTGCTGGATCAGGCCAAAGCCCATCGAGTCCAGCATTCTGTGTCCCACAGTGGCCCATCAATTTTCCATGGGGCTCTTGAGTAGAAAGAGAAGGCAAAACCCCTTGATCCACAACAAATGGGACCCAAGGGAACCCTGCCTGTCTCAACCAACATAGAGGCAGCACTTGGACATAGAGAGAGAGAAAGAAGCAAGGAAGGAGAGAGAGAGAAAGAGAAAGGGAAGGAAGGAAAGAAAGAAAGAAAGATAAAGAACAAAAGAGAGAGAGAGAACCTAAGAAGAGCCATGCTGAATCAGGCCAAAGCCCATCGAGTCCAGCATTCTGTGTTACACAGTGACCCACCAATTGTCCATGGGGATCTTGAGCAGAAAGAGAAGGCAAGACCCTCCCTTTCCCTGGACCCCCAACAAATGGTACTCAAGGGAATCCTGCCTGCCTCAACCAACATAGAGGCGGCACTTGGACATCTGTTTCAATAACCACAGATACACTTGGCATCCATGAATCTGTCTAATCCTGCCTTGAAGCTCTCCAGGCTAACAATTGTCACAAAGCCAAAAACACCCTCCCAGAGCCTCTGTGCGAGCCAAAAATCAGTTGGCCGGCACACACATGCACATTGGAGCTGAGCTAGGGCAACAGCTCGTGTGCCAGCATATATGGCTCTGCGTGCCACCTGTGGCACCCTTGCCATAGGTTTGCCACCACTGCCCTATATCATTCCAAGCAAGTGGCTGTCCGATCTGTTCTTAAATTCTCCTCCCCCAGATTCTCACCGTTAAGAAATTTCTCCTCAACCAGCTAGCTTTTCTCCTCCATTAGTTTCCATCCATTGTTTGTAGTCTTGCCTTCTGGTGTTTGGTGCTGTATGAGTTTGGTTGGGGTTTTTTTTTGGCAGAGGTTTAATTTACCCAACTAGATAAAATCACAGTTTTTTGCTGATACCAATTGTAGGTGCAGTGATGATCTTAAATCTTACCCTCCTTGCCTTTCGTAAGAATTTGAAAACATATTTATACCACTAGGCTTGGGGTCACTAGACCCTAGCCTCTGGCCCGTGAATGTTAGGATGTATTTGAATTTTTAAATGTTTAGCTTTAAAAAATATATTTTAAATTAATTATTTCTATTAATTGAACATAAAAACATAAGAGCCATGCTGAATCAGGCCAAAGCCCATTGAGTCCAGCATTCTGTGTCACCCAGTGGCCCACCAATTGTCCATGGGGATCTTGAGCAGAAAGAGAAGGCAAGACCTTCCCTTTCCCTTGACCCCCAATAAGTGGTACTCAAGGGAATCCTGCCTGCCTCAACAAACATAGAGGCAGCACTTGGACATCCATTTCAATAACCATCTATATGCTTGGTATCCATGAATCTGTCTAATCCTGCCTTGAAGCTATCAAGGCTGACAGCTGTCACGACCTCTTCTGGAAGTGAATTCCATAAATCAACGACCCTCTGGGTGAAGAAATATTTCCCTTGATTTGTCCTCACATTTTTGAAAAAGGTCTGGATGCAGCTTATCTTGTGTGCAATGGGGTGGTTGCTTGTGAAATTTAGAATCTGCTCTGTATGTATGTATTTTTGGTACACAGGTTGTTAAATAGGCGATTGTTCTGTATCTTGGCAGGAGGTTTATTATGGTGAGAAAATAAATGAATAGCATTAGCATTTAGACTTACTGCATGTACCGCTTCTTAGTGCTTTTGCAGCCCTCTCTAAGTGGTTTCCAGAATCAGCCTCCTGCCCCCAACTATCTGGGTCCTCATTTTACCCACCTCGGAAGGATGGAAGGCTTAGTCAACTTTGAGCCGGTAGTGAGACTTGAACTGCTGAACTTTCAAGGAAATCCTGCCTGCCTCAACCAGCATAGAGGCGGCACATGGACATCCGTTTCAATAACCACCACTTGGCATCCATGAATCTGTCTAATCCTGCCTTGAAGCTACCAAGGCTGACAGCTGTCATGACCTCTTCTGGAAGTGAATTCCATCAACCAAGGACCCTCTGGGTGAAGAAATATTTGCCTTGATTTGTCCTCACTTTCTTACCTATGAGCTTTAGGGAGGGGCCCCTCGTCCTGGTATTGTGTGATAGAGAAAAGAATTTTTCTCTATCCACCTTTTCTATCCCATGCATGATTTTATACCCTTTGATCAAGTCGCCCCTTAAATGCCGTCTTTCAAGGCTGAAGAGACCAAGGCGTTGCAACCTGGTGTCGTAAGGGAGGGGCTCCATTCCCTTGATCATTCTTGTTGCCCTTTTTTGCACCTTGAATTGGATTCAAAAGTGTTTTATATATGGTATTTTTACTGCAATGTTGTGAGCCACCCCAAGTCCACGGAGAGGGATGGCATATAAGTCCAATAAATAAATAAGTAAATAAATAAACAAATTATTATTATTATTATTTTTTAAAGTAATTTTTATTAAATTGTTTTAAAAAGTATAATCAAAGAAGTATATACATTGGTATATTTGCAATATTTGCAATAACAAAAAAACATACATACCAAAACAAAAAACACCATGGACAATTACAAAATTACAAATAACATAAAAAAGATATGTCATCAATATCCTCTTGGGAGGAGGAAAGTTACAGTCTTGTCGAATATCAAATTATTTTCTGGTGAATAGAAATTATTGGCATTCACTATTATTCTTTTTGGTTGTCAATGTCTTCTCTATTGTTATTGTTTTTTAACCGCCTTCTGTACACTCTTTGTTAATTCATTTAGTTACATAAAAATTTTGTTTTCACCAAAACAGTTGTATTTGCATCATATCTCATCTTTCTGTCGATAAATACATGTCTTAACGCATTGCTATTATCGTAATTCAATTTAAACTTCTATTTCTCCTCTTAAACCAATCATAAAATGTGTTCCATGTTTTATAATAATAGGAGTCTTCTTTGTTTTTTAAGCAAATTAAACGGGGCGGAAAGCAGCAATTTCCCCCGATTTTTGGATATTTTTTTTGCTTCCATGCATGCACGAAATTCTTGCACGAAATTCAGCTTCTGCGTATGCATAGGAGCCAAATCTCGTGCCGGGAGCACACTCGCTTTGCGCATGGACAGGTGTGCTCCCAAGGTGTTCCGGTAGCACCGAGAAATAGTGACCCATACCTGCTTCCAGCTCTGTTGTGATTATTGATTGATTGATTCTATCCTTCTATTAATGCCACTTCAAGGACCAGTTCCCTGATGTCTTGTCAAAAGCAGCTGTATTTCCCATCAGATGGGGGACCAATCAAACCCCCCCCCCTCTTAGCACTTCCCTCCCTCTGGGCTTCCTAAGAAATAGCAGACTCAGAGCTTGGGCTTGGAAATTTCCATTGGCCTCTGCCATAAAATCAGTTGGTTTTATAATATGGCATATAAATGTTCATAGGCACCGTATAAAATTGTGCAGGCTAGCTACTTGAGATATTTCTGAACGTGCTCACTTGGTAGAGATTATGCAACTTTTGAATTGTGGGTGCTGCGCAGCCAATAATCGCTGGAGATCACAGTGCAGAAAGATAAGGATGCGGTCAGGTGAGCCTTGCATTCTTTATAGCTTTGAAAATTGGAATGTGTCAACTATTATGCTAGTTTTCAAATCTTAATGGGCATGTTTGAAGAAGGAAAGATGTCACTCAAGGGACAAAAGGACACGGAGGGAGGGAGGGGTTCCTCTTCGGGTCATCAGGGCAGCCAAGTTTTTCTTCTAAGGACCATCTAGACCAGTGATGGGGAACCTATAGCACGGGTACCACAGATGGCACGCAGAGCCATATCTACTGGCACGCGAGCCATTGCCCTAGCTCAGCTCCAATGTGCATGTGTGTGCCGGCCAGCTGCTTTTTGGCTCACCCAGAGGCTCTGGGAGGGCATTTTTGCCTTCCAGAGAGCCTCCGGGGGGATGGGGGAGAACATTATCTCAGGGACCGCCTTCTGCTGCACGCATCCCAGCGACCAGTTAGGTCCCACAGAGTGGGTCTTCTCCGGGTCCCGTCAACTAAACAATGCCGCTTGGCAGGACCCAGGGGAAGAGCCTTCTCTGTGGCAGCCCCGGCCCTCTGGAACCAACTCCCCCCAGAGATTAGAATTGCCCCCCCCTCCTTGCCTTTTGTAAGCTACTTAAAACCCACCTCTGCCGCCAGGCATGGGGGAATTGAGATACCCTTTCCCCTTAGGCCTTTACAATTTTATGCATGGTATGTCTGTATGTATGTTTGGTTTTTATTATAATGGGTTTTTAATTGTTTTTAGTATTGGATTATTGTTATATGCTGTCTTATTATTGCTGTTAGCCGCCCCGAGTCTCCGGAGAGGGGTGGCATACAAATCCAATAAATAAAATAAATAAAATAAAATAAATAAATTTTTATCCTCCCCTGGCTCCAGGGAAGCCTTTGCAGCCTGGGGAGGGCGAAACACAAGCCTACTGGGCCCACCAGAAGTTGGGAAACAGACTGTTTCCGACCTCCAGAAGGGCCTCTGGGGGATGGGGGAAGCTGCTTTCACCCTCCCGGGCATTGAATTATGAGTGTGGGCACTCGCGCATGCACAATAGCACACATTCACACTCTTTCGGCACCTGAAGAAAAAAAAGGTTCACTATCACTGATATAGACTAATGATGGAGAACCTTTTTTTCCTTGGGTGCCAAATTAGTGCACATTCTTCTTGAGTCTATCTTCTAAAGTGTTGATTATTCCCCTATCTTGGTGTCATCTGTAAATTCTGTTCCCTCATCTAAATTGTTTATTAAGACATGGAAGAATAATGGGTCTAAGACAGAACCTTGGGTTACCCCATTGCATGTCTTAAAGTTGCCAAGTTTGAAGACCTCTGCATCAGGAGGTGGTACAGTCTACCCTACATATTACCAAGAAGTAAGCTGTGGTCTACTTTATCAAATGCCTTACTGAAGTCTACATATACTATATCCAGAGCATGCCCAAAGGGTGGGTGGAGAGGACGTCAACTTAGCTATGATGAAATGAGTATGTTCCCGGTAAGATAAGATAAACATCATAGACCTGCAATCAGGTTGTTTTATAAGTGATATTTTGAACAATATCACAATGCATATCCCAAAGGTGCTTTTTCATGACGCAAATGGAACTTCTGGTTTTTCTTGTAAGACATTTGCTTCTCATCCAAGGAGCTTCTTCATTGAAGCTGAAGAAGCTCTTTGGATGAGAAGCGAAATGTCTTCAAGGAAAAAAAACCCCAGAAGGTCCAGTTGCCTCTTGCAAAAGCACCTTTGGGAGAACCATGGCCTGGATGACCGAGAATCTCCATAGATATCCCAACACACATTTTCACCACTGAATTGATATTATCGTAATGATCAGAAAATTATTGTGTTGGTTATGACCTTTAAAGCTCTACATGGTATTGGACCAGAGTACCTCCGGAACCGCTTGTTACCGCACGAATCCCAGTGACCGATAAGGTCGCACAGAGTTGGCCTTCTCCGGGTCCTGTTGACTAAACAATGTCATCTGGCGGGCCCCAGGGGAAGAGCCTTCTCTGTGGCGGCCCCGGCCCTCTGGAATCAACTCACCCTGGAGATTAGAACTGCTCCCACCCTCCTTGTCTTTCGTAAACTACTCAAGACCCACCTATACCGCCAGGCATGGGGGATTTGAGACATCGTTTCTCCAGGCTTCTTATAATTTATGTTTGGTATGTATGTGTTGTCTGGTTTTAACATGATAGGGTTTTAGTTATTTCTTTTAATATTAGATTTGTGTCACTATAATATTGTTTTTATCATTGTTGTGAGCCGCCCCGAGTCTTCGGAGAGGGGCGGCATACAAATCTAAATAATAATAATAATAATAATAATAATAATAATAATAATAATTATTATTATTATTATTATAATTATTATTATTATATACACTGCTCAAAAAAATAAAGGGAACACTTAAAAAACAGAATATAACTTCAAGTAAATCAAACTTCTGTGAAATCAACCTGTCCACTTAGGAAGCAACCCTGATTGACAATCAACTTCACATGCTGTTGTGCAAATGGAATAGTTGTGCAAATGAAATATTCAATGAGAATATTTCATTCATTCATTTGCTGGCTGGAGAATTCTGGGAGTTGAAGTCCAAATAGCTTCAAGTTGCCAAGGTTGGGAAACACTGATTTAAGTGTCCCCTCTTTTTTTTTTGAGCAGTATATTTTATTTAAAACTTGCTACATCGTCTTTTCTTTCCTGTTACATTTGTACGTACAAGTAACACTGTGCTCTTCCAAGCACCTGGCGATCAGGTGTGAAAACTCCCAGGAGCCTCTGATCTCTTTTGAGTTAGTTAATGAGCCCCTGCAGGATGCCCCAGAGGAAGATGTGAGACAGACGGTGAGGGACTGCCACCAGTTTGGAAGTCCCTGGTGAGCGCCTGGATGCTCCATGAACTCCCATGTCGAAGAACAATTATTTTTTTTAAAAAATCCCTTCCCCTCTGGAAGCCAAAATGATACAAAAGCACAGCTGGACACCAATTCCCAAGTAGGTTTGGTGGCTGTTGTGATGCTGGGAGGGACAACGGCAAGTCCTAATTAAGCAGTTCCCATTAGCTGGGATGACTTTTGTTAGCTGCTTCAAGGCTGGAGAGAAGAGTCTTTGCTTCCCTTAGTAGCTGTTTGTGAGTAGCATTTCCAACACACTATAATTTCTTCCAATTCTTAGAGAAAGGGGTGGTTTTAATTGCTTAGTGGGTCTCCAAAGAGAAGAGATTGGCTGTGAATTCCTGAGGGGGTGGGTGGGCAGGGATGCTGGCAACCCAAAGGTTGACTGGAGGAAAACGGTCAAGGGTGGGAGGTGGACACAGGAGAGTCCAGCAAAGCCAGAGGTCCTCAGAGGAGCCGAGATGCAGCTTGAGAAACCTTAGGACAGGGGACGGAAGGCATGCTGGTGCACTTATGCACGCTCCTTACTGACCTCTTAGGAATCGGGAGAGGTCAACAGTGGATAATCTCAGGGTAAAGTTTTGGGGGTTAGGTGATGATACTACAGAGTCTGGTAGTGAGTTCCATGCATCAACTACTCGGTTACTAAAGTCGTATTTCCTGCAGTCGAGTTTAAAGCGGTTTATATTAAGTTTGTATCTTTTGTGTGCTTGTGAGTTGTTGTGCTTGAAGCTGAAGTAGTCATTGACAGAAAGGACTTTTGTAGCAGATGATTTTTATGGACTATGCTTAGGTCGTGTTTAAGGCGACGTAGTTCTAAGCTTTCTAAACCTAGGATTGTCAGTCTAGTTATGTACAGTATTCTGTTACGAGTGGAGGAGTGGAGGGCTCTTCCAGTAAAGTATCTCTGGACACTTTGTAATGTATTCATGTCTGATATGCGGTGCGGGCTCCAGACAGATGAGCTGTATTGAAGGATTGGTCTGGCGAAAGTTTTGTATGCTCTGGTTAGTAGTGTGAGATTACCAGAGCAGAAGCTACGTAGGATTTAGGTTAACAACTCTTGAAGCCTTTTTGGCGATGTTGTTGCAGTGGGTTTTGGTACTTTATTTAATTAGATTCCTATGCTGCCCTTCTCAACCGACTGGTGTTGCCTGTTGCTCCTCAGAGGTTATGACAGAAAAGGCTTAAGATGTTCCTCACCGTCAGGGTATTGACTAGGAGCTTCAGTCTGCCTGGGAGAAGTGGCACCTGTCAATTTCAGCTCATTGGGGCTTTTGAAGTCCCCAAACACCCCAGAGCATAAGGCTGACTTCTCACGGTTTGTTTAAGGGAAGGGTTGGTTTACCCAGATGTTGCATTCTCATGCTAACGTCAAGAGGCAGGAGTTGGTCATCTTTGTTTCCAGAATCTCATTGCCATTTTGTCCGAGACAAGCATTTTGCCTTGTCCATAAGTCAGGGTCACATATTGGGATAGAGGATTTAACAGCCCTTGGGAACACGGAGTGGAGAGGTAGTTGTTAATGAAGAGGTTCTGGGAGATGACGGAAGTGGGAAAGAGGCCCTGTTATAATTACACTAGGTTTAAGTTGAGCTGGAGGATTACTTTGGTAGGCTTCCAACTGGTTCTGTTAGGTTATCTTCTAGTAATAAAAAAATCATTTTCTGGAAATCCAAGTGCTTCTTGTTTTCCGAGCTTGTAAGATTTAATATTAATCTTGAAGGCCTCCCAAAATAATTGCCTGGCAAACATCACACCTGGCTCCATCCGACAACCTCCTTGGACCATGCAAAGCTAAGGCAATTGAAAGTCTGCTCTATATTGCCCTTAGGAAGTTGGGATGATTTTTACCAGAAAATGACTCCTGTATGGAAGGAGAGCAGGCAAATTGAGAGAGAAAGCATAAAAACTGGTTGTCCACAGAGTCCTCTCCTCAGTGGTAAAGCTTCTGGAAGTCTTAAAAAAAAAGGATTTGACATTTACAATAAAGAGAATGTATATTTAATTGTTCATGTATTGACTGCAGCTAGAATTGTATTTGCTCAACATTGGAAAAGTGAAGGAATTCCCATTGATGAGAAGGTCATTAGAAAAATAGTAGAATGTGCAGAAATGAACAGATTAACATTAGAAATCAAGGGAAAAGAACAAACCGGATATTATAAGATATGGGAAGTATTTTATCAGTGGTTAGAGGATTAAAAAAGGATTAATTACTCTTGGTCATATCTGGCCCAGGGGCCAAGATTTCTCCACAAACCATCACAAATCCCAGCGACCAGTTAGGCCCCACAGAGTTGGCCTTCTCCGGGTCCCGTCAACTAAACAATGTCGTTTGGCGGGACCCAGGGGAAGAGCCTTCTCTGTGGCGGCCCCAACCCTTTGGAACCAACTTCCCCCAGATATCAGAGTTGCCCCCACCCTCCTTGCCTTTCGTAAGCTCCTTAAAACCCACCTCTGTCGTCAGGCGTGGGGGAATTGAAACTTTCCCTTCCCCCTAGGCTTATAAAATTTATGCATGGTATGTCAGTATGTATGATTGGTTTCTTAAATTAGGGTTTTAAATTAACTTAAATATTAGATTTGTTTACATTGTATTATTATTGCTGTGAGCCGCCCCGGCTCTGCAGAGAGGGGCGGCATACAAATCTGATTAATGAATGAATAAATAAATAAATCAACATTTTCTCATGGAGCATCAGTGGTCCACAGACCACAGGTTGGTGACCTGTGCCCTAAAGGATTCTGGGAGTTGAAGTCCACACATCTTAAAGTTGCCAAGATTGATGAACCATGCTTGAATTAGTGGACTGCAGGTTCCATCCATCTTCCAGAGGGAGGAACAAAGAGGTCCACGGACTCTGGGGCATTCAGAAGACACCAGGTGCAGCAATGCTGTTTAGGGTACAAGGGTGGCTGTCCTTTCGTAATCCTTCTTTTTCATTCCTGCCTGTGTCCAAGGGCTGCCGGGCACTCTGTTCTTGTCAGGGCATCGCTGGGTCTGCCAAGGGGGACCAGCAACAATGCCTATACTCTGCCCCCCCTTCCCTAAAGTGGCTGCCCTTTGAGCTCCTGCTTCCTGCTGCCCAACAGCGAGACCGGCTCTCCGTGACTTGATGCCACAGAGTTTCCCATCAGCTGTGGAGGCAGAAGCACTAAAAACATCTCCCCCTTCCTTCTCTCCACCCCTCCAGTCCCCCAGGCCCCCCATTTGCTGCTGCCGGGAACCAGAGGGGCGCCTCATGCTGAAGCGAGCAAGTGGAAATTTCCTCCCCGTCCCTTGAGCCTTGCAAAACGTTGTCATAAAAGCATCTGTGGGATTCACTACCTTCAGCCAACAGAAAAACAAGGGCTATAAACAAGGCCTCTTAATTACCCAACACATTGATAAAGGCAAGAAGAGATTACACAACCCCTGAAGCGCAAAGGTGCCATGCTTGGAACACCTTGTCGTGTTCTTGTCCCATCCCAAAGGGGATTACGTACCGCAGGTGAGGGACTTGCCTCGGCTGTGTGGCAAGGGCAGCGGCACATTCCTTCTCCTCGGATCCTGCTCTCCTCTCTCCATTTTCCAGGAATCAAATGGGATCTTTCCTCCTTTCCTTTCCTCTCCTCTCCTCTCCTCTCCTTTCCTTTCCTCTCCTCTCCTCTCCTCTCCTTTCCTTTCCTCTCCTCTCCTCTCCTTTCCTCTCCTCTCCTTTCCTTTCCTCTCCTCTCCTCTCCTTTCCTTTCCTTTCCTTTCCTCTCCTCTCCTTTCCTCTCCTCTCCTCTCCTTTCCTTTCCTCTCCTCTCCTCTCCTTTCCTTTCCTTTCCTTTCCTTTCCTTTCCTCTCCTCTCCTTTCCTCTCCTCTCCTCTCCTCTCCTTTCCTCTCCTCTCCTCTCCTCTCCTCTCTTTTCCTCTCCTCTCCTCTCCTCTCCTTTCCTTTCCTTTCCTTTCCTTTCCTCTCCTCTCCTCTCCTTTCTAAATTGAGATCCCAAGGGCCTACACCAAGATGGTATGTTTTAAAAAAGTCAAGATGACAGATACAACGGTGTGATAAAGCTCTGTCCATTTTTAATGTGTTGCAGAGGTGAGCTTGATCACATAGGTGGAGTTTCACTTACAGTGCTGAGGGCACCACATTGACTATACCTGAGGTCTGTCTGTCTTTCTTTCTTTCTTTCTTTCTTCCCTCCTTTTTCTTTTTTTCTATTTATCTATCTATCCATCCATCCAACCATTTATCTATCTATCTATCTATCTATCTATCTATCTATCTATCTATCTATCTATCTATCTATCTATCTATCATCTCTATCAATCAATCAACCAATCAATCAACCTATGGTACCTACCTACCTACCTACCTATCATTATCTATCTATCTACCTACCTACCTATCTATCTATCTATCTATTTATTCCATACAAGCAATTGATATTTGGAAGTTTAACTGGGGATAGATTTACTTATCTTACTTTATCAAAAGGTGAATGTATTTTGTTTTTATGACAATTGCTCCCCACCTTTTTTATTCCAACTCAGACTTTAGGGGCCATCCGTGGTGACACTTTATCAGCTTTCTCACCTTTGCTCCCCCAGTCAGCGTTGTGCGTCCTATGAACAGGACATAAGTGCTGAAAGAGGCGAAACCTGCCTAGTGCGTTGATTAGAAAAGATATGGAGAAAAATTGCCAGGACATTCCCAGTGGCGGGAGATGCTCCACACTGCATTGAAAAGATCCAGGATTCAATCCCCCCCCCCCCCCGAAAAATCTGCCCAGGTTTTGGATCTCTGCCTGGGTACTTGGAAGCTGGGGGTGGGACAGCTTCATCTGCTCATAAGAACATAAGAAGAGCCATGCTGAATCAGGCCAAAGCCCATCGAGTTGCAGTTGGGCTTTGGTCCAATTCCGCAGGGCTCTTCTTAGGTTCTTATCAAAGAGAGAGAGAGAGAGAGAGAGAAAGAAAGAAAGGCATTAATAATAATAATAATAATAATAATAATAATAATAATAATAATAATAATGGACTGGCTTTGCCTGCCTTTACGAGGCAGCCGATCTTGAATCCCACCTCTGCTCCCAGACAGACTCCATGCAGATCCCTCTGTACAGGGGTGAACAGTGCGGTCAGGCAGTAGGGAAAGCAAGTAGAATGCCTGGCTGCATAGTTAGAGGTATAACAAGCAGGAAGAGGGAGATTGTGATCCCGCTGTATAGAGCGCTGGTGAGACCCCATTGGGAATACTGTGTTCAGTTCTGGAGACCTCACCTACAAAAAGAGATGGATCAAATTGAACGGGTCCAAAGACGGGCTACAAAAAGGGTGGAAGGTCTTAAGCATAAAACGTATCAGGAAAGATTTCATGAACTCCATCTGTATAATCTGGAGGACAGAAGGGAAAGGGGGGACACGATTGAAACATTTACATATGGTAAAGAGTTAAATAAAGTTCAGGAGGGAAGTGAACCCAAGAACAAGGGGGCACAATCTGAGGTGAGTTGGGGAAAAGATCAGAAGTAACGTGATAAAATATTATTTGACTGAAAGAGTTGTAGATGCTTGGAACAAACTTCCAGCAGACGTGGTTGGTAAATCCACAGTAAATGAATTGAAGCATGCCTGGGATAAACATAGATCCATCCTAAGATAAAATACAGGAAATAGTGCAAGGGCAGACTAGATGGACCAGGAGGTCTTTTTCCCACTGTCAATCTTTCTATGTATACTCAAGGCCCCCTTTTGTCCTCAGTGCTTTATATGCCAGCACATTCCCAAAGGATAGGACGACAGTTCCCAGAATTCACGCCTGAGGAATTCTGGGAGTTAAAGTCCACCCATCAGATGCGGTGACTGCCTCTGTCGCATTCAAGAAGGACACAGGCGAAGTCTTTGAGGGCACCAGTGGTGACACATCTTTTAGGAGATGCCCACCACTTCCTCGCTTATGCAGGAGGGACGGCCTTTCCCCAAACTGCCTCTGCATCGAGGAAGGAGCGTTCCTCCACTGGCTCTGAATGGCTCTGCGCCCTTTGCTTTGCCCAGGCTGGCAACTAAACCTGGCAGAGTCTCCCGAAATGAAAGCTTGAACTCGGTGCCCCGAAGAGCAAACAGCTCTTCTTCCCCAGCCAGCTGGAGTGGCCCCTCCCCTCTTGTCACCCTTCTCCCACGCCCCCTGATTGATGGGGAGGGTGCCAATATTCCTAGGAGATAAGAAAAGGGCTGCTTCTGCCAAAGGGGCCGGTCAGCCAGAGGAGCCTTGGGCAGCCCGGTCAGGCAGGAGCCGCTGCTTTTCCAGGGCGAAGCCTTTGTGCAGCTGCAGCCAGGAGCCGAGAGAGCTTGGGTGAGTACTGCAACAGTTGGGGGGTTAGGGGTGGGGGTCTCCATAGAAGGAGGGTTCCATCCAGAAGGGGACAAGCAAGCCATCATTCCTCAAAGCTCCCCCTGGTTTGAAGTAGCTAAGAAGCAATTGGCCTGACCACAAATGAAAAATTCTGTGGTCTATCTATAGCAGGGGTCTCCAACCTTGGCAACTTTAAGCCTAGCAGACCTAAGCATAAAACTTATCAGGAAAGACTTCATGAACTCCATCTGGAGAGTCTGGAGAACAGAAGGGAAAGGGGGGACATGATCGAAACATTTCAATATGTTAAAGGGTTAAATAAGATTCCAGAGAGAAGTATTTTTAATAGGAAACTGAACCCAAGAACAAGGGGACACAATCTGAAGTTAGTTGGGGGAAAGATCAGAAGCAACGTGAGAAAATATTATTTGACTGAAAGAGTAGTAGATGCTTGGAACAAACTTCCAGCAGACGTGGTTGGTAAATCCACAGGAACTGAATTTAAACATGCCTGGGATAAACATAGATCCATCCTAAGATAAAATACAAAAAGTAGTACAAGGGCAGACTAGATGGATCATGAGGTCTTTTTCTGCCGTCAGTCTTCTATGTTTCTATGTTTCAACTCCCAGCTGGGGAATTCTAGGAGTTGAAGTCCGCCAGGCTTAAAGTTGCCAAGATTGGAGACCCTTGGTCTGCATAGGATACCTTTGAAAGCATTAATCCAGCGGCAAGATTGAGCTTTGCAGAAAATTGGAAAGAAGAAAATATACCAACAGAACACATGATAATCAGAACGATACTAGAATGCATAAAAATGAGTAAAATGACGATGGAATTGCAGAATAAACAGGGAAATGATTATTATACCATATGGGAAAAATTATACAATTGCATAGAGAAAAAAACAGATTTTTTTTTTAAAAAACCAGACAAAATAAAACAGGACAATGTAGAAAAGGCAATGTAAAATATCTCAAAAGGCACAAGTTTCCGTAAATTGCTTGTATGTATTTTATGATGTGTCTACTTTTTGTATGTGTAGTTTTATGTTTCAAAAAATTCATTTTTAAAAAAAACACCAAAGCTTTAAAGCAGAGAATTACAAAATAATAATAATAATAATAACAACAACAACAACAAATATAAAAATAAAAATAAAATTGAAAAGCAAGAAGCTGCTTCATTCTTTTATTGGAATAGTTTTTCATTAGGAATTTTGCAGGAATGCATCTGTTTCTCCTTGGCCTGCGATGGACAGAGATGGACTACATAGAAACATAGAAACATAGAAAATTGACGGCAGAAAAAGACCTCATGATCCATCTAGTCTGCCCTTATGCTATTTTCTTAGGATGGATCTATGTTTATCCCAGACATGTTTAAATTCAGTTACTGTGGATTTACCAACCACGTCTGCTGGAAGTTTGTTCCAAGTATCTACTACTCTTTCAGTAAAATAATATTTTCTCATACAAGGCCCCTAATAATCCTTTAGGAAATGCCTCCAGCTTTGAGGATGGACTGGAGCTCCAGTCTTCCTCGGACAGGAGAGAAGTTTGCAGATAACATTCTTCTCAGTCAGATCTTCATTCCAAAGTCCATTTCTTATACAATAATTGCTGAAGGATAGTTTTCAAGTTCTTAAATTCGGTGCGGTTTCCATGCCGAAATATGGGCACCCCTGCGTGTCGGTGTGCAATTTTGCTACCTGCCCAGGTGCAGCGGCAGAATTGCACTGGACTCCGCTAGCTCTCAGAGCCACAGGGGCGAACACACGTCACCCTTCCAACTTAGCAGCCCATCTCTGGAAGGCAACCATCATCATCATCATCATCATCATCATCATCATCATCATTATTATTATTGTTATTAATATTAATTAGATTTGTATGTCGCCCCTCTCTGACAACTTGGAGCGGCTCACAACAGCAAAGCACAGTACAAATCCAATGATTAAAAAACAGTTTAAACCCTTAATATAAAAACAGTCATACACCCCAAACAAACCATATATAAAATGGAATGGCCCGGGGGAATCAATTTCCCCATGCCTGGTGGCAGAGGTGGGTTTTTAGGAGTTTGCAAAAGGCAGTGAGGGCGGGGGCAGTCCTGATCTCCGCTGGGAGTTGATTTCAGAGGGTCTGGGCCACCACAGAGAAGGCTCTTCCCCTGGGTCTCGCCAGACGACATTATTTCGTCGACGGGACCTGGAGAAGGCCAACTCTGTGGCACCTAATCGGTCGCTGGGATTCGTGTGGCAGAAGATCTCAACGAATGATTAGTTAATTCAGTTTTTCTCAACCTTGGCCTTTTGGAGTTTGTACATCTTCCGTTGCCAAGATGGAGAAACACTGAGGTAACGTCTCTTGCGAAGTTACTTGGGATCCCATTTTAAGCAGCAGCTCATCAAACTCTCATCAGACTCTCTCACCCCAATTACGCCGACCCCTCCCACCTACTCAAGCAGGAAGGACATCTCTGGATCCTGTCAGTCAAGGAATTTTGGCTGCAGGATAAAAGAGGGGAGGTCTTCTCTGCTGTGGCTTTTCGGAACATCTCACCCCCATCAGAAGTGGGGCAAGCTCCCACCCAATTAGCGTGGGGTCCAAAAGTACGATGTTGGCAGCTTCTGAACGCTGCAGCTTTTTGAATTTTTAACTTTGATATTTATTTTTATTGCATGTTTTAACTTGTTCCTAATTCTGCTTTTAACCCATGCTTTTGTGTGTTTGGATGGTTTTGTTATGACATTGTAAAACTGCCCAGGGTACCAACTAAACCAGTAGATGGCGAATCTATGGCGTGGGTGCCACAGGTGGCACATGGAGCCATATCTGCTGGCACATGAGCTGTTGCCCTAGCTCTGCTCCAACGTGCATGTGTGTGCTGGCCAGCTGATTTTTGGCTTGCACAGAGGCTCTGGGAGGGCGTTTTTGGCTTCCAGGGAATCCTTGGAGCCTGGGGAGGGTGAAACATGAGCCTACTGGGCCCATCAGAAGTTGGGAAACAGGCCATTTCCGGCCTCCAGAGGGTCTCCAGGAGGTGGGGGAAGCTGCTTCCGTCTTCCCCAGGCATTGAATTATGGGTGTGGGCACTCGTCCATGTGCGATAGCATGTGTGCACACTCTTTGGGCACCTGAAGGAAAAAAGGTTCGCCATCACTGAACTAAATGTATGAACGAAGAGAATGGTCATTGCCTGGCTATCATTTGATAGCCACCCTCCTCTTGCCTGGATGCGCCAATTGACCCAACCTTCAAGGGACCCATTCAACCCTCAGTTGAGCTGCCTGCATTCAGCACCCTAAACTAAAACGAGGCAGCTCCCTTCCTGGTTCGGTGCGATGGCTAACAGAGACCTCAGGGAGAACCAGGAGCCATTGGAGTCTTTCTCCCAGGGAAATGCCACCTCTCTGGAGGCCCTCAAAGCTGTTCTGAATATGGGGTTTGAGTTAAAAGGGAAAGCCAATTTGGGGCAACCTTGGGGTGAACTCAGCCGCCTGGCCCAATTTTGTAATTTTTCACTTGGCCAATTGGTTCTACCTTGGACTTCTCTGCTCTGTTCTGAGGAAGGGAGGGAGAGAGAAAAAGAGGAAGAGAGAGAGAAGAAAGAGGAGAAAGGGAGAGAGAAAGTAGGAGACAGAGAAAAGAGAGAAGGGGGAGAGAAAGAGAGAGAGAAGGTGAGGGAGAGAAAGAAGAGAGGGAGGAGAGAGAAGGAGACAAAGAGAGGAGAGAGAAAGAGATGGGGTGTGGGAAGAGAAAGAGAGAGAGAAGAAAGAAGAGAGAGAAAGGGAGAGAAGAGGAAAAGAGAGAGAGAGAGAAAGAGAAGAGAGGGGAGAGAGAAAGGGAGGGAGAGAGAGAGAGGAGGTGAGGGAGAGAGGAGAGAAAGAGGTGGGGTGTGGGAAGAAGAAGAGAGAAAGAAGATGGGGAAAAGAGAGAGAGAGAAAGGGAAGAGAGGAGAGAAAAAGAGAGAAGAGGGAGAAGGAGACAGAGAAGAGAGAGAGAGGAGAGAAAGAGATGGGGTGCAGGAAGAGGAAGAGTGAGAGAAGGTGAGGAAGAGAGAAAGAGAGAATAAAGTGAAGAAAGAGGAGAGAGAAAGGGAGAGAGAGAGAAAAGAGGGGAAAAAAAGAGAGAGGAGAGAGAAAGGGGGGAGAGGAGGAGACAGAGGAGAGAGAGAGAAGAGAGAAAGAAATGGGGTGGGGGAAGAGAGAGAGAGAGAAGGTGAGGGAAAGAGAGAGAAGAGATGAGAGAATTGGGGGGAGAGAAGAGGAGGTGAGAAAGAGACGAGAGAAAGACATAGGGTATGAGAAGAAGAGAGAAAGAAGGTGAGGAAAAGAGAAAGAGAGAAAGGGAAGAGATAGGAGGAAAAAAAGAGAGAGAGAGAAGAGGGAGAAGGAGACAGAGAAAAGAGAGACAGAGAGGAGAGAAAGAGATGAAGGAGGGAAGAAAGAGAGAGAGAGAGAGAGAAGATGAGGTCAGTTCTACACCTGACCAGTCTGGCTGGCTGCAGTGTGGCGTGGCTATGGGTGTCATTTCTCTGCCTGTTACCAGAGGTGGCAAAGAGGACAATGGGCACACAGGTCTGCCAAAGCCTCACCCTCCCCAGAACAAGGTGGCCTTGTGAGGAGTGACAACCGAGCCAGATTTAAGGCCCCATTGTCACATTCCAGGGTCAACTTCCACCCACTTCTCTGGGGCTGGCAGGGAAGGGTTTGCATACCAAGGCATAATCTTTCTGTCTTCCAGAACCAGCCAGCCATGTCCGAGGTGGAGTTTGGACGCATGTCTTTCAAAGAGCCTGAGCCAGAAGTCAAGCACAGCCCGGCTCAGCCCCATTGGTACGAGCGCTACCTGCAGCCGTGCATCGGGGAGCTGGTGGGCTCGGCCTTCTTCATCTACATCGGCTGCGTTTCGGTCATCGAGAACTCCGACGCAACCGGGAGGCTGCAGCCAGCCTTGGCTCATGGGTTGGCGTTGGGACTCACCATTGCCATCTTGGGGAATATCAGGTGAAGGAAGGGGCAAGCGGTTTGACCCGGGGGGATTGTGGTCAGGAACTTAGCCATGATGGAGGGAGCGAGAGTGCACAACAGGAGGAGGAAGATGGGTCCGCTAGATTCAAGACTAGGGGTCTCCAACCTTGGCAAATTTAAGCCTGGAGGACTTCAACTCCCACAATTCCCCAGCCAGCAAAGCTGGCTGGGGAATTCTGGGAGTTGAAGTCCACCAGGCTTAAAGTTGCCAAGGTTGGAGACCCTTGCTTCAGACCAACGTTTATCAACCATGGCAAGTTGCCAAAGGCTGGACCTCAACTCTCAACTTTCCTGGCTGTGGATTTTTTTATTTTTATTTTTATTGTTTTCAAAAACAAAACACTACAGACAGACATAAAAATACAAAACAAAACACACAACACAAAAAGGAGCTACAATCACTCTGCTCAGAATAGAAGTCTCCATAGTAAAAAAGAAAAACTTTTGTTAATTAGATCATTTCAGAGGAAAGAAAACACCTACTTCGTATCTCTATTTATATACAATTCAAAATAGTAAATTTGTACTATCATTAATTCATTGAGAATTTCTTCTATTCAACCAAATATAAACCCTATCGGAGAGTTTGTAAAATTCCGAGTCTGCTTGATTTTTCAAGAAGGATTTTTAAAAAATAGTTTGTGTTGGAAGGGACCCTGTGAGTCTTCTAGTCCAACCTCTGCTGGTACAGTACATGAGCCTTTGTCCTAGCTCAGCTCCAACATGCATGTGCATGCGATTGGGGAAACCACAGGGAGGATGGAGGCCCTGTTTCCTCTCAGGAGATTCCTAGAGAGGCCCCAGAGGCTTCTCCCTGCCTTTTCTGGCTTTGTTTCCCCCCAGGAGATTCCTAGAGAGGCCCCGTGGAGGCTTCTCTCCACCTTTTCCGGCCCTGTTTCCTCCCAGGAGATTCCTAGAGAGGCCCCACAGAGGCTTCTCCCTGCCTTTTCCGGCCCTGTTTCCTCCCAGGAGATTCCTAGAGAGGCCCCGCGGAGGCTTCTCCCTGCCTTTTCTGGCCTTGTTTCCTCCCAGGAGATTCCTAGAGAGGCCCCACAGAGGCTTCTCCCTGCCTTTTCCGGCCCTGTTTCCTCCCAGGAGATTCCTAGAGAGGCCCCACAGAGGCTTCTCCCGCCTTTTCCGGCCCTGTTTCCTCCCAGGAGATTCCTAGAGAGGCCCCACAGAGGCTTCTCCCTGCCTTTTCCTGGCCTGTTTCCTCCCAGGAGATTCCTAGAGAGGCCCCGCAGAGTCTTCTCTCCGCCTTTTCCGGCCCGGTTCTTATCTGGAAAGGTTTGTAAGTATGGGCGTTTATAGGTAGTGGTACCACTGTACTTTTATACCCCGTTCTCTGGGAATTACATGGAACTAAATGGGGAGCTTCAGCTGCCCCCTTCAGATCATCAGTACTAGGCTGACTCTAAAAACAGAGTTTACCAACTTAAACTGGTTCATGTCACCCTTGAGCCTTGATTTTATTTTTGTGAGTTTTGCTTCCTGCCAGCAGGCAATGGGGTGATCCAACACCCCTTTTCTGCCAGGTTTCCATCTGACCGAAGATGTCTTTTTCCCACTCTCTACCTGCAGCGGAGGCCACTACAACCCTGCCGTTTCATTGGGGGCCTGGCTCGTTGGTGGGCTGAACATGGTGATGGTCATTCCATACTGGATTGCCCAGTTCTGTGGGGGAATGATTGGAGCTGGCCTGGCTAAGGTACGACGGAGGATTGGGAAGGGGATGGTGGCAGAGGGGAGGGCAGTTGGGGTCTAAAATGCCAGCTGCCAACTGCTACGCAGTGTGGTCAGGCGGTAGGAAAAGCAAGTAGGATGCTTGGCTGCATAGCTAGAGGTATAACAAGCAGGAAGAGGGAGGTTGTGATCCTGCTGTATAGAGCGTTGGTAAGACCACATGTGGAATACTGTGTCCAGTTCTGGAGACCTCACCTACCAAAAGAGATTGACAAAAATTGAACAGGTCCAAAGATGGGCTACAAGAATGGTGGAAAGTCTTAAGCATAAAACATATCAGGAAAGACTTAATGAACTCAATCTGTAAAGTCTGGAGGACAGAAGGAAAAGGGGGGACATGATCGAAACATTTAAATATGTTAAAGGGTTAAATAAGGTTCAGGAGGGAAGTGTTTTTAATAGGAAAGTGAACCCAAGAACAAGGAGACACAATCTGCAGTTAGTTGGGGAAAGATCAAAAGCAACATGAGAAAATATTATTTTACTGAAAGAGTAGTAAATCCTTGGAACAAACTTCCAGCAGGCGTGGTTGGTAAATCCACAGTAACTGAATTTAAACATGCCTGGGATAAACATAGATCCATCCAAAATAAAATACAGGAAATAGTATAAGGGCAGACTAGATCATTCTTTTCCAACCTTGGCAACTTGAAGATATCTGGACTTCAAATCCCAGAATTCCGCAGCCAGCATACGCTGGCTGGGGAATTCTGGGAATTGAAGTCTAAATATCTTCAAGTTGCCAAGGTTGGGAAACACTGGACTAGATGGACCATGAGGTCTTTTTCTGCAATCTTCTATGTTTCTATATTTCTACAGTCAGTATTTAAGAAAAAAAAACCTCAGAGTCCATTTTAGGTTCAAAAATGAATTTATCAAAAATCAGAACTGAAAGTAATCAAAGTAAAGCAACGACTGAGGAAAAAGGCGCGATACATGAGTATATCAAAACCCCAATTGACCCCCCTTTTGGAGCTTGGCCAATCCCTAGTGTCCATAACCGTCAGGTGGACGCATCTTCAATCCCACGTCACCTTGATGGGATGCAGCTTCTAACGGTCTCCTCCTGTTCACCTTGTTTCTAGAAAAACGAAATGTATCCCACTCTACATAGGAAACAAAATTTCACAGGGCTTCTTGCACTCTTCCCCCACCCCATGACAAAAACCCCTCCCCATTTCTCATGGCAACCGAAGCATAGTAGAAATGTAGAATTGCAGTGAGGTTGACACCAGCCTTACAAGGTATACCAGACAGGAAGTATGACCAGATGGGCTAACCCTACTTTCGTTGTGTTCTGTTGGGCTCTCTGGTAGAATCCTCCCAAAAATTCACAGGTACAAATTTCAGACACACAGACGTTTGAAAATTCAAAACAATGTTCTTTATAACGAAAATTCAAATAAACTAAGCACTCTTTTGGTATTGCAAAGAGCACTTGTCTCCAAACAAACTGGTAATTGGTACACGTCCCTTATCAGTTCTGAGATACTTAGCTTGCAGCTGTGAGGCAATTCACAGTCCTTCTTCTTTCACAAAGTGAAACACACTTTGCTCTGGTTTAGTTTCAAAGCGGGGAAAAATCAGCACACAAAGGTCGAAGTCAGCAAGGCAGGCACGAAACACAAAGATCAGATAATCCTCCACAATGGCCAAACCCACAGGCTGCTCTTTATAGCAGCCTCACTAATTGCCACAGCCCCACCCAACCACAGGTGGCCTCATTTTCTTTGATAATAATCTCTCAGTTGTTGCTGCCTATGCATCGCTCTCTGCATACGTGGCTGTATCATTAATTCTTGTTCCGAATCCAAGGAGGAGCTAGAGAATTGATCTCCTTCTGAGCTGTCTGCCACACTCTCCTCCTCCCTGTCACTCAAGTCTTCTTGATCAGAGGAGCCTTCATCAGCAGATTCCACCGGGAGCAAAACAGGCCTGCGGCATGTGGATGTCTCCCCCACATCCACAGTCCTTGGGGCAGGAGCTGGGCCAGAGCTAACCACAACACGTTGTAAGATTTACATTCATGGAATCTGGCAAGTCTAAATGTTCTCTGTTCTGAGCAGAGGCCCTTGGAGCAAACCCCAACTCAGAAATCACTTATTTTATGATAAAATCCCACTCTTTATTTGAACACAAGCGTATATAATGAAATGCGGGGTTTTAAAACAGCACAGAAGGCGTTATTTTCTCTTTAGAGCTAGCTGAAATCTATGTCTAGGAAGAGCACCGGAAACTTGGTCTTATCTGCATTCCTTAGATAAAGTCCATTCAGAATAGAATACAATAGAATAGAATTTTATTGGCCAAGTGTGATTGGACACACATGGAATTTGTCTTGGTGCAGATGCTCTCAGTGTACATAGAAGAAAATATAGATTTTGTCAAGAATCAGGAGGTACAACACTTAACGATTGTCATAGGGGTCAAATAAGCAATGAAGAAACAATCAATATTAATAAAATTCTTAGGATACAAGCAACAAGTGACAGTCATACAGTCCTAAGTGGGAGGAAAAGGATGATAGGAATGATGAGAAAAACTAGTAGAAATAGAAGTGTAGATTTAGCAAATTCATTACTTAAACATATGCTTTTGCTCACCAAAAGCTGCCCAGCAGAGCATCCGACAAAGAACGTCCCTTATTGAAGCAGAAACCATGATTTTTAAGCCTTGTTCAACCACAACTCCCAGCCTCACATCTTTTCTATTGAACAATGTTGATTCTCCACGCCCCATTTCCCACAATCCTTTTCCTTTATACTGCCTGGAAGTGACATCACACCTCAAAGAGGCTAAGGCTGTAAGCTAATACCTTTTACTCTGTAACTCCTCTCGCCTTCTGAGCAATCTCCTATAGCGAGGGTCTATCCACTGACTTTCCACTCTCATGTCTTCTTCATCCTCTGACTGGGACCACTCCTCCATTGTCACATCAGCCCCCTCTAGTGGTTCCTTGGGCTCACTCAAGTCAGTTTCTCCCTCACTCTCACTCTCTGTATCAGCTGGCAACCCCCCTGGTCCAGGATACCCAGAGGGGCCTGGCTCATCCTCCTCAGAATCTGCCCCGACAACAACAACAACAACAACAACAACAACAACATGACCTGAGGTGGACAAGGAGCACTCACAACATTCTCTACATCTTTTCCCTGGATGCTTTTAAAGCCTAAGAAACTGCAGAGGGTCCCTTCTGAGATGTTTTCCATACCCACTTTCCTGCTCCGGGCTTAGTTGTCTTTTATTCGAATAATAATAATAATAATTAATAATAATAATAATAATAATAATAATAATAATAATTTATTAGATTTGTATGCAACCCCTCTCCAAGGACTCTGAGCGGCTCACAATAAACAATACATAGAAACATAGAAGACTGACGGCAGAAAAAGACCTCATGGTCCATCTAGTCTGCCCTTATACTATTTCCTGTATTTTATCTTACAATTGATACATGTTTATCCCAGGCATCTTTAAATTCAGTTACTGTGGATTTACCAACCACGTCTGCTGGAAGTTTGTTCCAAGGATCTACTACTCTTTCAGTGAAATAATATTTTCTCACATTGCTTTTGATCTTTCCCCCAACTAACTTCAGATTGTGTCCCCTTGTTCTTGGGTTCACTTTCCTATTAAAAACACTTCCCTCCTAGACCTTATTTAACCCTTTAAGATATTTAAATGTTTCGATCATGTCCCCCCTTTTCCTTCTGTCCTCCAGACTATACAGATGGAGTTCATGAAGTCTTTCCTGATACGTTTTATGCTTAAGACCTTCCACCATTCTTGTAGCCCGTCTTTGGACCCGTTCAATTTTGTCAATATCTTTTTGTAGGTGAGGTCTCCAGAACTGAACACAGTATTCCAAATGTGTCTTCCAATACAATATACAAATCCAATATTAAAAACAATATTTATTAAATATTAAATACAATATTAAAAACAATGTTCCCTTGGTTGTTGTTGCCCTGTCTCCCAAGGCCTTTCTCACATATACCGTTGCAGAAGGAGAGCAGAGGCTATGGCAGAGGTTGGATGGTGCTCCATGCACTCCAAGACTCACTTTATGGTCGGTCACTCACTCGCAGCCTGTTGAGGCATGCAGGCAGCAGATCTTGTCACCTGCCCCCCACACCTTGCTTTCTACCTGGGCATTGCAGAGAGGTGTGGTTGGAACAGACAAGGCACAAAACCCTGGTCAGCAGCCAGGAAATAATTAAGGACGCACACAAATCACTTTCAATGGACATTGAGGCACAATCCGTTCTCTGAAATGCACAAAGACACGGTGAATTTAAAGGAAAACCAACACTTTACTGTTTACAAAATTCGAGGGTCGCCCAGAAAGTAATGCACCACATTTTTTCTTCAACAATTACCGTATTTTTCAGTGTATAAGACGCACCGGTGTATAAGACGGCCCTAGACTTTAGAGGAGGAAAACAAGGGGAAAAAATATTCTGAACCAAATGGTGTAGTATTATATTATTTAATAAAATACCAGTGCAGCAGAATACTTTTTACAACCATGTATACTTTTTAAGTCCATGTACACTTTTTACAAACTTCAAACTTGACAGCTTCAAGACTTGTGGACTTCAACTCCCAGAATCCCTCCACCAGTCATGCTCAGAAATAGGAATTGAAGTCCACAAGCCTTAAACTTGCCAGGTTTGAAGACCCTTGAAATCCTAACCTCTAACCCAGGGGTCTTCAAACTTGAGAGCTTTAAGACAAGTCTTGAAGCTGTCAAGTTTGAAGACCCCTGAGTTAAGGGTTAGGAGCGCAAGGGTCTTCAAACCTGGCAAGTTTAAAGCTTGTGGACTTCAACTCCCATTCCTAAGGTAGCATAACTGGTGGAGGAATTCTAAGATACGTTTTCAAAGTGTGGTCTTATTAAGGCTGTGTAGAGTGGTACTAATACTTCATGTTACTTTGATTCTTTCCTTCTGTTAATGCAGCCTTGGATTGTGTTGGCTTTTGGGGCTGCTGCCCCACACTGCTGACTTGTATTTAAGTCATTGTCCACTAGGATTTCCAGATCTCTCTCACAGTTGCTGCTACTGAACCAAATTTCTGTACACTTGGTTAATCTGGATTTGTCAGCCTGGGACAACCCCTCTTTGATGCTTTTCTCAGGTGACCACAGAGTGGGAGAGGTATGAAAACGCCACGGGAGCAGCTTTCACAGCCATCACCTCCGATCGCCAGCTCCCAGCGGCTGTGGTGGGGGAGATTGTGATGACCATGTTCCTGGTGATGGCGGTCTGCATGGGGACCATTAATGAGAAAACCAAAAGTCCACTGGCGCCCTTCTGCATTGGCTTCACCGTCACTGTGGATATCTTGGCTGGGTGAGTTGGCCAGAAGTTCTGGCAGAGTTTGCCCAAGTCTGGTAGGAAGTTCTTTCTCCACTCATGCCTTCAACAGCAAGCCCTACCTCTTGGGTCGACATTCTCTGCTCTTGAGTTGGTTCTTAAAACTGTCTTCTTTCTTGTTATGTATGCTCTGTTTGTCTTGTGTTTTTTTAAATTTATACAATCAATAAAAACTATTAAAAAACAACTACAAATGTCCTTAAAAGGGGGAGCAGAGAGCCAGCCCTGGAAAGATCCACTCGATCAAAATATTTTTTATTTATTTATTTATTTGTTTGTTTGTTTATTTGTTTATTTGTTTATTTATTTATTTATTTATTTATTTTGTCCAATACACAATGAGGGTTTTAGTGGGTATATATCTACATACACATAGTAAAATACATGATGAAGGTTATAGAGGAGAGACTCATAGTAAAATATATCTAAGAAATAATAGAAAAGAAGGTATAGTGATAGAACATATCAATGAAAGAATAGAAGAAGAGATATACGAATAGAAGAAAGGTATAGGAGATATAGGAGAGCAATAGTACAGGGGACGGAAGGCACTCTAGTGCACTTGTACTACAGTGGTACCTCTACTTAAGAACTGAATTGACCAGGTTCTTAAGTAGAAACGTTCTTAAGTAGAAGCAATTTTCCCCATAGGAATCAATGTAAAAGCAAATAATGCCTGCAAACCCATTAGGAAAGAAATAAAAGCTCGGAATTTGGGTGGGAGGAGGAGGAGGAAGAGGAGGAGGAGGACAGTCGCTGCTGAAGGAAGAAAGTGAGGTGAGCGCCCCCTTTTGCCTTTCCACGCCCAGACGCTCCAGAAGGCAACCTCGCGTCCAGTGTATGGGAGGCAGCACAAGGGAGTTACCACAGTGAAGTGGTTTATTCCCTCTCCAAGCGCCCAGAGAAAGGAAAATGCTTCGTTTGCTCTGGACTGCCAAAACCTCCTTAAGTGCCACCGAAAGGCTCCTCTGGCAGCCCAGAAAAGCTCGACATGGCCAGAATTAAAGGGGGAATGGCAGGAAACTGGTTGGGCCTTCATGCCGCTCTCAAATTTCCTGGGAAATTTTTCCAGGCTCGGGTTCTTAGGTAGAAAATGGTTCTTAAGAAGAGGCAAAAAAATCTTGAGCACCCGGTTCTTATCTAGAAACGTTCTTAAGTCGAGGCGTTCTTAGGTAGAGGTACCACTGTACTTCATTTGGCTGGTACAACAATAGAGGTGGGCTGCTAAGGTGTAACGGTGATATGTGCTCACCCCCATGGCTCTAAGTGCTAGCAGAGTCCAGCGCAATTCTGCTACTGCACCTGGGCAGGAAGCAAAATCACACGCAGACACGCAGGGGACCGGTTAGGTCCCACAGAGTTGGCCTTCTCCGGGTTCCATCGACGAGACAATGTTGTCTGGTGGGACCCAGGGGAAGAGCCTTTTCTGTGGTGACCCCGACCCTCTGGAACCAACTCCCCCCGGAGATTAGGACTGCCCCCACCCTCCTTACCTTTCGCAAACTCCTCAAAACCCAGCTCTGCCATCAGGCATGGGGGAACTGATTCCCCTGGGCTGTCTTCGCTTTACATATGGTCTGTATGAGATGTATGATAGTTTTTTATATTAAGGGTTCTAAATTGTTTTTTTAACTATTGGATTTGTACTGTTTTATTGTTGTGAGCCGCCCCGAGTCTCCAGAGATGGGCGGCATACAAATCTAATAAATGAATGAATGAATGAATGAATGAATAAATAAATGAATAAATAAATAAAATAAATGAAATAATAAATAAATAAACAAACAAACAAACAAATAAATAAATAAAAGTTCAGATAACAAACCCTTAAGAGACACCATGGAAAAATGAAGGTGTCACTTAAACACATTACAGCCCAATTACGCTGATAAACTGCTTGAGATTTTTCAGGAAAAAGGTGCCTAATTAATCATCCCGGCGGAGAGTTGGGAGGGGGGCATGAAATGTTTCCTAGAGCAGTGTTTCCCAACCTTGGCAATTTGTAGATATTTGGACTTCAACTCCCAGAATTCCCCAGCCAGCGAATGCTGGCTGGGGAATTCTGGGAGTTGAAGTCCAGATATCTTCAAGTTGCCAAGGTTGGGAAAAACTGTCCTAGAGGATACACTGAAGAGACATGAATGCGGAATTGGCCTTTTTCCAGATGTCATAGAAGACGTCATCAACACGGTGACAGCCCCCTGTCACTTTCTGCTGCTTCCTCCTCCCTATCCCACCAATTTTCTATTGCTTGTGTTTCTCTTGAGAAGAGCAGAGAGTGGGAGGCACTTCTGAGCTGTAGCAAGAGCCAATGTAGCGTGAACAGACTCAGGGTGAAGCCATCTCAAGGCCAGAGATGGAGAGAGGGGAAATGGATGGAAGGGGTTGGGGAAATGTGCAGGTTGTCTTCTCCTAGGCTGATCATAAAATTGCTTTCCTTTGTTCCTTGCTACCGGTAGTTGCTTCTCTACAGCATTGCTAATTCCATTTGCTTGGATTGTTTCATCTGGAATAGATGCTCACTCAGTGGGGTTTCTTTTCCCTTTTGATTTTTCTCTTCCTTTGAGGGAAATGTAAACTTGTTTCTATAGTTTAAGCCAGTGTTTCCCAACCTTGGTAACTTGAAGATATTTGGACTTCAACTCCCAGAATTCCCCAGCCAGTGAATGCTGGCTGGGGAATTCTGGGAGTTGAAGTCCAGATATCTTCAAGTTGCCAAGATTGGGAAAAACTGTCCTAGAGGATACACTGAAGAGACATGAATGCGGAATTGGCCTTGTCTCGGTCAATGTCTCGGAATGGGTGGCATTGTGGAACCACTCTGGAACCAGCTCCCCCCCTGGAGATTAGAACTGCCCTCACCCTCCTTGCCTTTCGTAAAGTTCTTAAGACCCATCTCTGCCGTCAGGCATGGGGGAATTGACACATCTCCCCCGGGCCTATACAGTTTATACATGGAATGTTTGTGTGTGTGTTTGCTCTTAATAATGGGTTTTTTAGTGTTTTTAAAATTATTAGATTTGTTTTTTACATTGTTCTTGTTATTGTTATGAGCCACCCCGAGTCTACGGAGAGGGGTGGCATACAAATAAATAAATAAATAAATAAATAAATAAATAAATAAATAAATAAATAAATAAATAAATAAATAAATAAATAAATAAATAAATAAATAAATAAATAAATAAATAAATAAATAAATAAATAAATAAATAAATAAATAATAAACAAACAAACAAACAAACAAACAAACAAACAAACAAACAAACAAATAAATAAAATAAAATTGTTAGTGTTACCAATTAACTCTGTGTCAGTGGGGATAAAAGGGGCAGCCAAGAAGGCGTCTCTGGGGGAATTCTTTGGAGTGGCGGTTTCATTCTGTCAATCTTTCTTCTCTCTTCAGGGGAGCCGTTTCTGGAGCCTGCATGAATCCGGCTAGAGCTTTTGGCCCCGCCGTGGCTGCCAACCACTGGGACTATCACTGGGTGTACTGGGTGAGCCCCATGGGGGCTGCGCTTCTGGTGGGTGCGTTGATCAGGTACGTGGCAGGGTTTCAAGGACTCCCGGAATGCGCTGGTAGGGGGAGCTGTATGGGTTTAGAGGGGGATCTCATTCCAGAGGGCAAATGGCAATTCACACGGTTGCCTGGCTGGGCTAGTTGGATCCTTGGCCTGATTTTGGAGTGGGACTAGGAATAATTGAGTCTATCAGCAGCGATTCCTCAATATCAGTCAATGGAACATCTTAGATCTGTCTGTCTGTCTGTATGTCTGGCTGGCTGCCTGCCTGCCTGCCTGCCTGTCTGCCTACCTATCTATTATCTATCTATCATCTATGTGTCTATCATCTATCAGTCTGTCTGCCTGTCTTTCTGTCTATCATCTATCTATCTATCTATCTATCTATCTATCTATCTATCTATCTATCTATCTATCTATCTATCTATCTACAGTATCTGTCTGTCTGTCTGTCCATCCATTCCACCCACCCACCCACCTGCCCTTATCTATCTATCTATCTATCTATCTATCTATCTATCTATCTATCTATCTATCTATCTATCTATCTATCTATCTATCTATCTATTGGATTTCCATACCCTGCCTCTTCGAAGACTCAGGGTGGCTTACAACATATAAAACAATAGGTTACAATAAGTTTAGATCCAATTAAATTAAAATTACATAGCTACCGGTATCTAAAATCCCTAGTTATATTAAAATCAATCACACCCATTCGTACAGCAACCATACAATTGTTCGTTGGTTAGGGGCTGAGATCTAATCGCCCCAAGCCTGGTGGCGTAAGACTCTTACAGAAGGCAAGGAGGGTGGGGGCAGTATGAATTTCCGAGGGAGTGCTCCAGAGGTTGGGCCCCCCCACAGAGAAGGCTCTTCCCCTGGGTCCCGCCAGACAACATTGTTTAGTTGACGAGATCTGGAGAAGGCTGACTCTGTGGGACCTGACTGGTCGCTGAGATTCATGGGGCAGTAGGCGGTCCCGGAGGTATTCTGGTCCGATGCCATCACCATGTAGGACTTTATAGGTCATAACCAACACTTTGAATTGAGTCCGGAAACCGATCAGCAGCCAATGCAGACTGCGGAGTGTTGGAGAGACTTGGGCGTAAAATGTTGAAGACTCACCTCTGTCGCAAGGCGTGGGGGTGATTAAGCCCCCCCTTTGTTTTTCTGAGCTCTGTATTACGATTAATTGGATTGTGTGTCTATGATTGCATAGTTGATGATTTTACGATATGGATTATGTTATGTTAACGTTTTTTAAATTAACTTTAAAAAATTTTTAATATAGAAACATAGAAACATAGATATTAGATTTGTATTGTACTGTTGCTATGTTGTGAGCCATCCTGAGTCTTTGGAGAGGTGCAGCATACAAATCTAATTTATGATTATGATTATGATTATGATTATGATTATGATTATGATTATGATTATGATTATGATTATGATTATGATTATGATTATGATTATGATTATGATTATGATTATGATTATGATTATGATTATGATTATGATTATGATTATGATTATGATTATGATTATGATTATGATGATTATGATAATTATCATAATTATCATAATTATCATAATTATCATAATTATCATAATTATCATAATTATCATAATCATCATAATCATCATAATCATTATTATTATTATTATTATTATTATTATTATTATTATTATTATTATTCCAAGATGTTAAAGGATCCCTGATTCATCGAGAAGAAGAGTGGGGAAGTGTTTGGCTGCCTCCTGCGGTGTGAACCGGTCTCACCCCTCACTCCTTTTTCCTAACAGGTCCTTGATCGGGGACAACAAGACCCGCTTCTTCCTTAAGTGAGGCAAGGACCACCGCCTCCCCTTCCCCGCAGGACCCCAGGCAGCTGCAAGCCATCCTGACCCAGGGAAGAGACTGGCGGAAGTGGGGCTCCGTCGAGCACTCATTTTTGCCCCTTAAAAATGGGGCGATGCATTTTTTCTTTTTCTTTTTTTAATGGTTGCACATCTAGGAACTTCTGCCTCCCCCTTTTTGGAAGCCCTGCCTCGAAGAAGACAGAAAAGAGCGAAGACGCAGCGGCCCCGGCAGATTCACGGGCCAAAAGTTGGGAGGTCGGAGGAGCGTCGTGCAAAGAGACCCTGGCCAGCCAAGGAAGCAGGGACCTTCTAGTTGTGCCGCCTCCATGCAGCCCCGCATCCATCGGGGTTCAGACATGTGCAGTGCTTCCTTCAACAGCATCCCATCTACCAAAAAGCTGCTTTGTCCAGCTGGGCAGGAGGAAGAACTGGGCTCTTGCGGCAACACTGTGGAGTCTTGGAGTGTTAGGTTTGCGCAGGAATGAAGAATCAAGATGTAGAACAGTTCAGCACCTTTATTGAGAATCCGCGCGTAGTCAAAACGGACTGCCGGCAAGCTGCAGGGAAGCTGCTTTTAAGGGCTTCCCTGAAACCGGCCGGCCAATAAGAATAAATAAATTTCTGCTGCCACTACATTGGCCAATCAGCAGCGGCTATGCAAATTTACTCCATATGTCAGTACGTAACACGGGGCATCTTGGCTGGGCTCAAAGACATCCCACCACACTCATCAGCCCCAATGGGGTTCCCAGCCCATGGCCCAGGTGCAGTAGCAGAATTGCACTGGACTCCGCTAGCATGCTAGCACTTGCTCAGGGGGGCCAACACACGTCACTGTTCCACCTTAGCAGCCGTTGTCTGGGGTGGGCTGCAGATAAGTTGAAGCATCCCAGCGCTCCCAAGGAACAGAGGACAGCACTAGTGATGGATGGGAGCCCTTCAGTCCCTAGCACAGAGAGGCTTCCCAGCATCTTCCAAGTCCACATGGTGTCATCTGCAGTTGGAGGACCTGACTGAGCTGCAGCTGATGGTTTGTCCTCTGAGCTTTTCAATCATTCAACAAAGCAGGAGGAGCCCCCTTATTAAGGCAATATTCTTACCTTAAGACCTGCCCTTATCTGTAACATGGCCTAGAACAGCGATGGTGAGCCTATGGTACGGGTGCCACAGGTGGCACGTGGAGCCATATCTGCTGGCATGCGAGCTGTTGCCCTAGGTCAGCTCCAACATGCAAGTGTGTGCCGGCCAGCTGATTTTTGGCTTGCACAAAGGCTCTGTGAGGGCGTTTTTGGCTTCCAGAGAGCCTCCGGGGGAAATGGGGAAGGGTGTTTTTATCCTCCCCCAGCTCCAGGGAAGCCTTTGGAGCCTGGGGAGGGCGAAACCCGAGCCTATTGGGCCCATCAGAAGTTGGGAAACGTGTCATTTCCGGCCTCAAGAGGACCTCCGGGGGACAGGGAAGCTATTTTCACTCTCCCCAGGCATTGAATTATGGGTGTGGGCACTCACACATGTGCAATAGAGCACACACATGCTCTTTTGGAACCCGAGGGGGAAAAATGGTTCTCCATCATTGACCTACAATCACCTAAGGGAAGTGTTTCTTTAGCTGCGGTGTGAGGCAATAAATTGTTTACCTCTGCTGGCTAATACAGGTGTTTCTTTAATAAGTGGTGTTAAAATGTCCATTGCTGGATTGAGGCTGCTGGTGTGTAACCACAGAAGACAATTTGCCTGCGTGGGGTGGGTGGGTGGGTGGGACAAGCGATGGGGCTTCTACAGTTGTTTCTTGCAGCGGACTGTAGGAAGGAGAGGGGGCTGTGATGGACAGAAGGGTCCAGAACGGACGGGGGAGGCCCTTTGTTATTTTGACAAGGGTGGGAGACGAGAGCTACTTCCAAGAGGCCTCCAAGAAGAGGACCAAACCGTTTTGTAAAAGATGCTTCATTTTTATCTTCTGGAAGTCGGGGGTGGGTTCCACTTACCTTTGCCACTGTTTTGCATCACAATGTTTCACGCGTCGAGTGGTGCTTGGGTCTCAAACCTAGGCTGCCGGCTTTCCACTGAGCCTCCACACTACCCCTTGGCAGTGATGGGCTTCCAAAATTACAACTCCATTGCCTCCATTCTGACTTAACTATAGTTCACAAAATCATATGCCAAAATGTCCTTCCTGTTAGTGACTACTTCACACTTCAACTGTAACAACACGCAAGCATGTAATAGATTCAAACTAAATGTCAACCACTCCAAACTAGACTGCAGAAAATACAACTTCAGCAATTGAATGATCAACGCTTGGAATGCCCTACCTGACTCTGTGGTTTCTACTCCTAAACCCAAAACCTTTAACTTTAGATTATTTACAATTGACCTCTCCCCCTAAGAGGTCTGTAAGGGGTGGACATAAGCGTACCATTGTGCCTACCATCCCTGTCCTACTTTCTTCTATCATTACTTTGCTAATGTTATGTTTATTTGTTTATTTGTTTATTTATTTATTTGTTTGTTTATTTGTTTATACATTCATTCGTTCGTTCGTTTGTTCGTTCATTCATTCATTCAATCATTCAATCATTTATTTATTTATTTATTTATTTATTCATTCAATTTTTTATGCCGCTCTTCTCCTTAGACTCAGGGCGGCTTACAACAGGTTAGCAATAGCACTTTTTAACGGAGCCAGCCTATTGCCCCCACAATCCGGGTCCTCATTTTACCCACCTCGGAAGGATGGAAGGCTGAGTCAACCTTGAGCCGGTGGTGAGATTTGAACCGCTGACCTGCAGATCTACAGTCAGCTTCAGTGGCCTGCAGTAGAGCACTCTACCACTGTGCCACTCCGGCTCTTGTTTATACAAATTACCATCCTATAATTGTTTGTCAAATATATACATAAAATGAATAAATAAGTTCTCCCACATCGCAGCCCACACCCTTAGTCGAGACCCTAACTCCGGTCTAGGAGTAGCCCTGGACACGAGGCAGGTTCTCACTTCTTCAGTCTTGTCTGTTTACACACCAGAGTTGCGGCAGAGCCCACAGGGGGGAGCTTCACTTGAGATTCTTTTGGATCTGCATCTTCAAAGCATTGCCATGGCAACCCATCTTGCCAGCATCTTCCTACAGCCCGTCCTCATGACTAGGGAGGGCTGTCCCGTTTTCCTCTCTGTGTGTCTCCGACGATTTTGGCTTTCTTGGAAAGAGTTCCAAATTAGAATTGCCCTTGCAAATCATTACATAAAAACAAGGAAGCCGTGGGAGGCATCAAGGGTTCCACAGCCCACTGAACAAGATATATTTTACTATGAGTATCTCCTCTATAAACTTCATCATGTATTTTACTATGTGTATATTGATATATACTCACTAAAACCCTCATTGTGTATTGGACAAAATAAATAAATAAATAAATAAATAAATCTGCAACTCAATCTCCCCTGGGAGGCTGGAACACCTGCCAGCGCTCTTAAATGCTCTTTTCATCTTTCCCAAACTATGATCATCCATCATCCGGGAGACGCGAAGAGCTGTAGCTGCAAAGGGGAGCATTGCAGTAGTGAGTTGCTACTGGAATGGTAAAGGATGCCGCACTGGTAGCAAAAGTTGAGCTGCACCTGCAGCTTCGCATGTCGTGCGTGCGTGCATGCATGCGCCTCCCATTGTGGTGCACATGCTGATCACCGGCTACCAGAAGTTTGGCAGTTCGAATCTCAGTAGGCTCAAGGTTGACTCAGCTTTCCATCCATCCCAGGTGGGTCAAATGAGGACCCAGATTGTTGGGGGCAAAAGGCTGACTCTGTAAACTGCTTAGAGGGAGGTGTAAAGCACTGTGAAGTGGTATATAAGTCTAAATAGCATTGCTATTGTAAATCCCCCCACTTTAACCCAGATCTCTGCCTTGAGCAGCGAGTTGGACTAGGTGCCCTCAATGTCCTCTTCCAACTCTTAAGATTCTAAGATGTGGCCTGGTCTCCCCTATTATAATTAATAAAACTTGTAGTAAAGCTAAGCTATATTGGAAAATGATAGAAAAATTGATGAAAGAAATAATATCGCAAGAGATAGAAACCCCCCCGTAATTTTATTTATTGGGAATAACAAAGCAAAAATATAGGAAGATATCCTCTATTTAGCTATTCATATTTTGACCGCGGACAGGATAGTTTATGCGCAAAATTGGAAAGGAGAAAATACTCCCAAGGAAGACGAGGTAATTAAGAAAATATTGGATTGCGCAGAGATGGATATGATGACAAGACGGTTAAGTAATCAAGAGGAATCAGAATTTTATATTATTTGGAACAAGGTGTACACATGGATAAATAAGAGGAAAAATAAAATGTAAAAGCCATGTGAGAATTATAAATACTACTAAAATGATTTATTTTTTCCTTTTTTTCTTTTCCTTGTATGGTTTTTTTTTTAATTGCAAGGTTTGAACAAAACTCTTCTTTTCACTCAAATTAGTATGTTGATTTAATGCATTAATAAAGTGTTCTTTTTCTGTTAAAAAAATGACTTCTAGGACAAGAGGGGAAATTGTATCCCCAACTTTATGTTAAATGTTTGTATGTATGTTTGTCAATTTTTATGAAAAATCAATAAAGTATATATATAAAATCCAACTAGAACACCAAGGAATCTATGAAATCCCTTGCAAAACATGTGCAGCCACATACATTGGACAAACCAACCGAAGAGTGAGCGCACGCATTGCAGAACATGAGAATGCAGTTAAAAAAGAAGAAAAGACTTCCTCCCTTGTCCAGCACATTAAAAAAAACAGGGCACGAAATTGACTTTGAAAAAACTAAATTACTTTCCAAAACAGAAAATTTATACAGAAGAGTTACTATGAAAGCAATAGAGATAGAGAAACACCCCTTCAGCATGAACAAACATGATGACACGTCCCGCCTACCAGAGATTTGGAAACCAGTCTTAAACAAAAAAAATATATCATAATCATCACCATGTCAATCCTTCAAGTAATTGTGATTCCACCAACCAATCAAATCACTAAAACATAGTCACCCAATCTATTTGCTACATTCAAACCAAATCTCCACCCCCAACACTATATATAAGGAACAAATGGCAGTTGCAAACATCCCATATTTACAACATCACGAAACTTAAAACTTCAGCCTGATGATGGTGAATGTGATTTCACTGAAACGTCGCATAGACACTCAAAATTATGCGACGTTTCGGTGAAATCACATTCACCATCATCAGGCTGAAGTTCCAAGCTTTTACAACAACACGAAGCTTGGAACTTCAGCCTGATGATGGTGAATGTGATTTCACCGAAACGTCGCATAGACATGCAAAATATTACACAGGGCAAAACCCGAACTCAGAACAATCTACACACACACACACACACACACACACACATATATGTGTGTGTGTGTGTGTGTGTGTGTGTGTGGTGGAGATTTGGTTTGAATGTAGCAAATAGATTGGGTGACTATGTTTTAGTGATATATATTTTTAATAAAATTGTCAGTGCTAGGTTTACACATAGCACACTTAAAATATTGAGGTAGAATGTATTTGCCCAACATGTTATGCTTGGTTTGTGTTAACCACGATTGGATTTTATGTAACCTGCTTTGTAATTGGGTGTATTGTCCAGATTTCCAGAAAACAGATAACCAATTGAAAGCATGCTGGGTGAACACATCACGTTTCTGGACGTTTTTGAGTTTGCCCTGCCCCACTTTTTCCCAAGGGTCTAGCTCCTGTTATCTATCTCCTCCTGTTGATTGACCTGCCCGTTTCCTCGAGATTCCTCTTAGCTATCCATTCCCCAACCCCTTCCATCCATTTCCCCTCTCTCCATCTCTGGCCTTGAGAAGGCTTCACCCTGAGTCTGTTCATGTTAGATTGGCTCTAGTTGCAGCTCAGAAGTGCCTCCCACTCTCTGCTCTTCTCAAGAGAAACACAAGCAATAGAAAATTGGTGGGATAGGGAGGAGGAAGCAGCAGAAAGTGACAGGGGACTGTCACTGTGTTGATGACGTCTTCTATGACATCTGTAAAAAATGAGTGACTAACCAGTGGCAGTTCCGGAGAAGGACAACAGCTCCAGAGGAAGGATTAGTCAGGAAACACTCCTGAAGGCAAGGCCGGCCAGCTAAGCCCCCACTGACCGATTGGAAGCATTCAGATGGACCTGGCTGAAAAGAGGGTGGCAACTCGCTACTGGCTATTGCAGACCACAATATGCCCAAATAGTCCTCAATTATAGCATAGATAAGGCTAATCAAGATTGAAAACCACAGGACCTCTTGCCAAGCAAACAGATTGACGGCAGAAAAAGACCTCATGGTCCATCTAGTCTGCCCTTATACTATTTTCTGTATTTTATCTTAGGATGGATAAGATAATAACAATATAGCCAAGAAGGCTTCAAGAGTTATAAACCTAATCCTACGTAGCTTCTGCTCTGGCAATCTCATACCACTTACCAGAGCTTACAAAACTTTTGCCAGACCCATCCTCGAATACAGCTCATCTGTTTGGAACCCATATCGCATCTCAGACATTAATACTCTGGAAAATGTCCAAAGATACTTCACCAGAAGAGCCCTGCATTCCTCCACTCGAAACAGAATACCCTACGAGACTAGACTTTCAATCCTGGACCTAGAAAGTCTAGAACTAAGACGCCTTAAACAAGATCTAAGTATTGCCCACAAGATCATATGCTGCAACGTCCTGCCTGTCGGCGACTACTTCAGCTTCAAGCACAACAACACAAGAGCACATAACAGATTTAAACTTAATATTAACCGCTCCAAACTTGACTGTAAAAAATATGACTTTAGTAACCGAGTTGTCGAAGCATGGAACTCATTACTGGACTCCATAGTGTCATCCCCAAACCCCCAACACTTTACCCTTAGATTATCTACGGTTGACCTATCCAGATTCCTAAGAGGTCAGTAAGGGGCGAGTACAAGTGCACTAAAGTACCTTCCGTCTCCTGTCCTATTGCTCTCCTATATCTCCTATATCTTTCTTCTATTCCTATATCTCCTTTTCTATTCTTTCATTGATATGTTCTATTACTATATCTTCTTTTCTATTATTTCTTAAATATATTTTACTATGAGTATCTCCTCTATAACCTTCATCATGTATTTTACTATGTGTATATAGATATATACCCACTAAAACCCTCATTGTGTACTGCACAAAATAAATGAATGAATGAATGAATGAATGAATAAATAAATAAATAAATAAATGTTTATCCCAGGCATGTTTCAATTCAGTTCCTGTGGATTTACCAGCCACGTCTGCTGGAAGTTTGTTCCAAGCATCTACTGCTCTTTCAGTCAAATAATATTTTCTCACGTTGCTTCTGATCTTCCCCCCAACTCACCTCAGATTGTGGCCCCTTGTTCTTGTGTTCACTTTCCTATTAAAAACACTTCTCTCCTGAACATTATTTAACCCTTTAACCATATTTAAATGTTTCGATCATGCCCCCCCCTTCCCTTCTGTCCCCCAGATTGAGAACACATTCAATACTACTACTATTATTTATTTTCCGCAGGAAAGGAATTATTTTGCAATTGTACATTGAATAGCGGAACCAAAATACAATACAGTACATAAACAATAATAAAATAGAGAATGTTCAAAATAAATACAGTAGTACTTGTGACTAGAATATAAAAAACAATGTTCTACAATGTATAGCATTATGACAATATACCATTTAAAGATAGATAACTTATTTAAACGTTACAACATTTAAATATGCTGTTTACAATATATTACAATTGTTGAAAAATATTGTTTACAATATTGTTCAATAACATTTTTTTCTCATTTGGTTTATCTGGGGTGAGATAGACCGATGGGAAGAGTTTAATGGCTGTGAGTCAGAGAGAAAGACAGAGGGGCTGCATCTATTTGAGCATCTCAAGACCTTGGTCCTTGGGAGGGTGATGCTTTTGGCGTGGCATCAGGTGCAAGGGATCAGATCAACTGTGGGAAAATGTAATTTTCTCCCCGGTTTTAAAAAGAACCGTTTATTACAGATGACCATAACACCATTCACCAATAATAAAATTGCAGCAAGATAGCCAATATAAATACCACCTCCAATCTCCTGCTTCACTGGAGAAGTTGGCATCTCGAAGGAATCAGGAAACTTAATGTCTGCATTAATCATGATGGAATAAGTGTTCAAGGAAATGGGAATTAAGATGGTGATTCCTGTTAGGAAATTCAGAAGGCCTCCAAAATTAAAAAGAGCGAGCAAAAAAGTTTTGTGTGTTGTGGTTTTGACAACATTCCACAAGGCAAAGCTCATGAGAGTCAGCCCCATGGCTCCCATAATGCAACCCAAGCACAACAGATCCTGAGCCAGAAAAATTTCATCAGGCAGCATAATCAGCTCATAAGTGAATTCCTGGCAGTGGACGTATCTTTTTTCTGGATGCGTGCTGTGAAGATAACAGGCTCTCCAGATTCCGATCTGTATCAAGCCGGGATACAAGTCATCCGTTCCTTTAACAAGCCATATTCTCCAACGATCAGTGGTTGTTGAGGTTATACACAGGATCCATCCTAAAATGCTAAGCAAATAGCCACCAAACTGGGCCCTATTAATCCAGATGGACCATCTTGTTATTATGGATTCCTTTTTCCTTGGTGCTTGTTCAATAACTGATTCATTAGCCAGGTATGAGAATTTTGAACTGTTGAAATAAAATCAAAACAAAATAGCTCAACATCCAGTTTATGTATGCGGTTATTCTGACACTTGGACCTAAATTCATGATGGAGGACAGAAGGAAAAGGGGGGACATGATCGAAACATTTAAATATATTAAAGGGTTAAATAAGGTCCAGGAGGGAAGTGTTTTTAATAGGAAAGTGAACACAAGAACAAGGGGACACAATCTGAAGTTAGTTGGGGGAAAGATCAAAAGCAACATGAGAAAATATTATTTTACTGAAAGAGTAGTAGATCCTTGGAACAAACTTCCAGCAGATGTGGTAGATAAATCCACAGTAACTGAATTTAAACATGCCTGGGATAAACATACTGTATATCCATCCTAAGATAAAATACAGAAAATAGTATAAGGGCAGACTAGATGGACCATGAGGTCTTTTTCTGCCGTCAGACTTCTATGTTTCTATGTTTCTATAATTTAGAGGTGTAAAGGGCATTCATTATTGATTCTATTGGAAGTAAATTTCTCCAATTGATTTCTTAGCATTATAAATTTATTTATTAATCAAATGTTTATGCCACCCATAAGTGACTCTCAGTGGTTTACAAATATGCCCATGTCACACCAATGCTCCGCAGTCTATTTTGGTTACCGATCGGATTCCGGTCACAATTCAAAGTGTTGGTTATGACCTATAAAGCCCTTCATGGTATCGGACCAGAATATCTCCGGGACCGTCTTCTGCCACACGAATCCCAGCAACCAGTTAGGTCCCACAGAGTTGGCCTTCTCCGGGTCCCTTCGACTAAACAATGCCGTTTGGCGGGACCCAGGGGAAGAGCCTTCTCTGTGGCGGCCCCGACCCTCTGGAACCAACTCCCTCCGGATATCAGAGTTGCCCCCACACTCCTTGCCTTTCGTAAGCTTCTTAAAACCCACCTCTGTCGTCAGGCATGGGGGAATTGAGATATTCCCTTTCCCCATGGCTTATAAAATTTATGCATGATATGTGGTTTGTAAATAAATAAATAAATAAATAAATACAAAGAATAAATATTGTTTTTCCCATTCAAATCTCTGAAAATATTGCTTATAAAAAAAAACAGTGCCTTTAAAAGGTTTAAATCCAACATGTTGGCATTAATTGTCACAAAATAAATAAGGTGTGACCTTAACAGTTACAGAACTTTGTGAGATACAGTATATACAAATGTCAGATATGTTATGAATATCAAAACAGAAGAAATCCTGCCCCCATTAACATACCGTAGTTTAATTATTCTTCCTACATACTACAAATTGAACAGGATATATTATTTAACTATTAAATACAAATCCCATTTAGAATAACAATAAAAGTTCATATAAATGGAAGCCACCTACTTCGCAACCTGAAGGTATTCATTACGCCTCATTTTCAAATTGGTGACTGTAAGTTTACTGAAATAAAACAAAACAGAATAGTTTAACTTTCATTTATATAGGGGTTTTTTTGTGTGTGTGATCCCTGAGGACACCCAAGCAAGATTATGACATAGTAGGAACAATTTCCTTTTGCATAAATGTTTATGATGGTTCTCACAAATAATTATTCTAAAGTGGTACAGTTTAGAATAGCAATTTTAAGTGCAGTGTAGTTGGGATGAACTGATATCACTGTAACATGGAACAGGTAGCTTACACAATAGCACTGGAATTATATTTGAAGTAAAAAATGATATCCCCTCAATAGGTGATCACGGACAGATAGTTGCAGTTGTCTCTCATGGTCTCCAATGCCAAATGGCCAGGATTTCTTCTATTCTTCTCCAAAACGTTTGTCTTCAACTGTCACTGGGAATTCCAACTGTCGCTTCTCAACTGACAAACCACAGAATTCCAATGATGAATCTAAGTGAATAGCTTCCCTCTTTCTTTCAAATCAAGAGAGACATTTTTATACAAACAACATAAACTAATCCAATGTAGTCTTGATGTAAAATAGTATATCTTGCTTGACCTTCAATCTGCCAGTTTGAGCTAGCTGTTTATCTCCACTGAATTCCCTTCTAAAGCAATTTAAAAGTAGAACATGTTGCAAAGAGATGCTTTACAACAAACCAAAGGGGTCAAATATATATAAGAAAGAGATGAAAACAAAGAAGCAACAGTGGAGAAGAGAAAGGTGGGCTGGATGCAGTAATGGGCAGACAACATTTTTACTGCCACACTGTGGGCGTGGCTTATTTTGTGGGTGTGGCTTAATGGTCATGTGACTGGGTAGGAGTGGTTTGCCGGCCATGTGATCAGGTGGGAGTGGCTTCAATGATCATCATCGTTCAAGTGAACTGTTAAGTCCTCGTCTTACAACCTTCCCAGTGTCGCTCGCTGGCGTGACAATTTGCTTCATGTTTCCCGCGCTCTCCTCCCTGGGTTGCTCCCCCTGCCTAAGGCTGGGTAGCTAGGTGAACGGGTGCTGCCAGAAGCATAAATGCTGCCAGTGCTGCTTCCACCCACACTTTCTGCTTGCACATCAGGTGGGAGGTGGCCGCGTGAGGCTGGAGGGGAGCCGGGCAGGAGAGAGGGAAGCTCGTCCGAGGCCAGGAAGGAGGAAAGAGGAAAAAAGCAAGGAGCACAGACGCAGCAGCTGCAGCCGGGGAAAAAAGAAGAGCCGAGCCGAGACCAGTAATCCAGGAAGTGACAGCTGCCGATCAACTGGAGCTGTGCATGTATCTTCATTTCCGCCTGTGGAACTGTGTTCCACCCTGTCCTGCCTGCTGCCCACCCCTTGCTGGAGGTGTATACTTTGTCTGTTAAATAAATGTCTGACTCTAAATACTGTAACTCTATAATTATCTCATTTGGAAGGTGCTCCAACAAGGCCCCTGGTTTGTGCCGGGTGTGAAGACTTTTAAAAAGGAGGGAGGACTTCAACTGCTCCAACAGCTACGTAGTTTTATGCATTTTTGTCTTGTCCTTTTTACAGAATTACCTTATTGATTGAATGCATTTGGAAAAAGAATTTAATGGATTTTTATTTCTGCCTCCTTGTTATGAGGTTTTTAAAAAAAATATTTGTGTCAATGTCGTCTGAGCAGTACATCACGTATCAGATATTAATACAATCGAAGGAGTCCAGAAATACTTCACAGGAAGAATCCTTCACTCCTCCTCACGTAACAAATTACCCTACTCCTCCAGACTTCAAATACTAAATCTAGAAAATTTACAGCTACGTCGTCTCCGAACTGATTTAACTGTTGTTCATAAAATCATACATCATAATGTACTCCGTCAATGACTACTTCACCTTTAACAACAACACAAGAGCACGTAATAGATACAAACTGAATGTAAATAGCTCTAAACTTGACTGCAGAAAATACGATTTCAGCAATAGAGTGGTCACCGCCTGGAACTCATTACCTGACTCTGTTGTTGCTTCCCCCAACCTCAAAATCTTCAACCTTACATTATCTACAATTGACATCTCCCCTTTTCTAAGAGGTCTGTAAGTGCATGAGTGCACTTATGTGCCTAATGTCCCTGTCCTACTGTCTTATTATCCTTTCTACGTTCTACTTATTGTTGTGATTCCGTCTGAGGCCCCTCAGGGAACAGCTGATCCTCTGCCGGCTTCCTGCTCAGAGGGGGAGGATGAGGAACAGGAGGTTCAGGCAGACGGGGAGGAGGAATCTCAGGCTGAGGGAGAGGGAGGACAGCCAGAGTCCCCCGAGGGGGAGCTCTCCCCAGCAAGCAGCCTGGATTCCTTAGATGAAAATGCACAAGCAATCATCGATCTCCGGCAGAGAAGAGCAACACAACGAAGGGGACAATTAGCCAGGTACTTTCAGCATTAAAGAGGCAACAGCTGGGTTTGGGTGTGGTGCTCTCTGGAAAGGCTGAAAAGGCAGACCCACCCTTCCTGGCTTGTGGAGTATTATCTTTGGGAGTCCTGGGACCTGGCTGTGATCTTTGGCGTCTTGGAATTCTGGTTTGTGACTTTGAATACTGAAACCTTGGGGGAAAAAGGTGTGGGTCTTATTCTCTACAGTGGTGGGTGTGCCAGCAAGAAGTCTGCTGTATTGTCTGGCCATCAGGACTCTGCTGTGAAGTCTCATAGCCTGCCTGTTGGGAAGAACAGGTTTTTCTCTGTGTTTATTTTTCAAACTATAAAGTGCTTTTGCTTTTACCAGCGTGTCTGGCTGCTTTTTCCAGTTGGTGTTGAAGTCTGGGGGCACCCAGACAGAACACTTATGTTATGTTAATATGTACTATAATACTATAGTACTTGTTTGACAAATAAAATAAATAAAATAAATATATCTATCAGAGGTGGGCTGCTAAGTTGGAACGGTGACCTGTGTTTGCCCCCATGGCTCTGAGTGCTAGTGGAGTCCAGCACAATTACGCTACTGCACCTGGGCAGGTAGCAAAATCGCGCACGGACATGCAGGGGCGCCCACAGGCTGGTTGTCACACCGTAGCCGAGAAGCCCAGGGTCGCCTTGGCCAAATTTCATCCACAAGTTGGATGATAGGGAGAACCCAAAGATCCCCCCCCACCTGCCAGTGGTGTCTGCATTGAGTGAGCCTGTTGCTCTCGTTGCCTGTGGATTTGCTCTCACTCCAGCCATTTCAATTTATCTCCTGCCTTATAAATTTAGCAAATCCTGTCGACCAAACAATGTCGGCTGGTGGGATCTAGGGGAAGAGCCTTTTCTGTGGGGGCCCCGGCCCTCCGGAGATTCGCACTGCCCCCACCCTCCTCGCCTTCCGGAAGGCTTTAAAAACTCATCTTTGCCACCAGGCCTGGGGTTCCTTAGATCTTCCCCCCTGACCAATGAATGCTTTAGTTTGATTGTTGAATGAATGATATTAATGATATTTTAATAAGAATTTTAAAGACTGTTTTTTAACGTATTAATTGGATTGCTATTCTTCTTGTTTTTCTGTATATGCCGTGAGCTGCTCCAAGTCCTTGGAGAGGGATGGCATACAAATCCCAATCCCAATCCGTCCGTCCGTCCGTCCGTCAATCAATCAATCAATCAATCAATCAATCAATCAATCAACCAACCAATCAATCAATCCTTTGCTGTTACTTCGAATGACCTTCTTGAGCTCACTGTTAACTGCCCAGTCGGTGAATCCAGAAAAAGAAATTCCTGGGACATTATTTTAACAAGAGTGTAAAATTTTATTGGATAAACCATATTGGTAGAAAAGAAGTGAAACCAGTCCTGGGTTTCCTTTGCAAAAGAAAGCGTAGTTAATTCCATCTTTTCCCTACGGGCCCCCTGCAGTCCAATATGTCCACCAATCACTTCTGTCCATTTTGTTATGGGAAACAGCCAGCCGCCTCGGGACATCTGCCTGGTGAGTCTTTGAGGTGGAAGCAATGTCTCACGGAAGCTGACGGAGGCTTGAATGCCATTTCTCCCTCCCTTGCATTTCATCCAACGCCCCCCCTCCCCCCCCGTTATTGTCAAGCTGCGAGCGAAGTAAAGTGTAGGTGAAAATGCAGGTCAGTTTTGACATGTTGAACACATCTGAAATAATAATAAACATACATACACATTATTACTTTTATTATTACAGCTGAATCTTGGAAACCAAGACTTACGAAGAGAGACTGAGGGAACTGGGCATGGATAGCCTAGAGAAAAGGAGGGCCAGAGCGGGCATGATAGCAGTCTACAGGTATACGAGGGGATGTCACAGAGAGGAGGGGATCACTTTATTCTTCAGAGGGCCGAATGAGGAACAACGGCTGGAAGCTGACCAAGGAGAGATTCAACATGGAGATAAGGAGGAACTTCCTGACGGTCAGAGCGATCAACCAATGGAACAACCTACCAGCGGACGTTGTGAGCTCCAACGCTCTGGACATTTTTAAGAGAAGATTGAACTGCCACTTGACTGGCGTACTATAGGGTTCCTGTTTGGGTAGGGGGTTGAACTCGATGGCCTTCATGGTCCCTTTCAACTCTAACAATAAATAAATAACCATCTCTTGGCTGTGGCTAGGGGGATCTTTGCCTGGTGTATCAGTTACGGCCCTATTTGGACCAGGAGGCCTTGCACTATCACTCAGGCCCTCATCACCTCCCGTCTTGATTATTGCAATGCGTTCTACATGGGGCTGCCCTTGATGAGTCTGTCATCTGCACCTCTATAACTGTCTGGTTTGGTGCTGCAACCCAACAGGACCGACACAGGCTTCAGAGCAGAATCAGAACTGCAGAAAAAAACATGGCTGCCAACCTGCCTTCCATTGAGGACTTGTAGACTGCACGAGTCAAAAAGAGGGCGGGGAAAATATTGACTGACCCCTCGCATCCTGGACACAAACTGTTTCAACTCCCACCCTAGCACTGCCCACCAAGACAACTAGACACAAGAACATCTTTTCCCCGAACGCCATGACTCTACTAAACAAATAATTCCCTCAACACTGTCAGACTTTTTACTAAATCTGCACTTCTATTTCTACTAGTTTTTCTCATCATTCTTATCATCCTTTTCCTCCCGCTTAGGACTGTATGATTGTAACTTGTTGCTTGTATCTTAAGATTTTTATTAATATTGATGGTTTCTTCATTGCTTATTTGATCCCTATGACAATCGTTAAGTGTTGTACCACATGATTCTTGACAAATGTATCTTTTTCTTTTATGTACGCTGAGAGCATCTGCACCAAGACAAATTCCTTGTGTGTCCAATCACACTTGGCTAATAAAGAATTCTATTCTATTCTATTCTATTCCTATTCTATTCGACTGCAGATAGTCCAGAATGCAGCCACGTGAGTTATTATGGGTGTGCCTCGGTACACTCATATAACATCTATGATCCACGAGCTGCATTGGCTACAAATTAGTCCCCGGTCACAATTCAAGGTGTTTGTTATTACCAATGATGGGCTACCAAAATTTTTACTACCACACTGTGGCCGTGGCTTATGCATTTTGTTTCAACATCTTTCAGTGCAAATTGGGTGCTGTGGGGTGGAGCTCCAAATTTTGCTAGCGGAACTGCGTTCCTGGCCGTTCCCGTAGGAGCCCATCACTGGTTATTATCTATAAAGCCCTACATGGCTCAGGGCCTGACTATTTACCAGACCACCTCCTGCCACATGCCTCCCAGAGGCCTATTAGATTGCACAGAATCGGCCTCCTCCAAGCCCCTAAACAATGTAGGTTGGCGGAGCCGCAGTGCAGGGCCTTTTCTGTTGCCGCCCCGGCTCTATGGAGCCAACTCCCCGCTGATGTTCGCATTGCTCCCACTCTACTGGCTTTTCGAGAAACTGTTAAAACCTGGCTTTGCCGACAGGCCTGGGGGCCGTGAAGTTAACACCAGACGTGCCCAAATAATGTTTGTTTGGTATGGATGTTTGTAAGATTGATTTGGGCTTTTTTTAAATGGGTTGCTAGGATTACGAGGTTTTACCTATTATTGTTATTCAACTTCCTTTTATTGTATTATTGTATTGGTTTTATTTTTTATTTTAATGGGTTGTTAGGATTAGTCCCTTTTTTTAAGCCTCAAAGTTTTGGATTTTTTTGGTTCCCCTCCCCTTCTTCCTTCTTTTTTTGGTTCCCCTCCCCTTCTTCCTTCTGCAGTGACTGTCCTCCTCCTCTTCTTCCTCCTCCTCCTCCCACCCAAATTCCGAACTTTTATTTCTTCCCTAATGGTTTTGCACACATTATTTGCTTTTACATTGATTCCTATGGGAAAAAATGCTTCTACTAACAAACTTTTCTACTTAAGAACCTGGTCACAGAACAAATTATGTTCTCAAGTAGAGGTACCACTGTACTACAGCCATGCTGGGTACCCAGACATAAGGCAATGCTATGGGAATTAGCTGTTTCCCAGAGTGAGGGCAGGAGGGAAAAAGCTGTCTCTCTGCCTGGTTATCTTGGCCCGCAATGCCCTGTAGCATCCTCCTGTGGGGAGGAGTAGAGATAGTTGAGGTCCATTTTCTGAGGTCCCTAGATATTTTCCCAGCCCTCCTTCTGACCAGGGCAATAGACACTCTGAACTATTCAGATGTTTGCCCTCTTAGTGCCAAGGACTCAACGGCCACATAGTCCCTGATGTGCTCCTCCTGGTGTGGCCGGGCATCTCCCAGAGCCCAGGGCTAACCTGAGTTAACCTCTTGTATCCGCTGCTTGGCGAGGGCCCCAAGAGGAGGCTTCAAGGGTCAGCTTCCCGAGAGCCAAGGGATGGCATCTCACCTCAAACCTCTGCCGGAACTCTTCATTGCCTTCTTCGCCTTCAGCGGGGACAGGAACGTTGAAGTATTCTCCCTCTTCCTGGCTCAAGAGCTTAAACCTGGGGAGAGGAAAGAGCAGTGGTCAAAGGAGGTGGGTCCTCTTCTTCCTTTTAAGTCAGGGGTCCTCCAATTTGGCAACTTTAATAATGATAATAATTAATAATAATTTATTAGATTTGTATGCCGCCCCTCTCCGCAGACAACAATAATAATAACAATGTGATAAAGTAACAAATCTTATATTTAAAAGAAATCATCTAAAACCCCATCAATTAAAAAAAAAAACATACAACACAAGCATACCATATATAAAACTATATAAGCCCTGGGGGGAGATGTCTCAATTCCCCCATGCTTGGCGACATAGGTGGGTCTTAAGCAATTTACGAAAGACAAGGAGGGTGGGGGCAGTTCTGATTTCCGGGGGGAGTTGATTCCAGAGGGCCGGGGCTGCCACAGAGAAGGCTCTTCCCCTGGGTTCCGCCAGATGACATTGTTTAGTCCAGTGATTTTCAACCTTTTTTGAGCCGCGGCACATTTTTTACATTTACGAAACCCTGGGGCACATTGAGCGGGGGGGGGGGGGCTAAAAAAAGTTTGGACAAAAGAATTCTCTCTCTCTCTTCCTCCCTTTCGCTCTATTTCTCTGTCCCTCCCTCTTTCTCTCTCTCTCATCCCTCTTTCTTTCTCTTCCTTCCTTCCGTTCTTTTTTTGCTCTCTTTCTCTCTCCGTCCCTACCTCCCTCTATGTCTTTCTCTCTCTCTTTCCTTCCCTCCCTCTCTTTCTCTCTCTCTCGCTTTCTCTCTCTCTCTAGCTCTCTCTTTCTTTCTCTCTTGCTTTCTTTTTCTTTTTCTTGTTCTCTTTCTCTCTCTCTTGCTTTCTCTCTCTCTTGTTCTCTTTCTCTCTCTCTCGCTCTTTCTCTTGCTTTCTCTCTCTCTTTCTTTCTCCCTCTCTTTCTCTCTCTCTTCCTTTCTTTCTCTCTCTGAGCTTCGCGGCACACCTGACCATGTCTCGCGGCACACTAGTGTGCCACGGCACACTGGTTGAAAAACACTGGTTTAGCCGACGGGATCTGGAGAAGACCAACTCTGTGGGACCTTCTCAGCCACTGGGATTCGTGCAGCCGAAGACAGTCCCGGAGGTATTCTCGTCCGATGCCATGTAGGGCTTTATAGGTCATTACCAACACTTTGAATTGTGACCGGAAACTGGTCGGCAGCCAATGCAAGCCACAGAGTGTTGGAAAGACATGGGTGAACCTAGGTAACCCCACAATAGCTCTCGCGGCAGCATTCTGCACGATCTGAAGTTTCCGAAGTTTAAGACTCATGGATTTCAATCCCCAGAAGTTGTGGGTGCTCCATCACTGGAGGATTTTAATAAGAGACTGGATAGACATTTGTCCAGAATGGGATACGGTCTCCTGCTTGAGCAGGGTGTGATAAGACCACCCGATAAGGGTCCCAGAATATCAGTTTTGTTGGATTTAACTACTCTACTACATGCTTGCGCTGTCTTGTAAACACATCTCTATGGTCAGGTCGCAATTAACTGACCAGTGTGTCACCTCTTGATGACCAAAAGGGGCAGATGCTCTGCAGGCTATATAAACCTCTGCAGAGTAGATGCTCCCCCCTTCTTCTTTCTCTTCTACCTCTTCTACCTTCTTCTGTGTGTGCTCCATTGTCCTCAGCTGAGGACACATGTATGAGATGAAATCCAAAGCCATCCTCACACATGGGACCATCCAGAAGTTATTAACATGGACTGGAATATAAACGTATCTGCCTGCAATCTATCAATTGCATGAATCAACATAATTGTAAGTAAAGATTGTATTTTTTTCATCTTTATGAAGGAGTGGTCATTCATTGCGAACAAATGGGATTCTGAACCACGTGTTATTTCTTGCCATGTTAACTCCGCTGCAAATTAAGCCAGCTGAACTCTGCTAATACAAATAATATTAATAATCATCAAAATACCCAACAAGTTTGAGAGGAGGCGATGGGCCCTGTACGAAACCTCTGTGTATAAGCCATTTGAGTGGAAATGGTTGTGCAAGAATAGAGCTCTATTTGTAATCCGCTGTGCTTTCGCAAAATACTTCATACATATACAGTGTTCCCTCGATTTTCGCGGGTTTGAACTTCGCGAATAGCCTATACCACAGTTTTTCAAAAAATAGTAATTAAAAAATACTTCTTCCTATACCACTGTTTTTCCCACCCGATGACGTCATATGTCATCGCCAAACTAATAATTTTTGCAAATAAATGACAAAATAAATAATTATTGTTAATAAATAATTATGTTTATAAATATCAGGATCACTAAGTGTCTTATTCAATGGTGAGTACCAGTAATAATGGTGAGTAAATGGTTGTTAAGGGAATGTGAAATGGTAATTTAGGGGTTTAAAGTGTTACGGGATGGTTTGTGATACTGTCCATAGCCAAAAATGGTGTATTTACTTCCGCATCTCTACTTCACGGAAATTCGACTTTCGCGGGCGGTCTCGGAACGCAACCCCCGCGAAAATCGAGGGAACACTGTATTGGCAAGTAGATACTTTTAACAGTTATTTTTAATTAAGGAACATGACATATCCGAGAGATGAGGAATTGAAAGGCGATCGTCATATGTGCACGCAAATATATGCTGAATGGACAGTCTGGATGCAGAGTTAACAGTCTGAATGGTGGGAATGGGGAAGTGAAGTAAAAAAAATAGGTCTCGCTGAGGACTGTACAAAAAAAGGGTGTAAATAATGTCCCCCAATCCCCCATCAGGGCCACTGATCTTAGCTGTTCCTTACCGGACCTAGCTATCATCTCTGGACCACATTGCAATGTGTTGCTTGTAAGTTGTTACAACTTCTTTCCATGCTCTCTATTATTCATGAATAAAACTCTGAATCTCAAAGTGAGACCGGTCATTTGTGGTTTGTCTGTGTTTCCTTTTTGCCTGGAAATATTCTTTTAATAAGGGTGTTAGACTAGAAGACCTCCAAGGTCCCTTCCAACTCTGTTATTCCGTAAAAGACAACTTAGGGAATGTCTTCTTGTACTTATGAAATTATTTCTGGACGTTCATTAATTACATTTCCCCCCCAACTCAGCCAGAATTTTAGAAAAGAGGGAGGAACAATTTCTTTAACTTCGTCATCTTGTAAAACCTTCCTATGACCCTTACGGATTGCTCCTCCGCCTCTGAGTTCTGTCCCCCCAAAATCTTTACTTTTCATTTTCTTCATGGAAATGTAGAACCGTAGATTATTTTTCCCCCTTTTAATGATTTTTTGTTCTTTCGGACATCCTTGAACATTGAGCTTTATCAGGAGAGGAATAAATGTTTTTTTCCCCCCAGTGTAATTAAACTGGGGAGGTGCAAGGCAGATCCGAGACCAATTTATCCAGCTTAGCCTAAAAGGCTGCGTGGGTGGAACCGATCAAGCATAGATCAATTCTGTTCCAGGGGTGGAGTTGGATCCTCAGAACCAACGAACAAATCATCCAGACGAACTATCACCTACCCTGACCTAAAAGATTTATAAATCTTACACAGATTGTACAGATTGAAAGGTAAATCAAAAGTATTGCTGTGCTTTCAAATTTTCCAGAAAAGATATTTATGGCTCTTCTTCATCCAAATGATAATACTGTATAGTGTGTTTTCTGACACCGGTTTAAAAAAACCAACACATGCTTCCTGTAGTTGTACTAAGCATTCAGAGGACAGTGATTCCTAATGGTTACAGAGTAGGATATATCAGGGAGAGGACAGATCTTCATGAGGAGCTTGGTGGCATTTAGAGCTTAGATTTGCAAGCCCAGCCGTGGCCAGGGAATGTCGCTTGGTGATGGATTATTATTATTATTTATTAGATTTGTATGCCGCCCCTCTCCGCAGACTCGGGGCAGCTCACAACAATAATAAAACAATGTACAGAGAACAATTCTAATATTTAAAAATATCTAAAACCCATTATTTAAAAGAACATGCAACACAAGCATACCAAGCATAAAACTATATAGGCCTGGGGGACATTATTATTATTATTACTATTATTATTACTATTATTATTATTATTATTATTATTATTAATTAGATTTGTATGCCGCCCCTCTCCGCAGACTCGGGGTGGCTCACAACAGAGATAAAAACAGTATACAATGACAAATCTAATATTAAAAGTCTAAAAAACCCCATTGTTTAAAAATCATACATACAACATACCAGACATAAAACTGCAAAGGCAAGGGGAGATGTCTCAATCCCCCCATGCCTGATGGCAGAGGTGGGTTTTAAGGAGTTTGTGAAAGGCAAGGAGGGTGGGAGCAATCCTAATCTCTGGGAGGAGCTGATTCCAGAGGGTGGGGGCCGCCACAAAGAAGGCTCTTTCCCTGGGTCCCGCCAGACGACATTGATGCGTGTCAGGACAGAAGCAGAATATCCCAAACTCCTCCTTGGGTCAGAAAGGCTCTTGCAAGATGTGCAGCCTAAGTAGACTTAGAGTTTTCCACCCTAATGGTGGCAATTCCTAACCTATTTCACAAATGTCTTTTATTGATTGGCTACCCAACAGCAGCGGGGTTCCCCAAAGAGCTCCAAACACCCCCAGGCAGCTTCCGCCCCCCATTTCTTTTCTCCACCCCCATTTTTATTGAACCAGAGAGCCACCGAAGGCCCAAGAGACAAAGGCACCATACCAGCCATCCACTCCGGCTTTCTGCAGCTCTGAAATGCCAAAGGAGAGAGATCCCATGAAGTCATTCCTGCTGGTCAGATCCCAGTCCCAGATCTCCACCGACAGTCGCCTGCCCTTGTCGGACTCTTTCAACTGGCTGGAAGAAACAGGGGGGGAGGGGAGAGGAGAGATGTTAGGATGCTTCTTTCAGAGGAAGGGGCTGCTCTCAGCAATCTCCCATGCATTTCACCCATCATCATCCATCATTGAGAAGTGGTGGTCTTCAAGAGTAGCCTCTGCCCTTAATGCTGCCTGACATTCTAAACTAGGGGTCTCCAAACTTGGCAACCTGAAGACTTGTGGACTTCCAACACTTCATTGATTTATTCTCGTGAAGGCTAGAATTAAAAATGAAGAAACATTTGCATAACTGGTAGGTTTTTTCCCTTTTTTTCTTATTAGATTAAAACTAGTTGTTGAAGTAAAATCTTAATTTAAAATCTTAATTTTTTAAGATTTGTAAAATCTTTATTTTTTCAATATAAAATTTTAATTCAAAGTGTTGGTCATCACCTATAAAGCCCTTCATGGCACCGGACCAAGGTATCTACGAGACCGCCTTCTGCCGCACGAATCCCAGCGACCGGTTAGGTCCCACAGAGTGGGCCTTTTCCGGGTCCCGTCAACAAAACAATGTCGTTTGGCGGGCCCTAGGGGAAGAGCCTTCTCTGGGGTGGCCCCGGCCCTCTGGAACCAACTCCCCCCGGAGATTAGAATTGCCCCCACCCTCCTCGCCTTTTGTAAGCTCCTTAAAACCCACCTCTGCCGTCAGGCATGGGGGAACTGAGATATTCCTTCCCCCTAGGCCTTTACAATTTATGCATGGTATGTTTGTTTTTATGTATGTTTGGTTTTACAAATAAGGGTTTTTTAACTGTTTTAGTCTTGGATTTACATGCTGTTTTGTACTACTGTTGTTAGCCGCCCCGCATCTACGGAGAGGGGCGTCATACGAATCCAATTAAAATAATAATAATAATAATAATAATAATAATAATAATAATAATAATAATAATACTTATTAGTTTGCATGTTAGATAGATGGAGTAAATATTGCTGAGATGAAAATAGGATTTAGGATGTTTTTATTAAATTATCTATATAAGAAGATTATATGTTAGGCATTGGTGATATATGTGTTTTTATGTATGTTTTTTATGTTGGAGAAAAAAAAATATACCCACATAAAAAGACTTGTGGACTTCAACTCCCAGAATACCCCAGCCAGCAAAGTTTTAAGTGTTGATGCTTGGGGAATTTTGGAAGTTGAAGTCTGCTAAGGCTTAAAGTTGCCATGGTTGGAGACCCCTGCCCCAGAAATCACCCAACCTTCAAATGTTGCATCTATCAATACTCACAAGGTGAAGGTCTCATTCCACTCAGGGTTCAAAGAACTTCTGATGATTTTAGTCTTCTGTTTGCTCTCACTTTTGGGGTCAGGCATGAGTTTGAGTTTCACATATGGGTCTGACAGGCCGTTGAGATCCATCGGAACAAGATTTTTAGCCTCCCGTACTAAAACAGAAAGGAAAAAAAGGCCCTCATTGATGAAAAGGGCAACAATTCTGCCGCACGAATCCCAGCGACCGGTTAGGTCCCACAGAGTTGGCCTTCTCCGGGTCCCGTCGACTAAGCGATGTCGTTTGGCAGGACCCAGGAGAAGAGCCTTCTCTGTGGTGACCCCGACCCTCTGGAACCAGCTCCCCCCAGATATCAGAGTTGCCCCCACTCTCCTTGCCTTTCGGAAGCTCCTTAAAACCCACCTCTGTCGTCAGGCATGGGGGAATTGAAATTTCTCTTCCCCCTAGGCTTATAGAATTTATACATGGTATGTTTGTATGTATGAGTGGTTTTTTAAATTGGGGTTTTTTAGATAGTTTTTAATATTAGATTTGTTTACATTGTCTTTTTATATTGTTGTTAGCTGGCCCGAGTCTTCGGAGAGGGGCGGCATACAAATCTAATCTAATCAATCAATCAATCAATCAATCAATCAATCAATGAATAAATAAATAAATAAACAATGTCCATTCTCTCATGTATCTGCATGCAGGAAAACTCAATACGTGGTGGCATCTCCTGCCACAGGTGAAGTCCATTTAAGTCCTCCAAAAGTAAAAAGTAAATGGCTTATTTGCAGAAGAAATAAATACCCACGGACTGGAGAGTCATTACTTTCTGTGCTGTGTTTGTGGGTATTCAGTACCATGTTAATCTACTCTCCAATTAGCCTGCACGGCATAAATATGAACATAGTAAATGGCTACGAATAAATGGAGAGAGTAGGACAGGGACCATAGACAGGGGGGAACTAACCACAGTTGAGGTAGAGACCAGGATGAGAGAAAGAGCCTCAAAAAATGATTCCATCTGGAGAGCAAGCTTTGTTCTCCTTATGAACGCCTAGAGATCACCAGCATTCAATTGCCTGTTGCTTCAAAGAATTTCCTCATATTTTTCCATATTTTTCCAATAAATGGACCACTTTTCCACTTATTTCTCCTTCAAACCAAAACCAATTTTTTTTTACATTTAATAAAGCTTTATCTGAATGGACTGTGTTGTGGTTAGCTGTGGCCCAGGTCCTGTCCCAAGGACTGTGGATGTGGGGGAGACATCCACATGCTGCAGGCCTGTTTTGCCCCCCGGTGGAATCTGCTGATGAAGGCTCCTCTGACCAAGAAGACATGAGTTACAGAGAGGAGGAGTGTGGCAGACAGCTCAGAAGGAGATCAATTATCTAGCTCCTCCTTGGATTCGGAACAAGAGTTAATGATACAGCCACGCATGCGGAGAGCGATGCATAGGCAACAACAACTGAGAGATGATTATCAAAGAAAATGAGGCCACCTGTGGTTGGGTGGGGCTGTGGTCATTAGTGAGGCTGCTATAAAGAGCAGCCTGGGGGTTTGGCCATTGTGGAGGATTATCTGATCGTTGTGTTTCGTGACTGCTTTCCTGACTTTGACTTTTTGTGTGCTGATTTTTCCCCGCTTTGAAGCTAAACCAGAGCAAAGTGTGTGTCACTTTGTGAAAGAAGAAGGGCTGTGAATTGCCTCACAGCTGCAAGCTAAGTATCTCAGAACTGATAAGGGACTTGTACAAATTACCAGTTTGTTTGGAGAGAAGTGCTCTTTGCTATACAAAAAGAGGGCTTAGTTTAAGTGAATTTTCATTATAAAGAACATTGTTTTGAATTTTCAAATGTGTGTGTGTCTGAAATTGTATCTGTGCATTTTTGGGAGGAGTCTACCAGAGAGCCCGACAGAACAGATTGTACACAGCAAGAATTTTGGGAGTTGAAGTCCACCTTAGTGCATTGAGACACATTGCACTGAACATCAAAATTCCTTGTGTGTGTGGGCACCAGAAGGGAGGCTGCTCTCCAAGGTACTGAAAACAGTTTCCCTACAGAGAGGTCCCTTGCAAATGGCATGTTATGGTTTGTGGTGCCTCTTTATTTTTCCCCAAATAAGTGTTGGAAAATGGGAGTCTCACAGGCCATCATTGAAGGTTTGGGGAGGTTAAAGGTAGAAGTGACTCTGGCCACATTCTTGTTCTTAAGCCCAACCTGAGAGCCTTCAAAGGTTCCCCAACCACAGGCAATAATGCCACCAGATGCCTCCTCTTCAAAGGGCAGAAGGCGAAATGGCATCTCAAAGGATGTCCAGCCCTGGTTTAATTTTAAGTGGGCAAGAATGGATTTGGTGCAAAACAGAGCAATCTGCAGTTTCAAAAACTTCCCATGAAGTTCTCCCACCCCACCCCACTTTCTGGAACCATAACAGAGGGTTTCTTCAGAATTCCAACTGATGTAATTCGGGTCTCCCCATGGCCCCACCCAAAGCAATGGTACTGAATCAACCAGGATACATGGGAAGAGAAACCAGTATCTTGTACTGGCCTGGAAGGAAAACACTCCCCCCCCCCCATTTATTTGACAACAGGAGAGTTTAGACCCAGATTGGACCTTTAAAGAATATTATACCTTTACTGGTCTGTGTTACTGACTGAACAATCACCACCGTCACATATACCTTTACCTAAGAACACATCTACTTATGAACTTTTCTAGATAAGAACGGGGTGTTCAAGATTTTTTTTGCCTCTTCTCAAGAACCATTCCACTTACAAACCCGAGCCTCCGGAACTGTAACCGGAAACGGTGGGGAGAAGCCTCCGTGGGGCCTCTCTAGGAATCTCCTGGGAGGAAACAGGGCCAGAAAAGGTGGGGAGAAGCCTCCGTGGGGCCTCTCTAGGAATCTCCTGGGAGAGAACAGGGCCGGAAAAGGCAGGGAGAAGCCTCTGTGGGGCCTGTCTAGGAATCTCCTGGGAGGAAACAGGGCCTCCACCTTCCCTATGGTTTCCCCAATCGCACACATTATTTGCTTTTACATTGATTCCTATGGGGAAAATTGCTTCTTCTTACAAACTTTTCTACTTAAAAACCTGGTCACGGAATGAATTAAGTTCGTAAGTAGAGGTACCCGACTGTACTCTGTTTGAAGCTTTGATATTCAAACTGCAGAGTCTGCGGAGAGGGACGGCATACAAATCTAATAAATTATTCTTATTAATTATTATATTCCATCACTGGCTGTAAGCCCAGTGTAGAATGCTAACATTAGCAACTGACTCATAGTTGCGATGCTTGGAGTGTTCCAGGGTCACATGATCCCCTTTCGCGATCTTGCGGAAAGCAAAGTCAATGGGGAAGCCAGATTTACTCAACGACCGTGTTCCTAGCTGAACAACTCCGGTGAACAATCTCAACAATCGTGAAATGGGGCAACACTCACTTAGCAAATGATGAAAGCTTCAGCTCAGCCCTGGCCATAAGTTGAGACCCCCTGGTCGTCCCTTTTCTACCCGCCGTCCTTTGTGGGGCTGTGCAGCCGCTGTGCAAGAGGAGCAGTAGATCCTTCCTTGCAACAGGACGGGATCCACCCTCCTTCCTGGGATCCCCCCAATGCCAGACTTACCGATCACCGTCAGGACCTCGTTCTCAATCTCCGCCTTGATGTGGATGCGGCCTCGGCGCTCGGTGTGGTCCGTCCCGCAAAGGCTGGGCACGTTCATCACGCAGCGCTTGTGCACATTCATCATGCAGGCTGAGGCACAGAGAGAGAGAGAGCGAGAGAGAAAGGGGGTCAGCCCCACATGGGAGACCAGCCGCCCTCGGCTCCTTCCTGAAAAGACAAGGCAGGGGTGGAGAGGCCAGGGGGCAATTCCCCCAATCTCTGGAGGGCTCTCCCAGGGAAGAGCCGGGGTGGCGCAGCAGGTAGAGTGCTGTACTGCAGGCCACTGAAGCTGACTGTAGATCTGAAGGTCAGCGGTTCAAATCTCATCACCGGCTCAAGATTGACTCATCCTTCCATCCTTCTGTGGTGGGTAAAATGAGGACCCAGATTGTGGGGGCAATAGGCTGGCTCTGTTCAAAAGTGCTATTGCTAACATGTTGGAAGCCGCCCTGAGTCTAAGGAGAAGGGCGGCATACAAATTGAATGAATGAATGAATGAATAAATAAATAAGGAGGGCAGGACAGACACCAACAGGGAGGAGACTGGCAAGAGCCCCCACCCCAATCCGAAAGAAGGAAGGAAGGTTTTCCGACTCTCAAGGGCTGGCAAGCAGTCTGAAACCCTCCTGGAGCCACTGGGGCTCCCTCCACTCCAGACCAGAGTGGACAGCCGAGTAACTGGGATGGTCAGAGGATTTCTGTCCTGGACAGACCAGGGGCTCAACTAGGTTGTCTAGGAGACATACGAGGGGTCTAGGATTCTGCCAGGCTATCTTGGCAGGCTGGGAAAACACTCATAGGGCTAATAGGCGCTTCTTGTCCTTGGACTTCCTTCTGTCTGTTTTCCCAAAATGTTTCCCCTCCCAGGGAGATCTAAGAAGGCATTTAATTTAATCCAAGTCTTCAGAGAGGGGCGGCATACAAATCTAAATAATAATAATAATAATAATAATAATAATAATAATAATAATAATAATAATAAATAATTTATTAGATTTGTATGCCGCCCCTCTCTGCAGACCTGAGGCGGCTCAAAGCAATTATTATTATTATTATTATTATTATTATTATTATTATTATTAATAATAAATTTAATTTAATTTGACTTCTATGCCACCCAATCCCAATGGGACTCAGGGCAGCTCACAACAGTAAATAGTACCTACAATAAAGAAAGTCAAATATTATTTAATAAGAACAGTAAGATCCATTTTAAAAAAAACCCGTAATGAACTATCCAATCAAAAACACGTACGTGCAGAATCAGTTACACTTCGGATGTGATTAGATATCACATTCACATCTAGTAATACCGGGGGGGGGGGGCATAGGAGGCCATGCCCCCCCCCCCCATGTAGTCTGCGCCCTACTCGGCTGATATCTGAGAGCCTCCACAGAGCCAACATTCACCAAGGTTGTTCTTCTCCCTTAAAGCCCCTGGGACCTCCTCAAAGCCTGGGGGATTCCAGGGCTGCAGCCTTTCTCTCCCCCCAGCCTGTTCCCCGGGAACTTCAGCTCCAATGGGAAGAGGAAGACTACCAGGAAACAAGCTTCGAGGAAACTTTGGATTCTTTCCTTGGTCTCTGGCATATCAACGCATCAGGTAGGTGGCTGCGATTCATAAGGTGGACACTAGGGGGCTCCCTAAGCTCATACTGTACTTTGTGACTGCTACCTTGTCTACATTGGGAGTTTTTAACTTGGAGTCAGAGAATTGAAAGGGGACCTTGGTTGGAGGTCTTCTAGTCCGACCTCTTTCCAAGGCAGGAGTCTTTGTACCATCCTGTACAAACGGCTGTCCAATCTTTTCTTGAGGACCTCCAGCGTTGGAGCCCCCATGACTCGGGAGACATAGAAACATAGAATATTGATGGCAGAAAAAGACCTCATGGTCCATGTAGTTTGCCCTTATACTATATCCTGTATTTTATCTTAGGATGGATCTATGTTTATCCCAGGCATGTTTACATTCAGTTCCTGTGGATTTACCAACCACGTCTGCTGGAAGTTTGCTCCAAGCCTCTACTACTCTTTCAGTCAAATAATATTTTCTCACATTGCTTCTGATCCTTCCCCCAACTCACCTTTGATTGTGCCCCCTTGTTCTTATATTCACTTTCCTATTAAAAACACTTCCCTCCTGGACCTTATTTAACACTTCAACATATTTAAATGTTTCGATCATGTCCCCTCTTTCCCTTCTGTCCTCCAGATTATAAAGATTGAGTTCATTAAGTCTTTCCTGATAAGTTTTATCGTTAAGACCTCCCACCATTTTTGTCCCCCGTCTTTGGACCCGTTCAACTTGATCCATCTCTTTTTATAGGTGAGGTCTCCAGAACTGAGCACAGTATTCCAAATGGGGTCTCACCAGCAGGATCACAATCTCCCTCTTCCTGCTTGTTATACCTCTAGCTATGCAGCCAAGCATTCTACTTGCTTTCTCTACCGCCTGACTGTCCTGCTCACCCATTTTGAGACTTGAAAATCTCAGGCATGCCGCATCCCCTCGCAAGGTTTTGCAAAATCTCACTGGGACGTGCCTGCGCGCCCGCAGAAGAAGCAACGCTGCACGCCGAGCGCACCGTAGTGAGCGGGATCGGGAATTGGGAAGAGCAGGGTATTTCCCTAGGACTGGGACTTACTTTTGCATTTCATCCCCTGGCGGATAAGTCCGTACAACAAAGAGCCGCAGTGATCGCAGAAGGTTGGTCTGAAGTACGTGTGCATTTTGAACCTGTGTCTGCTCCGAAGGTCCTGGAGGGAGAGAGAACGGTCAGTCGAGTGAGGGCCCCCTCAGCAAGATTGGGTTATAATGTGTTTAAGTGACGCCTTCATTTATTTGGCTTCATGCTGTCTGCTGCCAACATTTTTAAACCCAGTGAACATCCCGGTCTTTCCTCGTCTCCCACCGTAGTCACAGTGAAGTCAAGAGCTACATATGCTTCGTCGTCATATTTACTCATCTTAGCTTTTGGGAGACTTACGTTTGTCTCATGATCTCTGTCTCTCTCCTCCTTTCTTTTCATCCCTGCTAAATATTTTTCTATAGTGTCTCTTAAGGGTTTGTTATCTTCATTTCATATCTCCTGCGGTGTGCTATTGTTCGGTGCAAAAAACCCCTATGCCCTGTGACAAAAACAAGCACGTTCCCCAGAGTCAAATGCCCCCCCTGGCATTGCTCTGTGCCCCCCAGGGGGTCCCATGCCAATATTTGAGAAGCACTGGTCTAATGCTAACCCATTAAATCAGCCCACGCAGGACCATGGGGCTGCCCCGCCCATATCGCCCCACCCACCCTTCAGCAGAGCGCAGGATTTGGCTTTTGACCCCCGCGGACTGGAACTGAATGACAAGGCCAAGAATTTTGGCTTGTAAAAAACTTTCTGGAGGCAGGGGAGGTGAAAAAGAGGGCACCTAGATGCCCCAGGTGGTCAAACAATGGGCAAAAATGGCCTGTTTTTCACCTCCCCCACATCGGAAGGTAGGTAGATAGATAGATAGATAGATAGATAGATAGATAGATAGATAGATAGATAGATAGATAGATAGATAGATAGATAGATAGATAGATAGATAGAAACTTCCAGCAGACATGGCTGGTAAATTCACAGGAACAGAATTTAAACATGCCTGGGATAAACGTATATTTATTATTTTATTTATTTATTTATTATTTAGATTTGTATGCCGCCCCTCTCTGCGAACTCGGGGCGGCTCACAACAAAAATGTAAACAATCGTACAAATCCAAATAGATTCAATAAATTTAAGTATTTAAAATAGTTTTAAAAAGAACCCCACTATATTAACAAGCACACACACAAACATACCATACATAAATTGTACATGGCCGGGGGTATATCCATCCTAAGATAAAATACAGGAAATAGTATAAGGGCAGACTAGATGGACCAGGAGGTCTTTTTCTGCCGTCAATGTTCTATTTTTCTATGTAAAATACAGAGGCAGAGAGAAAGAAAGAAAGAAAGGGAAAGAGGGAAAGAGGGAGAGAAGAGAGAGAGAAGAGAGACTTCTCAAGCTCCGTGGGGCTGAGAAGAATTGCTGCAAAATTTAGTTTTCTGAAATGGACCACAAGATTCCTACTCAACTTAAAAACTGGTAAAAACAAAAGAGCAGCATGCAAACAAAAGGAAATAAAACACCCCCAGGAGCAAAACAAACTAAACTTTAATTTCTGTGCATTAATTAAAGTTATATAAACTATAACCTATAAACAACAGAGTTAAATTCAACAAGAACATAGAGTGCATGTGTTATATTTCTGAATCGATCTGATTATAGTTAGGCATTTTTTGTGTGTATTAGTTAGACTTCTATGCTAAGCGGAGCAATGTTGAATGTTGTCTGTCTTTGTATGAAAAATAATAAAAAAATATTTTTTTAAAAATAAATTTCTGTGCATTGGTCATGCCCACCTAGTCACGTGACCTACCCACCCAGCCGGGTCCAGCCCCCCAACAGTCTGAGGGACCGTGAATTGGCCCCACTTTAAAAAGTTTGAGGACTCTAGACTGGGGTCTCCTGCTTGAGAAGGGGATCGGATTAGAAGACCTGCTCAGGTCCTGCCTCGCCAGCCTCCTCAAGAAAGCAGAACTCTTGAAACGAAAGCCATTTCAAAAGGAAGCTTTTATTGGAAGTTTGTGACATTGTGACTACAGGAAGTGGTGAAAAATATGGTCTCACATTTCAATGCCACTCCTCGGGAATGTGCGATTGTTTTGACTTGCACAAAATCTCATCTTTACATGGCAGGAATTGTACTGCTTCGTACAAATACAGTGATACCTCGTCATACAAACTTTTCGAGATACAAACCCGGGGTTTAAGATTATTTTGCCTCTTCTTACAAACTATTTTCACCTTACAAACCCACCGCCGTCGCTGGGATGCCCCACTTCCGGACTTCTGTTACCAGTGAAGCATCCATTTTTGCGCTGCTGGGATTCCCCTGAGGCTCCCCTCCATGGGAAACCCCATCTTCGGACTTCCGCTGCCAGCGAAGCACTCGTTTTTGTGATGCTGGGATTCCCCTGCTGGGATTCCCCTGCAGTATCACAAAAACACGGAAGTCCGGAGGTGGGGTTTCCCATGGAGGGGAGCCTCAAAGGAATCCCAGCAGCGCAAAAACGGGCGCTTCGGCTGGCAAAAGGGTTGAATTTTGGGCTTGCACGCGTTAATCGCTTTTCCATTGATTCCTATGGGAAACATTGTTTCGTCTTACAAACTTTTCACCTTAAGAACCTCGTCCCGGAACCAATTAAGTTTGTAAGACAAGGTATCACTGTAATTAGGGAGGAACCACGAGCTCTGAGGTTTGATGACTATCAAAAGGAAACATCTAAAAATAACTCTTTCAAAGGAAAGTTGAAGCTGTTTGTTCTTAGAGTGACATCCGTCGTCAGCGGAAGATGTTCTATTTGAAAGTAAAGATAGATTTCTTGAATTTGACTGGTTAACAATGATAGCTTCCCTTGACATGTTTTGACTTTTAAATCAGTGAAAACTGGATTCACAAGGTGATGAAATTAGTGTTATTAAAGTTCATCAAAAAAGTGGAAGTAACAATTTGAAAACTTTGTTTATGGACAAAGCAAGCTGACAAGAGAAATATTAAATTATTTTTGTAACATTAACTGAATTACAGGAGAAATATGGTGAAACGAATACGTGAGATATGATTTCTGTATGAACTCATATCAAACTGAAAGGAGTATTTTCTTCAACTGATGCTGGAAAAAATAGACATTAACAACCCATTTATCATTAACCCCCAAGATGACCACTGACTAGATCAGATGTAACTTCCTTAATTTAATTTGCCTGTGATATTGCCTTCAAGGAAATATTCAAAATATAAATATTCACATATGTATGAAACTGCTATTTCATGATGTGCAACTTATAAATATGACATGGTTTTTTTCTTCTTTCATTTTCTTCAAATCTAAATATAGCAATAGCAATATAGCACTATACAAGAATGGAATGGAATAGAATAACAAAGCTGGAAGGGACCTTGGAGGTCTTTTAGTCCAACCCCCTGCTTAGGCAGGGAAACCTACACTACTTCAGACAAATGGTTATCCAGCATCTTCTTAAAATCTTCCAGTGTTGGAGCATTCACAACTTCTGGAGGCAAGCTGTTCCACGGATTAATTGTTCTAACTGTCAGGAAATTCCTCCTTAGTTCTAAGTTGCTTCTCTCCTTGTTTAGTTTCCACCCATTGCTTCTTGTCCTGCCCTCGGGTGCTTTGGAGAAGAGCTTCGGACTCAGGTGCTTTGGAGTGAAGCTCTTCTGCTGGGAATGAGGACTGCAGTCCACCCACTCGCAGGGGGAAGGGAGCCCTTCGAGTCAGCAGAAGCGGTTTCGCCAGAGGAGCTGAGCTCAGCCGTCTCATGGAGAATCAGAGATGCCGCACTCTGATGGAAGGTGGCCTGAGGCGGGTCAGTGGAGGACCCATCATCTCACGACCCAGAAGCATCTGGACATTGGGAGAGTGGCCACATCTGTCTCTGGGCTGGGAGGGAGGGAGCAAGAGAAAGCAGGGAGGTGTGTGCAGTGAAGGGCTGCAAATTTTTTTACTACCACATTGTGGGCGTGGCTTATTGTGTGGGTGTGGCTTGATGGCCATGGGACCAGGTGGGAGTGGCTTGACAATCTTGTGTCCAGGGGGTGGCTTAAAGGTCATGTGACCAGGTGGGAGTGGCTCACCGACCAAGACAAGTTTTCAATAAGGTGCTTGGACTCTTTTTCAGTTGATGAAGTCCCATCATTTGAATAGCCACAAAAAGGACCCATGAGAGACAGCATCATTTGCTGAGGAGCACAGTCACATTTGAAGGTTTTGCACTGAACCCACAAGGTTCAGCAGGATAACAGATGAGGCAAGTAGCTCAATTTTTCTTTCATTGCTCTAAAAGTTCCATTCTAGATAATGATTGAAACGATTAAAGCAGCCCATTGCTGGACTTACGTTTGTCTCATTATCTCTGTCTCCTCCTTTCTTTTCATCCCTGTTAAATGGCTGCCGATCAGTTTCTGGTCACAATTCAAATGATTAAAGCGTTTATGGGTAAAAACATACTCTTTAATTGTTTCCTATTTTAAAAGTAATTAAGGATCATACTAAGATACTAGAGAAGGAAGAACAATTAAAAAAAACTATTAAGTATTGAATAAATAGTGCATAAACTTACTACCCCCACTGTGACCCCCATCCCCTTGGGGGCAGCAGCCCATCACTGTGTGTGTGTGTGTGTGTGTACAAGGCCAGATTCAGCTGGAGTCCAACATGCCAGGACCTTCATTCCCAAGATGCCTCCTTCAAGGACCATCTCTCCATCCATCACGGAGCTCCTGAGCCCGAACCTGCTCAAGATGGAGGTTCAAGGAAGCAGGAGTGGGAGGAAGAGAACTGCAGGGGGGGGGGGTTTCTCCTCCCCCCCCCCACAACTCCCCACTTCCAGGTGGGAAAGCGACAGAATGGTGGAGAGAGCGGTGGAGGCTCGAGGGCACACTCAGATGACCAGTCAGCCCCTCGGTCAACATTCTAAGGACCTTCTCCACACCTGCCTGGCAGCTGGCTTGCAAGGACAATCTTCTGATCTGCTCATCCCCAAAGAGACTAAAAATAGAGGGAGAACAGAGGCTCATCAGCACCTCCCCATCAATCACGGTGGCGGCCTCTGAAATTAGCTCCCCCCCCCACTGACAGCACATCCCTTCAAAGAGGGAGGGGGGTGTTCGTGGATCCTCTCCAGGTTTCCTAAAGGCTGCTGAAAGCAGAATCTGTGTTTTTATGGTGAGATTAATTGCTGGGTTTCTAGCTCAAAGGGCCTCCAGGTGCCACTTATAGATATGTATCAACGCTTGGAGTACTAGGCAGGAGGAAAACGGGAGCGTTTGGCCCCAAACTTATTTCGCATTTCCTCCTAAACGTTCAAAACTCGGAATGTCTAATTTGCCTTTTTGACAGGTTTTGTTTGCAACTGGCAGCTTGAAGATTTCTCTTTTGTTGCTCTGCCAGGGAGGGGTTGCCCCGAGCATTTCCTGAATCACACCATCCGTTGCAAATCACGCAGAAGAGAGCAACCAGGAGGGTCAGGGGACAGGAGACTATCACATATGAAGAGCGGTTGCAGGAACTGGGCCTGGCCAGTCTGGCAAAGAGAAGGACCAGGGGAGACATGAGAGCATCTTCCAATACTTGAGGTCCGGCTGTTTTCCAAAGCACCAGAGGATCAGACAAGGAACAACGGATGGAAGTGACCGGGGGGATATTCAACCTGGAAACAAGGAGGAACTTTCTAACGGTGAAAGTGATCAACCAGTGGAACAGCTTGCCTATAGAGGTTGTGATTGCTCCAACACTTGAGACTTTCAAAAGGAAATTACAGTGTCATTTGTCTGAAATGATACAGGGACTCTTGCCTGAGCAGGGGATTGGACTAGATGACCTGCAAGGTCCCTTCCAACTCTAATAATACATAAATAAATCTTGAGTTGTTTGGCCATATTCTGCAGACGCCTCCCAAGCATGGCGGGTTTGTTTGTTTGTTTATTTGTTTATTTGTTTATTTTATTTATTTTATTTTATTTTATTTTATTTTTTTATTTACTTACTTACTTACTTACTTACTTACTTACTTACTTACTTACTTACTTACTTATTGGATTTGTATGCCGCCCCTCTCCGTAGACTCGGGGCGGCTAACAACAACAATAAAAAACAGCATGTAAATCCAATACTAAAAAAACTAAAAAACTATTATTTTAAAACCAATCATACATACAAACAAACATACCATGCATAAATTGTAAATGCCTAGGGGGAAAGAGAATCTCAGTTCCCCCATGCCTGACGGCAGAGGTGGGTTTTAAGGAGCTTACGAAAGGCGAGGAGGGTGGGGGCATTCTAATCTCCGGGGGGAGTTGGCTCCAGAGGGCCAGAGCCGCCACAGAGAAGGCTCTTCCCCTGGGCCCCACCAAACAACATTGTTTAGTTGACGGCACCCGGAGAAGGCCCACTCTGTGGGTTCCGCAGGAGAGGGAGGAAGGGGCCAGGAAAACGGCTCCTTTTGGCCCGAAAGGTGGGCTCTTTCCAAACAGTATTTTTAAAACCAAATCCAGAATATTGAAAGTAGATCTGGGGACAACAAGCTGCGAATGGGCCCAAAGGGTCAAAAATATCGCAATGCTGCCCAGGACCATGTGATCAGACACACACACCCTGTCTTTTAAACATCAGGACGCCCCTCCCTTTGCAGACACCCCTGTAAATTAAGTTAATTTGGGGGAAGCAGGAGCTGAAATTTATCAGCTGTCCTGATCCTGGACAGGCCTCGATTCTATTCTCCAGGCTTAGCCTTCCCTTCTTTTTTGCAGATGGTAAAACAGTGTTGGTTATGACCTATAATGCCCTTCGTGGCATCAGACAAGAATATCTCCGGGACCGCTTTCTGCCGCATGAATCCCAGCGACCGGTTAGGTCCCACAGAGTTGGTCTTCTCCCGTCAACGAAACAATGTTGTCTGGCGGGACCCAGGGGAAGAGCCTTCTCTGTGGTGGCCCCAATCCTCTGGAATCAACTCCCCCAGGAGATTAGCACCGCCCCGACCCTCCTTGCCTTTCGCAAACTCCTTAAAACCCACCTCTGCCGTTAGGCATGGGGAAATTGATTCCCCCAGGCCCTTTCCGTTTTACGCAAGGTTTGTCAGAGATGTATGATTGTTTTTATATTAAGGGTTTTAAATTGTTTTTTGCCGTTAGATTTGTACCGTGTTTTGTGTTGTGAGCCGCTCCGAGTCTCTGGAGAGGGGCGGCATACAAATCTAATAAATAAATAAATAAATAATACACACACACACAGAGCATTTAATGGAATTAAGGACACAGCTGCAAAGGCTGTTCAAGGACTGAACATTCAAGTCTGTAATGGACTTTCTTCCTGCTCAAATCAAACCACAAAAAACATGTAATTTTGATCTTTTTTTAGGTCTCCAAATGGGGCCACGTACATTCTGCTTTTAGATCATGTCAATCACCTGCCCGCTTTCCCTCCAGGGCCCCCCCAAAGCATCCCCTCCAGGGCCCCCCCCCAAAGCATCCCCTGAGCATCCCCACCTGGGAATGGACTGCACGGTGTCAACCACAACCCAGCCTTCTTGGTGTCGGCCCCTCAACATCCCCCTCCGCCCTTACAGCCAGCTCTGCAGGGTTTACTCACATCGGAGGCAGGTCCCTTGTCGGCCCCTGGGCAGGAGAAGGTAACAAACTCATGGCACCTCTTGTGGACAACGAAGCAACAACCTGCAAGGAGAAAAGGGAGGATGCAGGTTAATGGGGGGCTGGTGGAAAGGGGCGAGGTGTCTTCAGTCCGGCTGAGGGACAATCCTTGGAGGACCCCATGTTATCCCTGCCAGAGTGCAGAGTGCATTTCTTGCAGTCTCCATCCTGAGTGGATTTGTAAGGCATAGAAACATAGAAGATTGACAGCAGAAAAAGACCTCCTGGTCCATCTAGTCTGCCCTTATACTATTTCTTGTATTTTATCTTAGGATGGATGGATGTTTATCCCAGGCATGTTTAAGTTCAGTTACTGTGGATTTACCAACCACGTCTGCTGGAAGTTTGTTCCAAGCATCTACTACTCTTTCAGTCAAATATTATTTTCTCACGTTACTTCTAATCTTTCCCCCAACCTCAGATTGTGCCCCCTTGTTCTTGTGTTAATTTTCTTATTGAAAACACTTCCCTCCTGAACCTTATTTAACCCTTTCACATATTTAAATGTTTCGATCATGTCCCCCCTTTTCCCTTCTGTCCTCCAGACTATACAGATTGAGTTCACAAAGTCTTTCCTAATCAGTTCTATGCTTAAGACCTTCCACACCTTTTTGTAGCCCGTCTTTGGACCTATTCAATTTTATCCATATCTTTTTGTAGGTGAGGTCTCCAGAACTGAACACAGTATTATTCCAAATGGGGTCTCACCAGCGCTCTATATAGCGGGATCACAATCTCCCTCTTCCTGCTTGTTATATCTCTAGCTATGCAGCCAAGTATTCTACTTGCTTTCCCTACCGCCTGATCGCACTGTTCACGACCCCTAAATCCTTCTCTTCTGAAGTTTTTGCTAGCACAGAACTGCTAGCAAAAACTTCAGAAGAGAAGGACTTAGGGGTAGTGATTTGGATAGAAGTAATTTGTTGTCCTGTCTTTTTAAAAAATCAGATGAATTTGTTTAATTGTGCAAATGTAACAAGATTATCCCTCAACTTTATGTGGAGTGTGGGTGTAAAACAGACACCGTCTCTATGATCGTTTCTTTCAAGAGGGGGTTGCTAAAGAGTTCCACCCAGGAGGAAAAATGAGTAGAAGGGCAAGAGAGGGAGAACGGCTTGGCCATCAATCCTTCCTGTATCTCTCAGCTTTATCATGTTATCATATTTTCATCATTATGATATCAGGGTTCAGTATAATGTACAAACCCAGAATATCAGATCAATCAGCAAGCAAGTTGAATCTGCTGTAATAAATATGGACTTTGAACAATTTTTACAAGGTACTAATGCTGGATATTCACTTATCTGTCAATAGAATGAGAACATTTCCTTACACACACACACCCTGGAGGTACAAACTCACATAGGTGAGTCTTGGCATCTTGTATGAAGAGCCTTCACATGAAACCATCCCATTAGAGGCTTGGCTTGGCTTAGCTTAGCACCTTGTGTGATCACAGGAGCAATATCTCCGTTTTAGGGTTTAGGGTGCCATGTGAAACCAACCACCCTCTGCCACTTCAAGAGAACCTGGGAAGACATGATAGCAGCCTTCCAATATCTCAGGGGCCGCCCCAAAGAAGAGGGAGTCAAGCTATACGCCTGGTGCACCAGTTGCAGCCCTATTTGGACAGGGAGTCACTGCTCACAGTCACTCATGCCCTCATCACCTTGCAGTTCGACAATTGCAATGCTCTCTACATGGGGCTACGTTTGAAGAGTGTTTGGAAACTCCAGATCGTGCAGAATGCGGCCGCGAGAGCTTTCGTGGGGCTACCTAGATTCGGCCATGTCTCTCCGCAGCCTGCACTGGCTGTCGATCAGTTTCCGGTCACAATTCAAAGTGTTGGTAATGCCCTACATAAAGCCCTACATGGCATCGGACCAGAATACCTCCGGGACCGTCTTCTGCTGCATGAATCCCAGCAAGCGATAAGGTCCCGCAGAATTGGCCTTCTCTGGGTCCCGTCAACTAAACAATATCATCTGGGGGCCCCCAGGGGAAGAGCCTTCTCTGTGGCAGCCCCCACCCTCTGGAATCAGCTCCCCCGGAGATTAGAACTTCCCCCACCCTCCTTGCCTTTCATAAGTTACTAAAGACCCACTAATGTCGCCAGGCATGGGGGAACTGAGATACCCCCCTGGCTTATACAGTTTACGCATGGTACGATTGTGTTGTATGGTTCCAATGTTGGTTTTAGAATGTTTTAATATTAAATTTGTTACACTCTCACTATTTTGTTGTGAGCTGCCCCGAGTCTACGGAGAGGGGTGGCATACAAGTCTAATAAATTATTATTATTATTATTATTATTATTATTATTATTATTATTATTATTACTATTATTATTATTATTATTATTATTATTATTATTATTATTATTATTATTATGTCAATACAACACAGCAAACGAAATCACTATGCTGGATTTCGTATTTCATCACCAGTCGGGCGCTTCCCAAGCACCTAGGACTGCGTGATGTAGCGGCAAATTATGTTTGCCGATCCCAGTAAAGCGGCCTTTTGCAATTGACAGATGGAGATTTTGTCAATTCCAATGGTTTTCAAATGTCTGCTGAGATCCTTTGGCCCTGTGCCCAGCGTGCCAAGTACCACTGGGACCACTTTCACGGGCTTATGCCAGAGTCGTTGCAGCTCGATTTTTAGATCTTTGTATTTCACTAATTTCTCTAGCTGCTTCTCCTCAATTCTGCTGTCTCCTGGGATTGTGATGTTGATGATCCATACTTTCTTTTTTCTCAACAATCAGGATGTCCGGTGTGTTATGCTTCAGAATTCGGTCAGTCTGAAGTCGGAAGTCCCACAGTAGTTTTGCTTGCTCATTTTCGACCACTTTTTTGGGCTTATGATCCCACCAGTTCTTTGCCACTGGGAAATGGTAGTTCTGGCACAAGTTCCAGTGGAACTACTACTACTACTATTACTATTACTACTACTACTACTACTTCTACTTCTTCTTCCTATTATTATTATTATTATTATTATTATTATTATTATTATTATTATCCAAAGCACCCGAGGGCAGGTCAAGAAGCAATGGATGGAAACTAACCAAGGAGAGAAGCAATCTGGAATTAAGCAGAAACTTCCTGACACATTAGAATAATTAACAGAAATCATGAGCGCTCCATCACTGCAGGTTTTAAAGAAGAGTCTATACCAGGGATGGCGAACCTATGGCACAGGTGCCACAGGTGGTACTCGAAGCCATATCTGCTGGCACACGAGCCGTTGCCCTAGCACAACTCCAGAATGCATGTCTGTGCCAGCCATCTGATTTTTGGCTTGCACAGAGGCTCCGGGAGGGCGTTTTTGGCTTCCAGAGAGCCTCCAGGAGGAAGGGGGAGGACATTTTTAACCTTCTCCCAGCTCCAGGGAAGCCTTGGAGCCTGGGTAAGGTGAAATACCCTTCACTGCCTTGAATTATTTGTAAAAAATTAACAAAGGCAGGATATAATAGCAATAGCATTTAGATTTATATACCGCTTCACAGTGCTTTGCAGCCCTCTCTAAGTGGTTTACAGAATCAGCAAAGTGCCCCCAACAATCTGGGTCCTCATTCGACCCACCTCGGAAAGTCGGTAATTTATTTATTGTATAAATAAACCAGTAAACAAAACATGACTGGGTACTATTCAAATCTACCTCCTTTGAGTACTTTATTTATTTGTTTGTTTGTTTGTTTGTTTGTTTATTCATTCATTCATTCAATTTTTATGCCGCCCTTCTCCTTAGACTCAGGGCGGCTTACAACATGTTAGCAGTAGCACTTTTTAACAGAGCCAGCATTATTGCCCCCACAATCTGGGTCTTCATTTTACCCACCTCGGAAGGATGGAAGGCTGAGTCAACCTTGGGCCGGTGATGAGATTTGAACCACTGACCTTCAGATTTACAGTCAGCTTCAGTGGCCTGCAGTACAGCACTCTACCTGCTGCGCCACCCCGGCTCTTTATGCTTCAATATAGTGTACAAACCCAGAATATGAGTTCAATCATTAACCAAGTTCAAACCTGCTGTATCAATACGGCCTTTGAACCATTTTTACAAGTTACGGATGCTGATTATTCACTTATCTGTCAACAGAATAAAAACATTAGTCAACGAATTCTCTGAAAGCCACCCATTGATCACAACAATTAAGCCTGGCAGTGATGAACATGGCTAAAGGGACTGAGCCCAAAGAGATTTGTGCAGGGGGACTCTGCCTTCTGCCGAGGAGGCTCCTGGTCAGGATTAATCTCAGGAATGAATTGGGGAATGTATTGCAGTGAGACATCAAAGCGACCGAGAAAAGCCACTGGAACCAATGCTAAGATTCAATGCTGTGGCTTCCTCCAGAGATGCTCAGCTGCCCCTGAATTGGGGACCAGGGCAGGCAGAAGCAGAGCAAGAGCTAAAAGATCAGACTCAGATCGGATGAAGGACAATCTGTACACCCATCTTTCTAAACCTCATCGACGTGAGGATGAGTGGACTTCAACCCCCTAATTCCTCAGCCAACATCAATGAGTGCCTTCTGACCCGTCTTTCTTTCTTTCTTTCTTTCTTTCTTTCTTTCTTTCTTTCTTTCTTTCTTTCTTTCTTTCTTTCTTACTTACTTACTTACTTACTTACTTACTTACTTACTTACTTACTTACTTACTTACTTACTTACTTATTGGATTTGTATGCCGCCCCTCTCCATAGACTCGGGGTGGCTAACAACAGTAATAAAAACAGCATATAAACAATCCAATATTAAAACAGTTAAAAACCTTTATTATAAAACCAAACATACATACAGACATACCATGCATAAAATTGTAAAGGCCTAGGGGGAAAGAGTATCTCAGTTCCTCCATGCCTGGCGGCAGAGGTGGGTTTTAAGAAGCTTACGAAAGGCAAGGAGGGTGGGGGCAATTCTAATCTCTGGGGGGAATTGGTTCCAGAGAGCCGGGGCCGCCATAGAGAAGGCTCTTCCCCTGGGTCCCGCCAAGCGACATTGTTTAGTTGACGGGACCCAGAGAAGACCTATATCTCTCCTATATCTCCTATATCCCAAATATCTTCTCTTCTATCGCTATATCTTTCTTCTATTCTCCCATTGATTATTTTATCCTATACTCTCTCTTCTATTCTTTCTTTGATTCTATTTCCTCGAAGGTGTCCTCTATTACCTTCATTGTTATTATTTATGAATGAATGAATGAATGAATGAATGAATGAATGAATGAATGAATGAGTGGGCTTCAGTTCTGGGAGTGAAGTCCTCTCATCTTCAACCTGATGAGGTTGAAAAGCACTACTAACAATGGGCCCTATCCAACAAAATGAATTTTAATGTGGAGAAAGGCAAAGTTTTACACTTAGGCAGGAAAAATCAAAGGTATCAGAACAGATTAGGTGAGACCTGTCTCAAAAACAGTAACGGTGAGATGGACCTTGGATTCCTAGCGGATGATCACTTGAATATGAGCTAGCCATGTGCGGCAGCAGCCAAAAAGGTGAATACAATCCTGGGCTGTATAAACAGAGGCATCGAATGAAGATGACGTGAAGTATTAGTACCCCTTTATAAATCCCTAGTAAGACCACACCTGGAATACGGCAAACAATTTTGGTCACCATCAGGCAGGGGTTCCTCATCACCACCAGAACCGATGTGGTTGTGCCTGCAGGAGGCCAGATCTCGCACAGAAAATGCCCAAAATCGGTGAAATCTCACACGCGCCAGAGACAGTAGGAAATGACACCTGTTCATTCTCTCTCCTCCAAAGTCACCCTCCACCCGTCTCTTCCACTCTTGCTGGTGGGGCTGGATAATCGAAGCGACCCAGAGCAAGGAAACCCTAGAAAGGCTTGGAACAAGGCCGTGCGAACATTATTATTATTATTATTATTATTATTATTATTATTATTATTATTATTATTACTATTATTATTATTATTATTATTATTATTTAGATTTGTATGCCGCCCCTTTCCGTAGACCCGTAATGGGCAGCCAAAATTTTTACTGCCACACTGTGGGTATGGCTTATTTTCTGGGTGTGGCTTATTTTCTGGGTGTGGCTAAATGGTCATGTGACTGGAAAGGAATGGCTTGCCGGCTATGTAACCAGGTGGGAGTGGCTTGAATGATCATCATCGTTCAAGTGAACTGTTAAGTCCAGTGTCGCTCGCCGGGGTGACAATTTGCTTCGCGTTTCCTGTGCTCTCCTTCCTGGGTCCGCTCCCTGCCTCAGGCTGGGTAGCCAGAAGCATAAATGCTGCCACCGCCGCTTCCACTCATGCCTTCTGCTTGCACCTCGGGTGGGAGGTGGCCGCGTGAGGTTGGAGGGGAGCCGGGCAGGAGAGAGGGAAGCTCGTCCGAGGCCAGGAAGGAGGAAAGAGGAAAAAAGCAAGGAGCGCAGACACAGCAGCAGGGGGAAAAGAGAGTCGGGGTGGTGCAGCAGGTAGAGTGTTGTACTGCAGGCCACTGAAGCTGACTATAGATCTGAAGGTCAGCGGTTCAAATCTCATCACCGGCTCAAGGTTGACTCAGCCTTCCATCCGTCCGAGGTGGGTACAATGAGGACCCGGATTGTGGGGGCAATAGGCTGGCTCTGTTTAAAAGTGCTATTGCTAACATGTTATAAGCCGCCCTGAGTCTAAGGAGAAGGGTGGCCTAAAAATCAAATAAATAAATAAATAAAAGGAGATCTGAGCCGAGACCTTTAATCCAGGAAGTGACGGCCGCCGATCAGCTGTAGCTGCGCACGCATCTTCCTTTCCGCCAGTGGAACTGCGTTCCACCTCGTCCTGCCTGCTGCCCACCCCTGCGTGCGAACCGAGAGGGGCCACCTCTAACGTCAGAATAACCGTCAGATCCGTTCCCTTCTCAAAATATCCCTTTGCTTCTCAAACAGCCTCAGAATTAAGAGCTGCTCCCACACAATGACCCTTTCAGGTCCTTGAGGATCCCATGAAATCCAGCTGTGGAGCATCTTAAATAAAACTCGGTTTTGTAACTACCATCTCCTGGGCGCTTTGGCTGCGTTAACAGAGCTCGAGTAATACAATCTGGACTCCTCGGTGGAAAAGCAGCCAAAGAAGAGCTACACCATGTTTACTATCCAATTGCAACAGTATCCTGGATTCTTTCGTCCTGCAAGCAAACTGATCCTGGCCAAGGAGGAATCCTATCAAGAAATGAAGATTTTCTCTAAGCTAAATCCTGCATTTATGATGATCCAGTGCAGGGGTAGGCAAAATTGGCTTTTCTATGGCAACTCCCAGAATTCCTGAACTAGTATGATTGGCTCAGGAATTCTGGGAGTTGAAGTCCACAAGTCATAGAGGAGCCAACTTTGCCTGATCTAGTGGATCAATTTCCCTCCCAGAGTTTTTGTGGGTGCTCCATGCCTGGAGATTTAAAGAAAAGACTGGACGGCCATTGGTCCGGAATAGTGTAGGGCAGTATGTCTAAGTCTTGGCCGCTTGAAGGTGTGTAGACTTCAATTCCCAGAATTGAGGTTCTGCTGGCTGGGGAATTCTGGCACTTGAAGTCCACTTAAACTTCCTAAGATGGAGAAACACTTGTGTGGCATCTTCTGCTTGAGCAAGGGGCTGGACTGGATGACCTCTATGTTTCCTTCAAAGGAGCTCAGCAAAATGGCTACAGCACAAACTCCTCAAAGGCTCTCATCCTGGCCCTGCTAACTTTTCTTTGACCCGTGGCCAGTGGAGGGCTACCAAACTTTTTACTACCATACTGTGCGCATGGCTTATGCAGGACGCCCTGCATTTTCTTTCAACATCTTTCAGTGCAAATTGGGGGCTCTGGGGTGGAGCTCTATTTTCACTACCCTACTGTGTCCCCCCTCCTGTCCGGGCAGTAGCCCACCCCTGCCTGCGGCATTCGATCCATCCTGGGAGGGGGGTAAATACTATTTAGTCAAGGGAAGAAGGTTTACAGGCCCCGGAAGAATTAACCACGACATTCCTGGCTGTGGCACCCAGAATCCCCCCTGCGTGAAATTCCGCCCCTTTCGCCTTCTTTGCACAAGAGAGAGCACCAAAAACACCACCAACCCGTTTCCCCCTTCACGGCGTCTTTCAGAACCGTCTCATGGAATACAATAGCCACAATACAGTGATCCCTCTATTATCGCGAGGGTTCCGTTCCAAGACCCCTCGCGATAATCGATTTTTCGCGATGTAGGGTTGCGGAAATAAAAACAGCATCTGCGCATGCGTGCCCTTTTTTTTCTATGGCCGCGCATGCGTAGATGGTGGAGTTTGCGTTCCCCGCCGCCCACGCAAAGGGGAAACCCCGATTCGGCTCCTCGCTGCTGCTGCGCTACCGAGCAGATCAGCTGCTGGGCGGCCGAAGGAACCTTCCCTGGGTCTTCCCCCTCTTGCTGGCGGGCGGGCGAGCGGCGGGCATCAGCGAGGAGCCGGGGTTTCCCCTTTGCATGGGCGGCCGGGAAGACCCAGGTTGGGGGTTCGGGGGGTGCTGGGAAGCCCCCCAGGCCGGCTGCGACCTTTTAAAACAGCCGCGCCGCTTCCCAGCTGAGTCCTGAAGCCAAACGCCAAAGGCGAACTTCCGCGTTTGGCTTCAGGACTCAGCTGGGAAGCGGAGCGGCTGTTTTAAAAGGTCGCAGCCGGCCTGGGGGGCTTCCCAGCACCCCCCCGAACCTGGGTTGGGGGCTTGGGGGGGGGTGCTGGGAAGCCCCCCAGGCCGGCTGCGACCTTTTAAAACAGCCGCGCCGCTTCCCAGCTGACTCCCGAAGCCAAACGCGGAAGTGGGGTTTTTTTTAATTAATATTTTTTAAAAAATTGCGATATAGCGTTTCGCGAAGATCGAGATCGCGAAACTCGAGGGATCACTGTATACGCAAACAAATCAGAGCATGCGGCCAAAAAAAGGAAAGAGCCCCAGCCTCAAAAGAAGTAAACAAAGTTGCAAATCAGTCCAACATGTGAATAAAACAAGAGGAGTTTTGCAACCTCATATTTCAAACATGAACACGATTTAAATGATGACCGAGTGCCAGATGGGCCCCTCAGGTTGCCTCCTTTTCTGGAGAGAGAAGTGCTGAGATTCAGGGGGAATCCATGGGTGGGTAGGGGGGTGGCACAACCGATTCACCGGCCCCAAAGCCTTGCTTACAAGTGCAAAGTAGCCCCCCCTCTTTCTGGAGCTCCCCCTCTCCAATTGGAGCAAGCCCTCCATTTCTCCTCCAATAATAAATATTAATATTAGTAATAATAATTTTATTATTAATAATCAAGCATAGACATGATGCTGTGGCACTGGAACCTATGCCGGAACTACCATCTACCAGTGGCAAAGAACTGGTGGGATCATAAGCCTGAAAAAGTGGTCGAAAATGAGCAAGCAACCCCCCCCCCCCGTGGCTTTAAAAAAACGAGGCAGCCCTTGTGGCTAGGCCACGTACAGAGAACAGATAGGTTCTAAACCCGTGATGATAAACCTGTGGCACACAGAGCTATGTCATCTCAGACATTAACACTCTTGAAAATGTCCAAAGATACTTCACCAGAAGAGCCCTTCGCTCATCCACTCGAAACAGAATACCCTACGAGACTAGACTTTCAAACCTGGGCCTAGAAAGCTTAGAACTAAGACGCCTTAAACATGACCTAAGTATTGTCCAAAAGATTATATGCTGGCTGTCAGCGATTACTTCAGCTTCAACCACAGCAACACAAGAGCGCACAACAGATTTAAACTTATTACCCACAGTTGACCTCTCCAGATTCCTAAGTGGCCAGTAAGGGGTGAGTACAAGTGCACTAGAGTGCCTTCCGTCCCCAGTCCTATTGCTCTCCTATATCTCCTATACCTTTCTTCTATTCCTATATCTCTTCTTCTATTCTTTCATTGATATGTTCTATTACTATATCTTCTCTTCTCTTCTTTCTTAGATATATTTTACTATGAGTATACCCTCTATAACCTTCATTATGTATTTTACTATATGTGTATACCCACTAAAACCCTCATTGTGTAATGGACAAAATCAATCAATCAATCAATCAATCAATTAAAATATTGGAGAGACATGAGATTTTGCCCTGCATCAGCTCCAGCGGCTGATTTTCGGCCTTGTGAAAGGCTTCTTTCGTCCTCTGGATGCTTCAAGGAAGTTTCCCTGAAGGTCCAGAGATTTAAAAAAAATCCCCTAATGGACAAGCCAGAAGTTTGGAAAAACGCACGTCCACTTTGCCCTTGTGCTATTTTTTGCACTCTGGAGGGTTCAGGGAAGCTTCCTGAAGCTCCAGGGTGCAAAAATAGCACAATGGGCAAACCGGAAATGCAGTTTCCCGAACTTCCGGTTTGCCCGTTTGGGAATTTTTTTTCACTTAACCAGGCTTCAGAAAGGCCTGTGCATGAGAGGGGTGTGCGGCGGTGGGCTACAAGCTGGAATGCTAAATTGCGCTCACTGCGGCGGCTTGTATGTTCTTGCGGGACCAGTGCAATTTTGCTGCTGCACCTGTGGAGGTAGCAAAACCACACGTGGAGCTGCAGGTATAACCTCGCTGAGACACGGGCGCAATTTTGCCACCTCCATAGGTGCAGCAGCAAAATCGCGCTAGTCCCACAAGAACTTACGAGCTGCGGCGGTGAGCGCAATTTAGCATTCTGGCTCGTATCCCACCGCTGGGGGTGTGCATGCGTTGGGGGAGGGGAAGGAAGCACATACACCCAAACACCCTTTTTGGCACATGAACCAAAAAAGGTTCGCCATCCCTGTTCTAAACCCTCTGTGGGATTTGCACACAAGACCAAAAAATAAAAATCTTAAACTTGTAACTCACCCTGACACTGGAAACCTTGCCTTCCAATTCCCCTGCAAAGGAAAAAAAATACAACACCTTAGAAACATAGAAACATAGAAGTGTGACGGCAGAAAAAGACCTCATGGTCCATCTAGTCTGCCCTTATACTATTTTCTGTATTTTATCTTAGGATGGATATATGTTTATCCCAGGCATGTTTAAATTCAGTTACTGTGGATTTATCTACCACATCTGCTGGAAGTTTGTTCCAAGGATCTACTACTCTTTCAGTAAAATAATATTTTCTCATGTTGCTTTTGATCTTTCCCCCAACTAACTTCAGATTGTGTCCCCTTGTTCTTGTGTTCACTTTCCTATTAAAAACACTTCCCTCCTGGACCTTATTTAACCCTTTAATATATTTAAATGTTTCGATCATGTCCCCCCTTTTCCTTCTGTCCTCCAGACTATACAGATTGAGTTCATTAAGTCTTTCCTGATACGTTTTATGCTTAAGACCTTCCACCATTCTTGTAGCCCGTCTTTGGACCCGTTCAATTTTGTCAATATCTTTTTGTAGGTGAGGTCTCCAGAACTGAACACAGTATTCCAAATGTGGTCTCACCAGCATTCTATATAGCGGGATCATAATCTCCCTCTTCCTGCTTGTTATACCTCTAGCTATGCAGCCAAGCATCCTACTTGCTTTCCCTACCGCCTGACTGCACTGTTCACCCATTTTGAGACTGTCAGAAATCACTACCCCTAAATCCTTTTCTTTTGAAGTATTTGCCAACACTGAACTGCCAATACAATACTCAGATTGAGGATTCCTTTTCCCCAAGTGCATTATTTTACATTTGGAAACAGTAAACTGCAGTTTCCATTGCTTAGACCATTTATCTAGTAAAGCTAAATCATTTACCATATTACAGACGCCTCCAGGAATATCAACCCTATTGCACACTTTAGAGTCATCGGCAAATAGGCAAACCTTGTTAGAATTCATTTATTAGATTTGTTATTGTACATTGTTTTTATTATTGCTGTGAGCCGGCGTGAGTCTATGGAGAGGGGGAGCATACAAATCTAATAAATAAATAAATAAATCATGGCATCAGGCCAGAATATCTCTGAGAACGCCTTCTGCTTGTCCCACAGAGTTGGCCTTCTCCAGGTCCCGTCGACTAAACAATGTTGTCTGGTGGGACTCAGGGGAAGAGCCTTCTCTGTGGCAGCCCACTCCCCCCGAGATTAGAATTGCCCCCACCCTTCTTGCCTTTCGTAAACTTCTTAAAACCCACCTCTGCCGTCAGGCATGGGGGAATCGAGACATCCTCCCCGGGCCTATACAATTTATGCATGGTATGTTTGTGTGTATGTTTTTGTTTTTTAATAAGGGTTTTTTAGTGATTTTTAAATTATTAGATTTGTTGCATATTGTTTCATTGTTATTGTGAGCCGCCCCGAGTCTACGGAGAGGGGCGGCATACAAATCTAATAAATAGATAGATAGATAGATAGATAGATAGATAGATAGATAGACAGACAGACAGACAGACAAACAAACAAACAAACAAATAATCAATCAATCAATCCAGGTGCCCACATGCTCCTCTTTAATGCAATTCCCAGCTGAGCCTTTAACAAGTAAAACAAAAGAAGAAGAAAAAGCCCAAACCCACATTTCATTTTAGATCCTTCCCATAATTTATTTATTTATTAGATTTGTATGCCGCCCCTCTCCGAAGACTCGGGGCGGCTAACAACAATAAAGAAAACAATGTAACAAATCTAATATTAAAAAGTAATCTAAAAACCCCAATTTAAGAGACCAATCATACCAACAAGCCTACCATGTATAAATTCTATAAGCCTAGGGGGAAGGGAAAAAAAGATTTCAGTTCCCCCATGCCTGACGACAGAGGTGGGTTTTAAGGAGCTTGCGAAAGGCAAGGAGGGTGGGGGCAACTCTGATATCTGGGGGGAGCTGGTTCCAGAGGGTTGGGGCCGCCACAGAGAAGGCTCTTCTCCTGGGTCCCACCAAACGACATTGTTTAGTCGACGGGACCCGGAGAAGGCCAACTCTGTGGGACCTAACCGGTCGCTGGGATTCGTGCGGCAGAAGGCGGTCCCGGAGATATTCTGGTCCGGTGCCATGATACTTGTATAGAAGGGAGAACTTAGCAGACTTCAGCGTGGTCCAGCATGGAACCAACACTTGGTTGTGGGAATCAGTGGTCCTGCACTGGTCAAGAATTCCTGGGAGAAGCATACATATTTAGCACATACTGGGGAGTCATGTTCACTTCATCTCCTCCCCCCCCCCCCCAAAAAAAAATTGCAGATGATAGTAAGGGTGAGAATTGGAACATTATTCTTGTAAGAATAAGAAATGTAATAGGAGCAATGATGCAACCATCTTTATGACATATCGTATTGCATAACCGAAATGTAATTTTGCGTGTCAGCTTTCTTTCGGCTGCTCTGTTCTCATAAACAGGATATGTTTATGCTTAGAGAGGATCGTTTTGTGTTGCAAGAGTGTAAGAAATGGACATGCTAACCATTAGATTGAGAGAGCGGGGAGATGTCATCATCAAAGTCAAGTTTTAGGGAGTTTCCAAGCTGGGAATAGAAAGCCAAGGTGTTATGTAAGGGGAGTAAACACCGGTATGGGAGGAGTAAAGTTGTTATTTGCCAAAGGCATGGTTTTGTATTTATATACTGTAGTCACATGAGTCGTAGTCTTTCTTGATTTGGAGAACTCAAAATTCTCCATTCGGGGTGTGTGTGGGCTTTTGGAAAATCATAATAAATGTTGTTTATTGTTCATTTCGACTCCTGTTGATTTCATTGGTGTATTTTCTCACAGTGAGCCAAGAAGACTTGGCCCAGCCTTAAAGAAGAAATATTCTTTCATACATGGTGACCGAAACATCTGTCTTCCTTGCCCCTCCTCTACTCGCCAGAAGTTTTCTCCATCCGGTTAATCCGGCATGGCTAGTTTAATGGAAAGAAGGACCAGGGGAGACATGACAGCAGTCTTCCAATATCTCAGGGGTTGTCACAAGGAAGAGGGAGTCAAGCTATTATCCAAAGCACCTGAGGGTAGAACAAGAAGCAACGGGTGGAAACTAAACAAGGAGAGAAGCAACTTAGAACTAAAGAGAAATTTCCTGACAGTTAGAACAATTAATCAGTGGAATACAAATTGCCTCCAGAAGTTGTGGATGCCCCAGCACTGGAAGTTTTTAAGCAGATGTTGGATAATCATCTGTCTGAAGTAGTGTAGGATTTCTTGCCTAAGCAGGGGGCTGGACTAGAAGACCTCCAAGGTCCCTTTCAACTCTGTTGTTGTTATTGTTATTATATGGGGGGGGGGGAAATTGCACCCGCCCCCCAAAAAAGTGGGGCAGGCTGTCAATGGGACAGGGCCTCCCGGGAACAGCTTTCCATCCCCCCTCGCATCCTGGACACAAACTGTTTCAACAGCAAGACACAAGAACAGTTTTTTCCCGAACGCCATCACTCTACTAAACAAATAATTCCCTCAACACTGTCAGACTTTTTACTAAATCTGCACTTCTATTTCTACTAGTTTTTCTCATCATCCCTATCATCCTTTTCCTCCCAATTAGGATTGTATGACTTTCACTTGTTGCTTGTATCCTAAGATTTTTATCAATATTGATTGTTTCTGCATTGCTTATTTGACCCCTAGGACAATCATTAAGTGTTGTACCACATGATTCTTGACAAATGTATCTTTTTCTTTTATGTACTCTGATAGCATCTGCACCAGACAAATTCCTTATGTGTCCAATCACACTTGGCCAATAAAGAATTCTATTCTATTCTATTCTATTCTATTCTATTCTATTCTAGAAATTAAGTATAAGAATACACACACATACAATTAATAAATCCAATTAATAAATTAAATCCAATTAATAAATAATACTAAAAAAAAGGTTTTACATAAAGCCGAACGAAACCGTTGGTAACAAGCATCGTAAAATAATACAAAAGATATATGGATTAGCGGTCAAGATAGACGTGTGTGTGTTGTTACATGTTTCTATATGTTTTTCTTTTCTTTTTCTTTGTTTTTCTCTTCTATTTCTGTCTTGTCTATTCTATTCTATTCTAAATTAGTTTTTTAAAGTTTTTAACATTAGATTTATATTTATCTTGTATTGCTGTTATGTTGTGAGCCGCCCCGAGTTTTCGGAGAGGGGTGCCATGCAAATCTAATAAATTATTATTATTATTATTATTATTATTATTATTATTATTATTATTATTATTATTATATTGTTGTTTTGTTGTTGATGTTATTATTATTACTATTGCTATTATTATTATTATTATCATCAGCCCTATTTTCCGCTGGACCATCAGGCGCGAGGTGGCCGTGGATCATGGAACATGTAGTCCATCCTCTTTCCAGGGCTCCAGGCTGGGGAAAGCCCAGTAGGGCTAGTGGGGAGGCTCAGAGGTGGGCTGCTAAGGTGGAACGGTGTGCCTGCCCCCCCCCCCCCGTGGCTCTGAGTGCTAGCAGAGTCCAGCGCAATTCTGCTACTGCACCTGGCCAGGTAGCAAACTCGGGCTCGCTGGACTCTGCTAGCACTCAGAGCCACGGGGGGGGGGGGAGCGGAGGGGGCGAACGGGGGAGGGGGGTTCCTCACCAAATGAAGTCCGTGCAGTGGCTGCAGAAGGTGGGCTGCTTGAAGAGGTGGGCGGAGAACCGGTGGCTCTTGACCTCGTGCACGTTCTTCTGCCGGAGAGCGCCTTTGCGGGCGAGGGTCTCCTCGCCCTCCAGCCCGGGGGCTGCCTGGGGCTCCGCGGACGCCGCCTCCGGTTCGGGCATGCTGCCGCTACTTCCGCCGTTGCAACGGATGCCGCCGCCGCCGCTCCGCCCGTTTTATGCTGAAGCTGCGTCCGGCGACACCTCCGCCCGCCCCGCCCGGCGAGCCGCCCCCGCCCGCCCCCGGGCCACTGAAAGCCGGCGCGCCCTCACCCCCTACCCCGACCACCCCGCCCCCTTCAGCCCCCCCCCCCCCCCAGCGGAGATGGGAGGCTGAAAAGAGGCGAGGGATCGACAGAAGGGGTCAGGGAAATAATAATAATAATAATAATAATAATAATAATAATAATAATAATAATAATAATAATAATAATAATAATAATAATAATAATAATAATAATAATAATAATAATAGAACAAAGAACAAACAAAACAGCAAAACAACAATAACGACAACAATCACAATTTATTTATTTATTTATTTGTATGACTGTATGACTCTAACAGTATGACTGCAAGTTGTTGCTTGTATCCTAAGATTTTTATTAATATTGATTGTTTCTTCATTGCTTATTGACCCCTATGACAATCATTAACTGTTGTACCATATGATTCTTGACAAATGTATCTTTTTCTTTTATGTACGCTGAGAGCATCTGCACCAAGACAAATTCCTTGTGTGTCCAATCACCAAGCCAATAAAATTCTATTCTATTCTATTCTATTTATTAGATTTGTATACTGCCCCTCTCCAAAGACTCAGAGGGGCTCACATCAGGAATACAAAATACAAATCCAATGATTAAAAAAGCAAAACAGTTAAATAACCCTTGATTAAAAACATTCATGCAGCCCAAACAAACCATACATAAAACGGAGCGGCCAAGGAGAATCAATTTTCCCATGCCTGGTGACATAGGTGGGTTATCAGGAGTTTATGAAAGGTGAGGAGTGTGTGGGCAGTCCTAATCTCTGGGGGGAGTTGATTCCAGAGGGCCGGGGCCACCACAGAGAAGGCTCTTCCCCTGGGTCCTGCCAGACAGCATTGTTTTATCGACGGGACGTGGAGAAGGCCAACTCTGTGGGACCTAATCGGTCGCTGGGATTCGTGCGGCAGAAGGCGGTCCCGAAGGTATTCTGGTCCGATGCCATGAAGGGCTTTATAACAATAACAACAACATCATCAACAACAACAACAACAACAACAATAATAAACAATAAAGTATATAAATCCAATATTAAAAACAATATTGAAAACCTTTATTAAAAACAATCAAGCAATCCAAAAAAATCATACATAAAGCGGAACAGCCGAGGGGTATATCAATTTCCCCATGCCTGGCGGCATAGGTGGGTTTTTAGGAGTTTATGAAAGGCAAAGAGGGTGGGGGCAGTCCTGATCTCCAGGGGGAGTTGATATCAGAGGGTCGGGGCCGCCACAAAGAAGGCTCTTCCCCTGGGTCCCGCCAAACAACATTGTTTTGTTGACGGAACCCGGAGAAGGCCAAAGTGGGGGTTCTGCAGGAATGGGTCCCTCGGTACTTTCCATTTGGGGCACCTTCCCCTAGGCTCCTTTGGGCGGGGCATCTGGGTTGCCCAGGAAGCCCCCAAAACTGCATTCTGGCTGGGTTTTCATTGGATCCTTCATGATTGGAACTCAAGACCCAGAGTCCAGGTATTGTGTGAACAGGAGTCGAGAAAAAGGCCCAGTGAGAGCCCCACTGGGGAACCCCAGGATAGGATGGATGTGGCCTTGGAGGTCTTCTAGTCCAACCCCCTGCTTAGGCAGGAAACCCTGCACTACTTCAAACAGATGGTTATCCAACATCTGCTTCAAAACTTCCAGTATTAGAGCATTCACAACTTCTGGAGGCAACTTCTGTTCCGCTGATTAACTGTTCTGACTGTCAGGAAATTTCTCCTTAGTTCTAAGTTGCTTCTCTCCTTGTTTAGTTTCCACCCATTGCTTCTTGATCTACCCTCAGATGCTTTGGAGAATAAGTTGACTCCTTCTTCTTTGTGGCAACCCCTGAGATATTGGAAGACTGCTCTCATGTCTCCCCTGGTCCTTCTTTTCATCAAACTAGCCATGCCCAGTTCCTGCAACCGTTCTTCGTATGTTTTAGCCTCCAGTCCCCTGATCCTCTTTGTTGCTCTTCTCTGCCTTTTTATATCCTGTTTGCATTGTGGCAACCAAAACTGAATGCAGTCTTCCAATTGTGGCCTTACCAAGGCTTTATAAAGTGACATTAACCCTTCACATGATCTTGATTCTCTCCCTCTATTAATGTAGCTTAGAACTGTGTTGGCTTTTCTGGCAGCTGCTGCACACAGCTGGCTCATATATAAATGGCTGCCTTTTCCGGCCCTGTTTCCTCCCAGGAGATTTTTAGAGAGGTCCCACGAAGGCTTCTCCCCGCTTTTTCCGGCCCTGTTTCCTCCCAGGAGATTCTTAGAGAGACCCCATAGAGGCTTCTCCCCGCCTTTTCTGGTTACAGTTTCGGAGGCTTGGGTTTGTAAGTGGAAAATGGTTCTTGAAAAGAGGCAAAAAAATCTTGAACACCCGGTTCTTATCTAGAAAAGTTTGTAATTAGAGGCGTTTGTAGGTAGAGATACCACTGTACATTATTTGAATGGTCAGGAGTGCATGTGTAAATTTTGCGTTTCTTCAGAAAGCTAGCATAGCTGTAGCGTGTTTCGAAATGTTGTCTGTAAGTGATGTATGTTACAATCAGCTTGTCGTCATTGAATTTCCCACTGCAGAGAAAGAAACTGTTGGAAACATTCACAAACGTTTGTGTATCATTTATGGAGAATCTGCAATCAACAGAAGTACGGTTAGTCGCTGGGCACAGAGGGTGACATTTCTGCACAGTGCAGAAATGGGTTCCTAAGCAGAACAAGGAGGGGTACCGACGGCATACACGCCCTTGTGTCTCACTGGAGGAAGGCTATAGAACGGGAGGGAGATTAGGTGGAAAAATAGGGAGAGTAGAAGAAACATCATTCTTTCTTGTGTATGGGTTTTATTGTGTTCAATAAATAATTGTTGAAGAAGAGAAAAAGAGTAGCACTGATGTTGGTATGAAGTTAGAGTTTTGAATTATTTATTTATTTATTTATTTATTTTATTTATTTATTTATTTATTAGATTTGTATGCCGCCCCTCTCCATAGACTCGGGGCGGCTCACAATACAATAAAACAGTTCATGACAAATCTAATAATTTACAATTTAAAATATTTAAAAACCCCATTATTAAAAAGACATACATACAAACATACCATACATAAATTATATAGGCCCAGGGGAAATATCTCAGTTCCCCCATGCCTGACGACAAAGGTGGGTTTTGAGAAGTTTACGAAAGGCAAGGAGGGTAGGGGCAGTTCTAATCTCCGGGGGGAGTTGGTTCCAGAGAGTTGGGGCCACCACAGAGAAGGCTCTTCCCCTGGGGCCCGCCAACCGACATTGTTTAGTTGATGGGACCCGGAGAAGGCCCACTCTGTGAGACCTAATCGGTCGCTGGGCTTCGTGCAGCAGAATTGCTCGTCTGTAACTATAAAATGGATTAGAGATACTCAGGGAAGGACAAGAGGGAGGAAGAGGAAGAAAGAGAGAGGGAGGAGGGAAGTAGGAAAGAAGGAAAGAATGAGAAAGAAAGCAGAGTGAAGAGAGGGAGATAGAGGGAGGGGAGTAGTATGAAATAAAGAAGGAAAACAGGTGGGAGATAAAAGTTCAACAGGTGCAAATTTAGGTTATTTGTCCATGGCATTTTGGATAGAAATGTATCATTGTGTATGTTTTGATACTACGGTATAGGTATGGATGTTTTATGTAAAGATGGTGAAAAAATTAAAGAATTCTTTTTAAAAAAAGCACCAAGTAGAGTATAATAATAATAATAATAATAATAATAATAATAATAATAATAATAATAATAATAATAATTATTATTATTATTATTATTATTATTTATTAGATTTGTATGCCGCACCTCTCCGTTGGCCTTGCAAATGCTCCCCTTCTGTCTCTTCGCCTGTTAAACGGGCACCGGTGTGGCTTCCTTATCAATATAAATCTTGATAAACTTTGGAGATTAAAAATAAATTGAGTGGCGATTAATATAAATGGTAATCGGCGGCAGTCATTAGTGCTCCCACAACGGGCGTGCCAGTCCAATTTGTCTAATGGAGACGGCATCTGGACGGGCGCAGGATAATGAGGGAATCTTTTCGCCAGCAAATTTCCTGCTACTAAGGGATGATGTGTTAATGAGCCAGCCGTGTGGGCAATGAATCTCTCCTGGCTTTTCCAACGGATGGCAACATACGTGCATCTGGCTAGGAATCAAATACAGTGGTACCTCTACTTATGGACTTCATTCGTTCCATGACCAGGTTCTTAAGTAGAAACGTTTGTAAGAAGAAGCAATTTTTCCCATAGGAATCAATGTAAAAGCAAATAATGTGTGTGATTGGGGAAACCACAGGGAGGTTGGGTGGCCCTGTTTCCCCCCAGGAGATTCCTAGAGAGGCCCCATGGAGGCTTCTCCCTGCCTTTTCCAGCCCTGTTTCCTTCCAGGAGATTCCTAGAGAGGCCCCATGGAGGCTTCTCCCCACCTTTTCTGGCCCTCTTTCCTCCCAAGAGATTCCTAGAGAGGCCCCATGGAGGCTTCTCCCTGTCTTTTCCAGTCCTGTTTCCTCCCAGGAGATTCCTAGAGAGGCCCCACGGAGGCTTCTCCCTGCCTTTTCCAGTTACAGTTTCGGAGTCTCGGGTTTGTAAGTGGAAAATGGTTCGTGAGAAAATGCAAAAAAATCTCGAACATGGTTCTTACCTAGAAATGTTTGTAAGTAGAGGTGCCCTTAGGTAGAGGTACCACTGTATCTGGACTCCACAGAAGGCAGAGCTGTTGCTGAGGTTTTGCTTTGCCTCCTGAGACAAGAACTCTGGATTTTTAGGGGTTGCTTGAAGAGAAGGCCGTACGGTTCCTAGAGATTTATGGATTTTCCCGGTGACACTGGAAGAAAGCATTCGGATTCTTTTTGCATTCTGATTTTTGCTTTTTTTTTAATTTTGATTTTTCCATTGGCAAAAAGAATCAGAAGACCAAATACAGGCTGAATAAACAAGACCTTGCAGACGACCCTCCCTCTGTCAAAGAACTTGGAATACTCATATCCAATGACCGAAGTGCCAAAGCCACTGCCACAACATCGCCAAAAAGGCTTCAAGAGTTGTTAACCTGAAACGATAAGAGTCAGGTAGTGCATTCCAGGCTGAAGTCATATTTTCTGCAGTCAAGTTCCAAGCGGTTTACATTGAGGTTGAGTCTATTGTGAGCTCATGTGTTGTTGTGGCTGAAGCTGAAGTAAATTCTTTTATTTACAGGTAGGACATTGTGGCAGATGCTTTTATGAATTACATTTAGACCTTTGAAGCCTGCAAGGTCGAAAGAGACGCAGGTGAACTCTCCGCTGTTTCCAGGGGGGCTTCCTGGCGCAACCTCACAGCCAAGAGGGTTTGGGGTGGGTGATAGAGGCCCCTTGATCAGCAGGTCTGCAGCTTGGAGCCTACTGGATACCTGGCCATTGCAGGAGCTCAGCTGATGTCCTGAGAGACAATTTGGAAATTGAGCTGATGCAAACATCTGGAAGGAGGACTCCTTGGTGTTGGTGGGAGGGTTTGTTGTCTGTAAGATTCCAGGCTAAATTGGAGATGCTGGCTTTCACCAGGACAGTGATGGCAAACCTATGGCATGGGTGGCACAGGTGGCACCCGGAGCCATATCTGCTGGCACATGAGCTGTTGCCCTAGCTCAGCTCCAACATGCCTGTGTGTGCCGGCCAGCTGATTTTTGGCTTGCACAGAGGCTCTGGGTACATATTATCATACCATATTATCATACCTCCTTGCCTTTCGTAAGCTTCTTAAAACCCACCTCTGCCGTCAGACATGGGGGAACTGAGATATTCTTTCCCCTAGGCCTTTACAATTTACGCATGGTATGTTTATATGTATGTTTGGTTTTATAATAAGGTTTTTTTTAGTTGTTTAGTATTGGATTGTTACATGCTGTTTTTTAATCACTGTTGTTAGCCGCCCCGAGTCTGCGAGGAGGGGCAGCATATAAATCCAATAAATAAATAAATAAATAAAAAGATAGATAGATAGATAGATAGATAGACAGACAGACAGACAGACAGACAGACAGACAAACAAATAAATATGTAGCTATGGCAGATTTGCATTTTCAGCACTTATTACTTATGTTTGGATGAATTTTGGCTCAACGTGCCGGGGACGGGGCAACAGTTCTCAGACATTACAAAGCCTGACTTTTTCATATTCATGACCCCGGCATTGCCATAGCAACAGAAGCCCTTCATAACACTGGAGGCAAGACAAAGACTAATAATAGGCCAGAGACCCAAGTGGAGAGTTGGCGGAGAGGAAGCGTTCCAGCTTGGCAGAAGCCGGGGTTTTCCTTTTGGCAGATCAGCCTGTGTTGGTCCCTGGGGGAACCCTCCAAACAACATCTAGAGGGAAGTCCCAGAGATTCCCCGAGGGCGCAAAGGAGAACCAGGAAAACCTCTTGGTCCGGCAGTCTCCAAGAGCTTCTTGGAAAGCCCTCAGAGGGAGGGCATCATGAAAAGGACCTTTGGGAGAAGGAATGCAATTGTGCCACCTTGGGTTTATGGAGAAATTTATTATTATTATTATTATTATTATTATTATTATTATTATTATTATTATTTCTTAGATTTGTATGCCACCCCTCGGGGCGGCTTACCGCAATGATAAAAACAATATATAATAACAAATCTAATAGTTGGAATCTCAAATAACAATAATACATTTAAAAAGTCTAAAAAACAAGAAACCCCAATATATAAAAAGATACATACAGTCATCATACACAAAAAACTACATAGGCAGGGAGAGATGTTTCAGTTCCCCCACGCTTGACGGCAGAGGTGGGTTTTAAGGAGTTTACGAAAGGCAAGGGAGCTGGTTCCAGAGGGTCGGAGCCACCACAGAGAAGGCTCTTCCCCTGGGTCCCACAAAACGACATTGTTTAGTTGACGGGACCCGGAGGAGACCAACTCTGTGTGACCTAACCGGTCGCTGGGATTCGTGCGGCAGAAGGCGGTCTCGTAGATTGATTAATTGATGATGTGCCATCAAGTTGTGGTTGACTCTTAGACTTCCTCCATGGTGATCCTTCCAAATGTGCTCTCCTGAAAAAGAGGCCATAAATTGAGCAGCCCTCTCTCAATCAGAGGGGTGGGGGTATAAGGCAGCGCCCCTCCCCAATTGACAATGCAGTGCTTTGGACTACTCCAAGAAGATTCCACACTTCTGATTTCAGGTGACCCCTGAGGTCCCAGATAAAGCTCCAGGTAACCACAGTGGTTCTCAGAGAGAACATAATAACATAAAAACCTAAGAACAGCCATGCTGATTCAGGCCAAAGCCCATGGAGTCCAGCATTCTGTGTCCCACAGTGGCCCACCAATTGTCCATGGGGATCTTGAGCAGAAGAAGAAGGCAAAACCTTCCCTTTCCCTTGACCCCCAACAAATGGTACTCAAGGGAACCCTGCCTGCCTTATCCAACGTAGAGGTGGCACATGGACATGTTTCAATAACCACTGATACACTTGGCATCCATGAATCTGTCTAATCCTGCTTGAAGCTATGAAGGCTGACAGCTTTCACGGCCTCTTCTGGAAGTGAATTTCATCAACCAAGGACCCTCTGGGTGAAGAAATATTTCCCTTTCTTACCTATGAGTTTTAGGGAGGGGCCCTCCCCTCCTAGTATTGTGTGATAGAGAAAATAAATAAAATAAATAAATTTTCTCTCTCCACCTTTTCTATCCCATGCATGATTTTATACACTTCGATCAAGTCACCCCTTAAACGCCGTCTTTCAAGGCTGAAGAGACCAAAACGTTGCAACCTGGTTTCATAAGGGACGGTCCCCATTTCCTTGATCATTCTTGTTGCCCTTTTTTGCACCTTTTCCAGTTCCATTATAATCTTCTTGAGGTGCAGTGACCAAAACTGTACACAGTACTCCAAGTGTAGTCTCACCATCAATTTGTACAGAGGCAATACAACACTTACCGACTTATTTTTGATTCCCTTCCTAATCATGCCCGGATAAGACGGAGTGGCTGTGGGTTCTGCCTCCCAAGGACAATCCCATCTGTCCGTCCATCACCCTGGGGGGGGATTATTGACCCCCTCAGAGAGGGTCCGCAACTTGGGCGTCCTCCTCGACCCACAGCTTACATTAGAAAACCATCTCTCAGCTGTGGCGAGGGGGGCGTTTGCCCAGATTCGCCTGATGCACCAGTTGCGGCCCTATCTGGACCGGGACTCATTGCTCACAGTCACTCATGCCCTCATCACCTCGAGGTTCGACTACTGTAATGCTCTCTACATGGGGCTACCTTTGAAAAGTGTTCGGAAACTTCAGATCGTGCAGAATGCAGCTGCGAGAGCAGTCATGGGCTTACCTAGGTATGCCCATGTCTCACCATCACTCCGCAGTCTGCATTGGCTGCCGATCAATTTCCGGTCACAATTCAAAGTGTTGGTTATGACCTTTAAAGCCCTTCATGGCATCGGACCAGAATATCTCCGAGACCGCCTTCTGCCGCACGAATCCCAGCGACCGATTAGGTCCCACAGAGTGGGCCTTCTCTGGGTCCCGTCAACTAAACAATGCCGGTTGGCGGGTCCCAGGGGAAGAGCCTTCTCTGTGGCGGCACCGGCTCTCTGGAACCAACTCCCCCCGGAGATTAGAACTGCCCCTACTCTTCCTGCCTTCCGAAAACTCCTTAAGACCCACCTTTGCCGTCAGGCATGGGGAAACTAAACATCTCCCCTGGGCACGTTAATTTATACATGGTATGCTTGTGAGTGTGTTTGCTATTACATGGGGTTTTTCTTAAATCGTTAAATATTTTAATTAATTGCATTGTTGTGACTGTTTTACTTGTTGTGAGCCGCCCCGAGTCTTCGGAGAGGGGCGGCATACAAGTCCAACTAATAAATAATAATAAATAAATGCCAAGCATGGAATTTGCTTTTTTTTTTTTTACTGCTGCTGCGCACTGGGTTGACATCTTCATTGAGCTGTCCACCTTGAGAGCATGAAGACCAGCTGACTGCAAGTAAAACACAATCTTTCCATTTTCATCCCTCAACCCAATACACCATCCTGTCAGAACCTATCATTCCCCCTCCCACCAACTAATATCAACTGTCAAGAACTGTCCTTCCATCTCTCACTGCATCCAATACAATTGGTAAAACCTCTGGGATAGGAAGCAAAATGTCTTGTTTTTCCTCAAAAAAGCCTGGCTGCATAGTTAGGGGTTTAACAAGCAGGAAGAGGGAGATTGTGACCCCGCTGTATAGAGTGCTGGTGAGACCACATTGGGAATACTGTACTCAGTTCTGGAGACCTCACCTACAAAAAGATATGGATCAAATTGAACAGGTCCAAAGACGTGTGGAAGGTCTTAAGCATAAAATCGTCCAGGAAAGACTTAACTCAATCTGTACACTCTGGAGGACAGAAGGGAAGGGGGGGGGGGGGGGGGACAGGATCGAAACATTTAAATATGTGAAAATGTTAAATAAGGTTCAGGAGGGAACTGTTTTTAATAGGAAAGTGAACCCAAGAACAAGGGGCACAATCTGAGGTTAGTTGGGGAAAGATCAGAAGCAAAGTCAGAAATATATTATTTTACTGAAAAAGTAGTAGATGCTTGGAACAAACTTCCAGCACACGTGGTTGGTAAATCCACAGTAACCAAATTTAAACATGCCTGGGATAAACATCCATCCATCCTAAGATAAAATACAGGAAATAGTATAAGGGCAGAGTAGATGGACCAGGAGGTCTTTTTCTGTTGTCAATCTTCTATGTTTCTAACCGAGTCTTTTCAAAATAAAACTCACTTTTGATACAACTATGACCTAGGTGATGGAGAATCGTCATAGACGCGTGCTCTCATTACTATTGTTTCCTGAATTTATCCAACTTGGTCTTCTCTTTCCGTGAGAAATGAATCTGAAAGAAGGGCTGTTGCAATATCAGTTTATGACCATGTAATCAAAAGTGTATTTTAGTGTGCTAATCTGCTGTTAGTTTTCATAAACAGGATGTGTCTGTCTCTAGATGTGTATATAATTAGAAAGTGGGGATAGCGTGTGGTGACCTCATAAAGACATGAAATTGGGAAATAAGTTGTTATAAAAGTGATTAATGTCTTAGTGTTTTCCCAGTTGCAAAACAGCGTGAAAGGCTGCCAAAGACTATTATATAAAAATATTGTGTAAGGTGGGAGTGGTCAAGGAAGTAGGAGAAACATAGAAACGTAGAAGATTGACGGCAGAAAAAGATCTCATGGTCCATCTAGTCTGCTCTTATACTATTTCATCTTAGGATGGATATATGTTTATCCCAGGCATGTTTAAATTCAGTTACTGTGGATTTACCAACCATGGTATAACATAGATAGATGATAGAAAGATAGATAGATAGATAGATCGGTAGATAGATGAAAATAGATAGATGGTAGGTAGGTAGGTAGGTAGGTAGGTAGATAGATAGATAGAAAGAAAGAAAGAAAGATAGATAGATAGATAGATAGATAGATAGATAGATAGATGAAAATAGATAGATGATAGATGGATGGATGGATAGATAAATAGATAGATAGGTAGATAGATGATAGGTAGGTAGGTAGGTAGGTAGGCAGGCAGGTAGGTAGGTAGGTAGGTAGGTAGGCAGGCAGATAGAAAGAAAGAAAGAAAGAAAGAAAGAAGGGTGGGTGGGTGGATGGATGGATGGATGGATAGATAGATGGATAGATAGATAGATAGATAGATAGATAGATGAAAATAGATAGATGATAGATAGATAGATAGATAGGTAGGTAGGTAGGTAGGTAGACAGGCAGGCAGACAGACAGAAAGAAAGAAAGAAAGAAAGAAAGAAAGGTGTGTGGGTGTGGGTGTGGGTGTGGGTGGGTGGATGGATGGATGGATAGATAGATAGATAGATAGATAGGTAGATAGATGAAAATAGATAGATGATAGATAGACAGACAGACAGACAGACAGACAGATAGATAAAAGACAGAGAGAAGGAGGGAGGGAGAGAGAGAGGGAGGGAGGGAGGATCTCTGCATTTCTTACATTATGGTTTAGTTCCCTCTTAAGGATTCAGAAGAAATTGTATCCTCTCCTTTCAAATTATTTTCTCCCATTGCTTCTAATTTATATCTTCCTTTTCTATACTCCCAGTTAATTCAATAACCCTAATATCTTCTTCTAGCCCCTGGGAGTTATTTACAAACTGCTCCAGTCTTTGAGTATGTCCTCTTTGCAGCCAAAGCATCCAAGTGTTGCTTCTCAGAAGATGTGAAGTCGCTTATTACCAAATTTGCCCCTCTGAGCATCTTCCTGATTCCATCCCTCATTTCAGGATCTGTCATTGTGCTAAGGGGGATAATAGCCTGTTTCCAGAATTAATTATCTCCGAAGCCTAGATTTGTTCCCCAGATAGTTCAATATTCTATCCCTTTGTCTAGCTCAACTGGTGTCATGCCTTTTTGGCATAGAGAGAGAGGATAAACGTGGTCCCCCCTCCATTCTATCTTAAGTCCTTTTGACCAAACCCATTGATGATCATGTACCACCAAGCTGGTGTTGACTACAACAATGAAACAGATGGATTTTCTCCAGAGCTTCTGAGTAGATATGACTATATTTCATGATAATTTGAAGAAAAGTGGCATTCTACAGGGAATGCAATGTGGCCCTTCAGATCTTCCTTCATTGTAATTAAATGTCCTTTGCCAGAGTTGCTAGGAATTATAATTCAACAACTGTTGAAGAACAAGACAGTGTTCAACCCCTGCAATGGGAACGCACGAATCCCAGCGACCGATTAGGTCCCACAGAGTGGGCCTCCTCCGGGTCCCGTCAACTAAACAATGCTGGTTGGCGGGCCCCAGGGGGAGAGCCTTCTCTGTGGCGGCACCGGCTCTCTGGAACCAACTCCCCCCGGAGATCAGAACTGCCCCTACTCTTCCTGCCTTCCGTAAACTCCTCAAAACCCACCTTTGCCGTCAGGCATGGGGAAACTAAACATCTTCCCCTGGGCACGTTGAATTTATATATGGTATGCTTGTGTGTGTGTGTATGTTAGTATAGGGGTTTTTCTTAAATTTATAATATTTTAATTAATTGGATTAATGTATTGGATTGTCTTTTCACTTGTTGTGAGCCGCCCCGAGTTTTCGGAGAGGGGCGGCATACAAATCCAAATAATAAATAAATAAAATAATAAACTCTACTTCTGGTAATATCTGTACTGTATTCTCTTTTCCAGTCATTTCCTTCTAATTCTCTTAGTGGGCATAACTCAAACTACAGGTACAAGCTGCCATCTGTTGGCCAATATGGTTATTGCTGCATGAAGCGAAACATTCTTAATCCCAATTCAAGGTCACCTCTAATTAAGTCTTACTTGGGACTAATAAAATGGATAATCAAGGATGATATACTCTTTAACACAATTGAGTACAGTGGTACCTCTACCTACAAACATCTATACTTATGAACTTTTCTAGATAAGAACCGAGTGTTCAAGATTTTTTTGGCCTCTTCTCACGAACCATTTTCCACTTACAAACCCGAGCCTCCAAAACTGTAATCGGAAAAGGCAGGGAGAAGCCTCCATGGGGCTCTCTAGGAATCTCCTGGGAGGAAACAGGGCTGGAAAAGGCGGGGAGAAGCCTCCGTGGGGCCTCTCTAGGAATCTCCTGGGAGGAAACAGGGCTGGAAAAGGCGGGGAGAAGCCTCCGTGGGGCCTCTCTAGGAAACTCCTGGGAGGAAACAGGGCCGGAAAAGGCAGGGAGAAGCCTCCGTGGGGCCTCTCTAGGAATCTCCTGGGAGGAAACAGGGCCGGAAAAGGCAGGGAGAAGCCTCCGTGGGGCCTCTCTAGGAATCTCCTGGGAGGAAACAGGGCCGGAAAAGGCAGGGAGAAGCCTCCGTGGGGCCTCTCTAGGAATCTCCTGGGAGGAAACAGGGCCGGAAAAGGCGGGGAGAAGCCTCCGTGGGGCCTCTCTAGGAATCTCCTGGGAGGAAACAGGGCCGGAAAAGGCAGGGAGAAGCCTCCGTGGGGCCTCTCTAGGAATCTCCTGGGAGGAAACAGGGCCGGAAAAGGCAGGGAGAAGCCTCCGTGGGGCCTCTCTAGGAATCTCCTGGGAGGAAACAGGGCCGGAAAAGGCGGGGAGAAGCCTCCGTGGGGCCTCTCTAGGAATCTCCTGGGAGGAAACAGGGCCGGAAAAGGCAGGGAGAAGCCTCCGTGGGGCCTCTCTAGGAATCTCCTGGGAGGAAACAGGGCCGGAAAAGGCAGGGAGAAGGCCTCCGTGGGGCCTCTTTAGGAATCTCCTGGGAGGAAACAGGGCTCTCACCCTCCTTGCCTTTCACAAAAATCTTACAACCCACCTCTGCCATCAGGCATGGGGAAATTGATTCCCCCGGGCAGTTCCATTTTATGTATGGTTTGTCTGGGATGTATGACTGTTTTTATATTAAGAGTTTTAACCTGTTTTTAATTATTGGATTTGTACTGTGTATTGTTGTTGTGAGCCGCTCCGAGTCTTCGGAAACGGGTGGCATACAAATCTAATAAATAATAATAATAATAATAATAATAATAATAATAATAATAATAATAATACAGTAATATTGAAAGAAGTGTAGTTTTTCTGAGGTCAGACCACCTGCAAAGCTCCACGAATGAGGTAGGGTTGAAAGGCTGCTGCAGAAAGCCCACACCCTTAGTTGAGACCCTAACTCTAATCTAGTAGTAGCCCTGGACACAAGGCAGGTTCCTATACTCATTTTATTTTATTTATTTATTTGTCAAACAAGTATAGTATTACAGTATTACAGTGTGTGTTTATACTTATGTTATGTTAACACATACTGTAATGCTGTAATATTAGTAGAGATAGAAAGTAGAGATAGAAAGGATGAAAAGACATTAGGACAGGGATGGTAGGCACAGTGGTGAGTTTATGCACGCCCTTTACAGTCTTCTTAGAAAAGGGGAGAGGTTGATTGCAGATAATGTAAGGTTGAAGATTTTGGGGTTAGGGGAAGAAACAACAGAGTCAGTCTAGGCGTTGACCACTCTATTGCTGAAATTGTATTTGCTGCAGTCTAGTTTGTTTGTCTGTCTGTCTGTCTGTCTGTCTGTCTGTCTGTCTGTCTGTCTGTCTGTCTGTCTGTCTGTCTGTCTGTCTGTCTGTCTGTCTGTCTGTCTATCTATCTATCTATCTATCTATCTATCTATCTATCTATCTAACTATCTATCTACCTATCTATTTTTTATGCTGCCCTTCTCCTTAGACTCAGGGCGGCTTACAACATGTTAGCAATAGCACTTTTTTAACAGAGCCAGCCTATTGCCCCCACAATCCGGGTCCTCATTTTACCCACCTCGGAAGGATGGAAGGCTGAGTCAAACCTTGAGCCGGTGGTGAGATTTGAACTGCTGACCTACAGATCTACAGTCAGCTTCAGTGGCCTGCAGTACAGCACTCTACTGCTGCGCCACCCCGGCTCAGTTTGGAGCAGTTTACATTTATTTATTTATTTATTTATTTATTTATTTAATTTTATTTATTGGATTTGTATGCTGCCCCTCTCCATAGACTTTTGTATCTACTACGTGCTCTTGTGTTAGTTTGTATCTACTACGTGCTCTTGTGTTGCTGTTGTTAAAGGTGAAGTAGCCAGTAACAGGGAGTACCTTATTCTTCAGTCTTGTCTGTTTACACACCAGAGTTGCGGCAGAGCCCACAAGGTGGAGCTTCACTTGAGATTCTTTTGGATCTGCATCTTCAAAGCATTGCCATGGCAACCCATCTTGCCAGCATCTTCCTACAGCCCGTCCTCATGATTAGGGAGGGCTGTCCCGTTTTCCTCTCCGTGTGTCTCCGATGATTTTGGCTTTCTTGGAAAGAGTTCCAAATTAGAATTGCCCTTGCAAATCATTACATAAAAACAAGGAAGCCGTGGGAGGCGTCAAGGGCTCCACAGCCCACTGAACAACAATTCTGCATCTGCAACTCGATCTCCCCTGGGAGGCTGGAACACCTGCCAGCGCTCTTAAATGCTCTTTTCATCTTTCCCAAACTATGATCATCCATCATCCGGGAGACGCGAAGAGCTGAAGCTGCAAAGGGGAGCATTGCAGTTAAAAAGGAAATTGTCACCGATGCCTGAATGAATGAAAAAGAAAAGAAAACTCTGATCCCCAGAAGAAAAGAAAGACATCCAGGAATACTCTCAGGTAGCAATTGGTTTTTAGAGCTGTTAGCAGGTGACCTTGGCTCTCCATTAGCTTCAGGAAGGGCATCCCTGCCTGAGGGTGACAGGCAACCAGCCAGCCAGCCAAAATTGGGTCGTGTAATGGGCTGCTGCCCCCATGGGGGGGAACACAGTGGGGGTAATAATAATAATAATAATAATAATAATAATAATAATAATAATAATAATAATAATAATTTATTAGATTTGTATGTTGCCCTTCTCCAAAGACTCGGGGCGGTAGAAAGTTTATGCACTAATTATTATTATTATTATTATTATTATTATT